>NC_012871.2:65297358-65618290 GCF_000003195.3 Sorghum bicolor
CTGTGCAGCCCTATACTATGCTTGACAGTGGTTTTTGTAGTGCCCTGCAGTGGGCAGTGGTGGAGGACATGCCCCACCTGCTCGCACTCAGCCTGGAGGCTGGAGAAGACAAACCGGACGCTGATGGGTAAACTTGGCAACGGGCACAAAATATCCGCGTATCCGCGGGCACCCGACCCGGTGGGCAAGGATATGGGCACGTACCTCTGTCCGCGGGCACGGGTGCGGATAGAAAGTTGTGCCCAGCGGGCATGGCTTCACGGGTAAAAAAAGATCATGCCCGCACCCGCAAACCCGTCATATCCGCACTGACATGTGGGACCAGCGTAGAGGAGATATATAAACTCAGGTTCTAGGTTTTTTCTCATCCAAATCCCCTCATCCCTCACCAGCCGGCAGCCGCCACTCCTCCTTCCTCCTCCAATCCTCCTCCCCTGATCTCCTCACCTAGTCACCCTCGCCGCCCCGCGACTCCACAGACCGAGGGCCGAGGCCGCGAGCCCACGAGGCCACGAGTCGCGAGTCGCGACCCCGCTTGCGCGACGAGCACGGGCGCGACTCCGAGGGCGCGACGAGCACGCGGGTGCGGTTCCGAGGGCGCGGCGAGCACGGCCAGCACGGGCGCGATGAACACGCGCGCGCGGCTCTGAGGGCGCGGCGAGCACGGGTGCGGCTCCGAGGGGTGAACCACGACTGGCGAGCGCAGATACGGCGACCCACGAGGCGGCTCCTGCTCACGAGCGCGGCCAGGTCTCCCAGGAGTCAGACGCCGCCGTAGATCTTGTGAGTTCACTTGTTCTTTGATGCCTCCCAGTAGATCTTGTGAGTTTTAGTGATTGTGTTCATATTCTAGATCTTGCTCTTTTGTGATGTGAACCTACGATGGCGACCCCTGGTAGCTCTCAAGTGCAAAGCTCCCATGCAACTGCTGCAGTTGGTACTGAGGAGGACAAAACCAGGGATGTTGTGCATGTTTCAGGCGGGGAGGAGGACTCAGATAATGGTGGGCGCCCTTCAAAGAGAAAGCTCACCTCTGCAGTGTGGAATGACTTTGAACATGTGAAGGTTGATGGAGTTTGGAAGGCCAAGTGCAACCACTGCAACAAGAGGCTTTCAGCCACATCAAGGAATGGTACAACTCACTTGAAAACTCATTTGAAAACTTGTATCTACAACAACAAGAAGCCAGGAACAAAAGTTCAAACTAATTTAAGGTTTGGCACCACTGAAAATGGGACGGTAGCCGTAGAAAACTATGTGTTTGATCAGGATGTAGCTAGAAAAGCTCTTTATTCCATGATTATACTGCATGAGTACCCGCTGTCCATTGTTGATCACCATGGCTTTCGTAAATTTGTTAGTGCACTACAACCTTTGTTCAAAATGGCAACTAGAAACACTATTAGAAGGGACATCATGAGTTTCTATGAGGGAGAGAAAAGGAAAGCTAGGATATTTTTGCAAAGGACAAATTGTCGTGTTGCAATCACAACTGACCTTTGGACAGCTGAAAATCAAAAAAGAGGTTATATGGCAGTGACTGGACATTTTATTGATGACTCATGGACACTTAGAAGCTGCATATTGAGGTGAATATCTTAAAATTGCTTGTTTTCCAGATTGTATAATTATGCAACTAAATTATTGAATTGTTTGATGTAGGTTTATATATGTGCCATGCCCCCATACAGGAGAGGTTATTTGTGATGCATTGCATAAATGCCTCCAGAGTTGGGATATTGATCGGAGGGTATCAACTGTGACTCTTGACAATTGTAGTGCCAATGATAACATGATTGGCTTAATGGAAACAAGGATAGGAGCAGCTAATTTGCTATTGAAAGGTAAGTGGTTGCACATGCGGTGTTGTGCACATATTCTCAACCTCATTGTGAAAGATGGATTGGCAGTAATTGGAACTGCAGTTGCTAACATCCGAGAAAGTGTTGCTTATTGGATTGCTACCCCAAAAAGGTATGAAAAGTTTGAGAAAACTGCTCTAGATGAAAATGTTGAATTAGATAATAAGTTGCATTTAGACTGCAAAACTAGATGGAACTCAACTTATGTCATGCTTAGCATTGCTATACCTTATAGGAAGGTTTTTGAGCGTTTGGGTGAGCTCGATAAGAACTATGATTGTCCAACAGCAGATGATTGGACATTTGCTACTAATGTTTGTGAGAAATTAGGGATATTCTATGAGCTTACTGAGCTGTTTTCTGGGACAAAATATGTTACAGCTAACCTGTTCTTCCCTAAAGTATGTGAGATTAAGCTTAAACTCAATTCTTGGGGTCATGATGAAAATGAAACTATTAGGAACATGTCTGCTGCAATGATAGAAAAGTATGATAAATATTGGGCTGACATTCATGGTCTTATGGCTGTTGCTGTTATTCTTGATCCACGCCTTAAGATGACAATGTTGCATGCTTGCTATATTGCCCTTTTTGGAGAAGATGCTGCTGGAACAATTGTTACAGAGGCCCATGAATTGCTTACTGGTTTAATGAAACATTATAATGTGAACCAAGACACTGTGGCTACATCCTCTGGTGGTGCCCCTTCTACAGTTAGTGCAGCAGCTGTGTTGTCCATATTTAAAACCCTTTCTGCAAGTAAGAAGACTACAAGCTTTGTTAGAAGTAAGAATGAGCTTGATCGCTACTTAGAAGAGGAAACTCTTCCTCATGATGAGAATGAATATTTTGATATCCTTGGCTGGTGGAAGTTGGAAGGAGCTCGTTATCCTACTTTGAGGCTAATTGCTCGTGATATTTTAGCTATTCCAATCACCACAGTAGCTTCTGAATCGGCTTTCAGTACTAGTGGGAGGGTTTTAAGTGAGCATCGTAGTCGTCTTACTCCTAAAATGTTGGAAGCTTTAATGTGCAGCCAAAGTTGGCTTCGTCACAATCTTAAAGGTACAAAATATGCATTTACAGTTAATTCTCTTTCACTAGTACATGTATCATATGCTGCAGCTACTAATGTTTGAACTTGAATTTAGATGAGGGTGATGGAAGGTTCAATAGCTTTTGGTCATGCCTTGAAGACAATGAAGAAGATCTGAAAGATGAATCTTGCGTCACTAGAGCAGATTCCGACTAATAACTTGTTCATGTCTTTATTTGCATCACTTGGAAGACATTGTTATTGAAGAATAATGTGATCTTGTAACTTGTATGGTAGGCTTTTAGCCTTGTACTGTATTGTTAAATATGTATGTTTGCTGAACTACTCAACTGCTGTGGTGAACTAAAGAGTGCTATGTATGTGAATTCTGTGTGATCTATTACTTATCTCATTTTGTGTATATATTTGATGTGTTGGCTATCATATTTTTTTATGCTAAATGTGACCTGTTCATATATCTACTGGGTCTGCGGGTATGCCCGCGGGCAAGCCATGCCCGTGGATAGCGGACACGGGCACAGTTTGCTGCCCGTGACGGATAACGGGCGCGGGCACGGGCACACAATTTTGGTCACGGGCGCGGGCGTGAGAGGGCACTATCCGCACGGATTTTGCCCGTTGCCAAGTTTACTGATGGGAAGTGAAGTGAGTGATGGTTTGCTTTCTCTTCTTTTCTGCCTTTCTTTCCTTTTTTTTCCTTGTGAGATAATAGGAAGAGTACATACAGGTAGTCAGGTAGCGACATAGAGGGATTCCGGGAACGATGGGTATTGCTATCTTGGTAATGAATACCTACGTACTCATAAAGTAAGTTGTTTTGAACAAAATTTAAATGAAATATTAAGAATATAAATCATAAATAACTTTAAAGTTATTGAGTTTTGAAATATGAAAAATCATATGAATAGATTTTTCTTGAAAAATACTTTCATAAAAATATATATATATACTACTTTTTGATAAATATTTTTATAAAAATAAAGAGTTAAAGATAGGCTTTGGAGATTATTTCGCTGTCCTAAACGACTTCCTCTATGAATATAGCGAGTGTACCATTTATAAAATCATCTTATAGTTTATAGTAAATAAAGTTCAAAATGGATCACTGATTTACTACTTCCCCATTCTAAATGGCAAGTCATTTTAACCTTTTTAGATATATAAATTATTCGTATGCATTTAGATATAGCGTTTGTTTAGATACAAATAAAAATTTACGTGTTTAGAAAAAATCAAAACGACTTATAAGTTAGTTGGGATCGAGGGATTGCATATCATCTTAAAATTTTCTGCTTGTAATATTGTGTACTCAGATCAAAATACAAAATTTTGTCAAATTCAAATATTCGAAGACAAGGAAGCTAAAATTACCAGGGCACAAAAATCACCCGTGACACCCCAAGCTAATCTCCACATTCGCCGGCCTTCCGATTTTAGGCCTATCGGTACTTAGGCCAGTCTCAATGGGAGTTTCATGAGAGTGTCATGCACATTAAATATGGTGCCACATAAGCATAATTGCTAACTTGGCAATGTCATTAAATGAAGGAGTTTCATCAGATGAGAGAGGAGTTTCATCCCCATGAAACTCTTGTGGCTCGATTACCTAGTTTATAGTCTTAGTAACAGTGTTATGAAACTATACATTGAGGCTGGCCTTACTTCCGCGTCATGGTGATGTAGAAAATCAGCGCGTACAATACAAGTCTAGTACTAGCACGGATTTCTGAGTAAAAGTAATGTAACCAGCTCCAAACAAACTGGATCCAGTGAGCCTCAAAGCTGCTAGTAGCGCACATGCTGAATCTCTCCAATCTTCCATTACCGGGGGCGGTGGAGCTCCCGCCGCTGCCTGATACGGAGTACTTTACTAGAAAAGAAAAAAAACCAGCGACAGCCGTTTCCTTAACCGTATCCAGCCGCGCGCCGAGGCGTTCCCAGTTTCCGCACGCCTTCCTCCTGCCCTCCCTGCCTCCGGGGGACCAGCTGCTAACCACGACGCGAATCCTCGACCGGTTGATGCGGACACGGACGAGGACCCCCATCGTAGCGCCCGCTGACGAGGGACGGCGACGGCGACCCGAGTGAGCCACACAGCCGCGGGAAATATCTGCCTGTGCTGCCCTTGGGCTGATTTTTCTCTGCTTTCCGGCAGCCGTTTTCGCGTCGCGTTTCCCGGTTTTGGCTCTTGGGGCTTCCGGAGGCCGATTTTTTTTTTCTTCTTCTTGTTCTGTGGACGGGGGAGGAGGCAGCTTCCGTGCAGTGGGGTTTTTTTTTTTTTTGGCTGCTGCCTGTGCCTGTTGTTGTCGCGCGGTAGCTAGCGTGCTCCAAAATTTTGATTTTTTGGCTACTGTAGTAATTTCGTTTTTATTTGACAAACATTGTCCAATCACGGAGTAATTAGACTCAAAAGATTCATCTCACAAATTTCAGGTAAACTGTGTAATTAGTTTTTATTTTTATTTTTATTTAATGCTCTATGCATGTGACCAAAGATTCGATGTGACGGAGAATTTTGAAAATTTTTGCGAACTAAATAAGGCCAAATTGTACTCAAGGATAGACATGCATGGACGATAAGAGTTGTCTCGACGTTCTTGATGGCGACAATTTTATTTTGAAAAAAATCAAATAATCGTGACGTATATTTTTTCTAAAGGAAAAACATTTCAATTCCGTGGTCGTACTAGTAAATAAATTATTAGTGGCTCAGGATTCGTCCGTGCATTTTGGAGAACCCTGCTCGGAAATGAATCGGAACCGGAAATAGACTTGCGATTATAATAGGTCACACGACCGGCCAACTCAACCCGTCCCATGAAAACTCGACCTAATCCAGCCAACCCAATCTGTCAAATACAAACTCGACCTCACAACATCGAGTTGAATTCAAGTCATGATTTTCAAACCCAGAGTACAAAAAAACCGAAATAGCCGGATCTGATCAAACCTCTCAATATGTTAGGTCGTGCCCAAGTCAAATGTCATATTCGTTTGAACTTATATGCCGAACCTCTTATCCATGCAGTGTTTTTCTCTCGTAACAAATTAACGAATAATATTTTTAATTATGACTTTTCAGATAAGCGAATAAACTCAAAAGATTTAACTCAAGTCGACCTAACCTTGTGTTTGATCAAGTCTAAATGGCCGTTTCATAACGTTTGGGGGAACTTCAAGAACCATTTTATACGTTTTTGTATTTGATTTGATGGAAATATGTTTTGGTGAAACCGCCTATAATATTTTCAACTAAATCTTTAAATATTTCCATCCTTTCTTTCTGATTCCCGTTCAGTGAGGATAGAGAGTAGAGCCGGCTCTTCAAAGTATACCGAACAAAATATAGCAAAATTATCGAAGTCTGAAGAGATGTAGAATTTTTATGAGGAGAATTTAGATATTGGTTTTAAGAAAGCCGAATGGTGATGCTTTGCCAACTGACTCGTCGTTAGTGGGAATAGGTTCTGGCTACCAACTTGCTCTGTTTCGTGCTCTGTTTTGGGAGGCAGGGTCATGCTCTGTTTTCCTTTTCCGAACCTGCTCTGTTTTCATTACCAATACTAGTAACCACTACAGTCCCAAAATATGGCATAGGTAGCCAACACAGAAGAAAAATCAGGAAATTCAAGATGTCAACGTCATCAATTCTAGTAGCTCCACAGTGGCACATCGGCGACATTGGCGTAGCCGTCGTCCCCGAACGCCGGAACTGCGGACGGCAGCTCCATGAGCATCCCCTGCGCCATGCTCGCGTAGTACAGATCCCAGCTCATGTCATTGAACACGTCCATCTCGAACGGCGACGAGTCCTCCGTGGCCGGCGAAGACTCCTCGCCGTCAGTGGCAGCGGCGTCGTCCTCATTGCCCGATGAGGTGGACGGCACTGACGACGAGGTGGCCGAGCGCGCGTCGTCCTCCCCGGCGGCCGCCTCGCCCTCGCCCTCGCGGCGCTGGAAATCCTCTACGGCCTCGGCAACCGCGTGGCGGACCTCGGCGAGGCTGGCGTACGAGGCCGGGACCGCGAGGAGCCAAGCCGAATCGGCGAAGTTGAGGCACGCGCCCGCGCCGGCGATGGCGAGCATGGCGGCGTCGTGCGCGCGCGCCGCGGCCTCGGCGGTGTCGAATGTGCCGAGCCAGAGCCTGCAGCCGCGCCTCCCCGGCACGCGCACCTCGCACACCCACCGCCCGGCGTTGCCCCGGCGCCGGACGCCGCGGAACACGGGGTGCCGCGTCTCGCGGAACTTGGTCCGCCCCGCCGGCCGCTTCGGCGGCGACGTCCACACGGTCTGGTGCTCCGACGAGGCCGAGGGCGAGGCCGAGGCTGAGGCCGACGACTCGGCGCTCATCTCCTTCTTGATCGGCGGACACATCTTGCTCTGGATCACGCGTGGAACGATTGCTTCGGTAGTGCTCTCGAGTGGATGTTGTGCTTACTGTTTGGTTACCTCTGCTGCTGCTGCTTAGAATTGTGTTCGAGTGGTTTTGCGATGCGATGGTGGATTTGCTGGCGCATATTTATAGGTGGTGGCGGATGCAGGGGATAAAACGCGGGAAGGGAGCACACAGCTGGAGAAAGTGAAGCAGAGGAAAGGGGGACGCATCTGGGTAAGGCCGAGGACGCAACTTGCCGCAGAAAACAGTAGGCACTTCGAGAGTGACCTGATATTTTCATTATTTATTCATATGTCTATCGGCATCAGTATGGCGCGAGTACGACCACAAGACTGCTTTTGCTTCCGCTAACGGTTTCCGTCTCTCGTAAACCTACAACGGTTTTGTGGGCTTGTCAAATCCCACTCTTGTTCTTTCTCTAGAAAAATGTCCGTTATGGGCGACACCACGAAGTTGGTGAGGAGGTGAGTGTGCGAGGTGGTGGTTAGTAGATTTGTGTTACTGAGGTGATCTACGTTGTTTGGCGACAGGTGACATAAGGAGGTTTTCTAACCGGTACCTAGAGGACCTACGTGATACTTCTATCTTTGGTGAGGCAACTAGGTTATTGAATGGGATCGACTTGATAAGCGCCAGAGACAGCTACTCACACATTAGTTTGGCAGCTTGTAATGGGTTACAATGGCTAGCCCTTCTTGACGGTGGCTATTCCGGTGTGGTATATCGTCTTGATAGGTGGCGCAAGTGGATCCGATTGCAGAACGGCTACACGGCTTGCAGCGACCTACGGCGGCTACTCCTGCTTGGAAGCTAGCTCGCTCGGTATAGATTATCATCGGTGACGACGACGTGAGTTGTGATGATGGTGTTTTCACCTGACGTCCTTAGTCTAGTCTTTTGGGGGTTGGCGGTGCAGTGAGGCGGTTTGGAGATAATGGTGGTTCTCTTTTATTTTTTATTTTTTGAGTTGATCTCCGGCTTTGTGTAGTTTGTGTTAATGTCTCAATCCGACTCAATCTGACTAACTAGAGTTGTCTTTTTTTTTCTTTTTGTTGAGTTTGTTTTGCAATATGGTTGTTGTTTATTGTATCGTTGTGCCTATTTTAAATTTATTTTCTTTTGTTGAGTTTGTTTTGCAATATGCCCCACCTCTCAAACAGCGGTTAGCAATTTCGATTCTTGGTTCGCTTGGAGCATGTGCTGTTTGAGAGGTGGGACTCCGTATATCTAGAGAGTCTGTGTGGTCAGCACGTCGAATAAAGGCTTATGTTTGTCGTCATTTAATGAAAATTGAATTTCCCTGTTAGTGAAATGGATGAAATCTATAGTAGTAGTATGTCAGAAGAAAGAATTGGCATTATGCTGCTGGTTGCGTTCTGCTGCAGCTGCAGGTCTATTCGCTTGACCTTATCAGCCGAATTTATCAGTTATTCAATAGTATTTTTCTCTCACAACAAATCAGCTAAGGCCTTGTTTAGTTCCGAAAACTTTTCGGTTTTCGAAACTGTAGCACTTTCGTTTTTATTTGACAAATATTATCTAATCATGTAGTAACTAGGCTTAAAAGATTCATCTCGTGATTTACAGGTAAATTGTGTAATTAGTTTTTATTTTCGTTTATATTTAATACTCCATGCATGTGTCACAAGATTCGATGTGACGGGAAATCTTGAAAAGATTTTGGTTTTTGGGGTGTAGTATTTTCTGCCATACCTCATTAGCCAAACAAACAATGAACCCGATGAATAAGTTATTTTTTAAAAAAAGATGGATTTTCAAACAGAATCTTAACCGCGGAAATCTTAATCTAGAAATTCTTACGGGCAGACTGGACCCGGTTGAGTCCTAAAGCTCAGGAAACACACATGTAGGATTAACTGAAGAGAAAAGTCTTCCTTGACAACCATCTCGGCAACTCCATGCTACTGCTCCTGGAGCTGGACCGGCCTCGCGCCATCGCGAGCCGTCAAAGCTGATGGATGGCGACATTTGGGAGCCGCGATACTGAAACCACCCATGGTATCACAGAGCGGGCACCAGCAGCAGCCGCCAGCCGGGAAGCTCCCGCACCTGAACCGCGTGCGGCATTCGCCGCAGTCCCGATCCCACAGTCCTGCTGCTTGCCGCTTCCGCTGTGCCCAAAACCACCAAAAGCGCCCACAGCCCACTTGCTTCCGACCGACCGAGTCCGTTCCGGGGGCAAGCGGACAAGACACTACTGTACCCTCTCGCCCAACTTTGTGGGAGGACGACGGACGGTGGATGCCTCCGCAGTCCGCACTCCGTCCGCGCCGTCGCAACCATGGCGAGTCGAGCTGGCGACCCTCAACCTCAATCGTTCACCATATGTCGTCGTCGCTCGCGTCACGGCCATGGACGAAAAAGGCACGCACGCTCAGTGAGGAGGTGACGGCACGGCCAACCGTACCCCAGCTGTGTCCTCTGTTGCTCGCTTGTGCTTCCGCTCGTGGTAAAGGCCTAAAAGGTTAGTGGAGTATTCTAGTCTAGTCCAGTTGCCGCTTGGGGGCGGCCAAGCGGGGGCGGCAGCGACGGCGACGTCGCGGGAGGTGCGTAGGCCGCCGCAGCAGGCAGCGACGGGCGCGGCCTGAGCTTATCCACCCGCGCGCCGTGCACACGCGCTTCTGGCCTGGATCCACCGTGGCGACCAAAAAAATAAGTGGGGGTTGGGGGGGGGAGGGAAGGTTAGCCGTTCGCGGTGGGAATTCGAGTCACTCCTGACGGTCACGGTCCTGGACGGGACGGGTGGAAGATTTCTTTACAGTTTGCTGATAAACAACTTGATTGAAGAAGAAACGTGCAGAACTGAACACCGCGGAGTCCAATCACCTTAGGCATAAGCTGTGATTAGAGGTGTTACAGCTGTACCGATCGACTCAATGGATTGTTTTTCTTTTCGTTTCTTTTCTTTTCGAACAATGACTCCACGGAGTGTCACACTGAAATCTTTACAGATCTTGATAACATTTCATGCTCTCACTTCGGGATTTCAACCAGCCAGGGTTGAATGGTTGATCGATCCTTCTTCACACTGCCACAGCGAAAAAGAATTCTTGGATGCTGAAATTACCACCCCCCCTTTTTTTTTACAAATGTATGGCTTGCACAGCAATGACGTTGTTCGTGACTGTCAGTCTGCGCGCCTTGACGCAACTGACTGACTCCGTCAACAGTTGACGTGCTGCTGCCCTCCCCCCTTGTGTAGCATCACTGCTAACATGCGAGTGTGTCAACGGAGCACGGCCGCTGCACGGGCGAGGGTCGCCCCCTGTTTCCATTGAATAGGCGGACGGCTTCTCACTTGACCCTCGGTTATGGGTTTCGGCCATAGAAAAAAGAAGTCTGCCAAATAAACAACAGTACATGAGACAGACAAGTTGAGGGTCAAACCCTACTATAACCACCATGGCGGAGTCCCAGTTGCATGATTCCCAAGCCTCGAATAATTCTGGTCTCCACATATTTAGTTTAGTTTAATTTAGTAACTAGTTATATGCATTTCTTTTTTGGAAAAGCCATAATAGCAAATCTATTAAGTGATTATTTGAATAGGATTCATGGACCAAAATAAAATTCATCTTTTTACTACCTATGAAGCAGCACATACCACTACGTTTGGTACTCTTTTGGCAGTGTGTGAAGTGGACTCTCCCAAGTTTCTTTCAACTCGGAACAGTCGCACTTGTGGCTTTATCCATGTCATTAGGGCTTTGTTTACTTCTATTTTTTTTTATAAAATAGAAATAGTAACATTTTTGTTTGTATTTGACAAATATTGTTCAATCATAAACTAACTAGGCTCAAAAGATTCATCTCGTAAATTACAAGTAAATTGTATAATTAGATATTTATTTTATTTATATTTAGTGCTCAATACATATGTCGCAAAATTCGATGCGATGAAGAATGTGAAAAATTTTGTAAAATATTTTGAGAACTAAACAAGGTCTAGATCCTGTCTCATGGATACTATGGATCTACAGTTCCTATTGCATCCTCTAGTAGGACTGTAGGAATAGTAAGTGCAAAGGCTGAAGCAATGATGCTTTCCTTAGAAAACCATAGTATCATCGTAAGTGCTAAAAAAGGATTATATATATATATATATATATATATATATATATATATATAGCTATGACTTTTCAGATAAATAAACAGGCTCTAGTCTTATAAAATATCAATGGGCATGCTCTATTTCGATGTTTCCCAAACTTGGTCTGTCTCATCATTACCAAATGAAGTAACCGTTACACTGCCAAAACTAGCCATTAGAGGCCAAGCTTTAGAAACCGAAAATTTCAGAGTACAACGGCCTCAGAGTCTCTAGTAGCTCCATAGTGGCACATCGGCGAAGCCTTCGTCCATGAACGCGGTGACCGCGGACGGTGGTTCCACGAGCATCCCCTGCGCCAAGCTCGCGTAGTACAGGTCCCAGCTCATGTCATTGAACACGTCCAATTCGAACGGCGAGGCCCCGGTGGCGGCCGGAGACGAATCAGATTCAGAGGACTCCCCGCCATCAGAGGTGCTTCCGTCGTCGCTGCTGGACGGGGACGACGGCGGCGTCGAGGACGTGGCCGAAAGCGCATCGTCCTCTTGGACCACCTCACGGAGCAGGAACTCCTCCACGGCCTCCGCGACGGCGTGGCGGACCTCGGCGAGGCTGGCGTACGAGGCCGGCACGGCGAGGAGCCAGGCCGAGTCGGCGAAGTTGAGGCAGGCGCCCGCGCCGGCGATGGCGAGCATGGCGGCGTCGTGCGCGCGGGCCGCGGCGTCCGCGGTGTCGAAGGTGCCGAGCCAGAGCCTGCAGCCGCGCCTCCCCGGCACGCGCACCTCGCACACCCACCGCCCGGCGTTGCCCCGCCTCCGGACGCCGCGGAACACCGGGTGCCTCGTCTCCCGGAACTTGGTCCGCCCCGCGGGCCGCTTCGGTCGCGACGTCCACACCGTCTGGTGGTGCTCCGAAGAGGTCGAGGCTGAGCTGCAGGGGGAGCTCGACTCTCCGGTCATCTCCTTCTTGATTGGGCACATCTTCTCTTCTGATCACTTCTCTGCTTGCTTGAGCCGCGGATGGTGCGGGTGCCTTTGGTCGGTCCTGCTAGAGCTGTGTTCGAGTGATTTTTGGGATGGCAATGGCGGATTTGAGGACGCATATTTATAGGTGGTGGCTGGAGGTTGGAGCAGAGAGCAGCAGTAGCAGTCAGCGTAGCTGAACAGAGTAAAAAACGCGGGAGGGGGAGCTACGAGCCAGTGGGCTTGGCCGCCCAGCTGGAGAAGAAAGCAAAGGGGGCTGCATCTGGGTAAGGCCGGGGATGCAACTTGCAGCAGCTTGCAACTAGGCAGGCAACAGGGCGATTTCGACAGTGACTTGTGATGATGACAAGGAAAAATGCTAGTAGTAGCAATCTCCTCTCTTTTCTTTTGTATAAGGAAAAACCAATGTGACTTGTTTCTTGATAAAGCAAAAGAAATGGCCGCAGTTTGTAATTCCATTTCTGGTGCACTATGGCTGGGAAACTTGTGTTCAATCAATGAAAAGCTGGTGTGCCTCATCAATTAGTAATTCAGAGTTTTCATCCGCAAGTGGATGCTCTCATACACTGATACACTCAATCTTAAGAGGGCACGTAGCACGTTAAGGGAGTATTTGGTTAAGGGTGATACAATTTAACAGGCATGGTAGTATTTTCATTTTATTTGATAATTAGTGTCCAATTATGAATTAATTGGGCTTAAATAGCAAATTATCCTCTAGTTATTGTTTTATTTTTTACAAATAGTATATATTTAATACTTCATACATTAGTTCTAAATATTCGATGTGATGGGTGATAAAAGAAACACTTGGAACCAAATAGGACACTGTGAAAACTCTAGTTTCATAGAGTTACTGTAAATTATCCACCATGTCACTTATTCAGTGGAAAATGAACGGTTTATTTCTTTTCTTTTCTTCCTCAGCATAACTGTTTCAGTCGTCGTTCCTCTAGGCGTCGCCTCACCCTAGCCATAGCCGCGCCGCCCCAACCCGCCACAGGCCGCGCCTTGCCATTACGAGCCCTTATCAATGCCACGGTGAGCCTCTCCCCACGTCGAGTCGCCCTTGGGCCGGCCCCTACAATCTTGGGTCCACCTGTTGGCCTAGTTTTTTTTTTTATTTTAGCCCTAATTTATGTTTTAAAACTTGCAGACGTGTCCCTTTCAGAGTTGGAGCTATACAAACAGTTTGGTGGGACCTCAGCTTCACCATAGAGTTGCTTCATGGTAGAGCACCTACTGTGGAGTTATGTTTCCAGAGCTGGAGCCCTACCAAATAGGCCCTATATCTCGACGGAGGGAGTATTTACAACTTAAAACCTGTATGCTCCTCGGGGCGCTGCCACTAGGTCTCCAACGTTGCGCTGCCACCGCCGCTCCCATATCCACCACCACTGGTCCCTCTCCCTCCCTCCGCTGGCATATTGTCGGAGGGCGAAGAGAGCGGGGATCCATTGTTTTTAATAAATTTTTTTTATTGGATTGAGTCTTTAGGGTTAAGGTCTCTTTATTTTCTCCTCTTCGGCGACGGTGATAGAGGAGGGTGGAATCATTTTCTCCATAACGGCTCTGTTGAAGATGCGGGCAACAACTACGGCGTCGACATCCTCACCGATTTGACGACATGGTGTCTTTTATTTCCGGACGGTGACATCAAGGTGGAGATGTTGTCGCCGCCATGGAATAATTTTCTTCGGTCTCTTCTCTATTTTATTGTGGTTAGATTTGGCCACAATGAAGGACTAGGGAGAATAAGTTTCAAATCAGTCTTTCTCATTCTTCGGTGGCAGAAAGAAGAAGGAAGACACCTAAAAGAAGAAGCATCTCAACTCCGCCTACATGAATGTTGGCTATCGTTCGTTGAGCATCTTTTCTCAGGCCATTTGCCGAGTGTTTGCCTATGCTATCATCCATAATGCAAAGCGTCGTATAAGTTTGCTTTTGAAATATGAAGTTATTCACAATATGGGTACAATTTAGATGAAAAACTTTTTCTAGATAGTTGTGTAATCCAGATTGGTTGTAGCATGTTATTTAATATAATTCTTTGTTGTCATAAAAAGGGAGTATTTACAACTTCTATCTCACCTCAACACCTTCATAATAACAGAAAAAGAAAAAAAGGCTTTCGATACACAAAATGACTTGAATTGTGAACATCAGACTAAGGGCGTCCGCAATGGTGTTCAAATTGCTAGCTATTTGATCTCTGGAAAGAATGTTATTGGCTCTCAATGGTAATTTGCAAATAGCTAGTTTAGAAAGTCGCTAGCTATTAGGAAGTCACTAGCTATTGTTGAGAGTAATGTGAGAGAGTTATTTCTAGAAGATTGTGATAGATTAGTTATTTATGAGTCGCTAGCTATTTGATCTCTCTCCTCGATAGCAATGAGAGTGGTACCTTTTTATTATTTTTATACGTCATCTTTCTTTTTTTTCTTTTTTTAGGGAAGAAAAGATGGACTTGCATCGACTTCCCAGCGAAGCGGACAAAATTCAACTTTTTGGGCGTTGAGATGGATCAGGCTTTGTTTAGTTCATCCTAAAACCAAAATCTTTTCAAGATTCCCCGTCACATCGAATTTTACGGAACATGCATGGAGTATTAAATATAGATGAAAATAAAAACGAATTGCACAGTTTATCTGTAAATCACGAGATGAATCTTTTAAGCCTAATTACTCCATAATTAGATAATACTCCCTCTGTCCCTAAATACTGCTATTTCTAGGAGAAAATTTTGTCCACAAATATTGCTATTTCTACTAGCATACTCAGTCCACCAGCCCATTTAATTATCCTCGGAACTTGCGTGGTTCACCAACTCATTTAATTTCTTCTAGGGAGTAGTATTTTGGCGCATGGTAATTGGTTGAGTCTATTCAGTTGACATTAAATGCAGCTCGTTGGAACCAGAGAATTATGGTTTAACGTGCATGATTAAATGGTAGAACCTAAATTAATTAAGGGTAGAATGGTTTTTTGTTTGTCACACTAATCTGTTTGAAATCTGCTAGAAATAGCAGTATTTAGAGACGGAAGAAGTATTTATCAAATAAAAATAAAAGTGCTACACTTTCGAAAACTTTTCACTTTACTAAGCTAAACAAGGCCTCAATCAATCCCGCCAGCCCGTTCGTACCCCAATCTCGTCGGAGTACTGTACCTGTACCACAGCTCATCATCGTCCGTCCCATAAAAGCCGCGGCCGTCATCAATGCTAAAAGGTGCTTTTTCAGGCCTTGTTTAGTTCTAAAAAATTTTTGTAAATTTTTCTAGATTCTTCGTCACATCAAATCTGTAGACACATACATAAAGTACTAAATATAGACGAAAATAAAAACTAATTGTACAGTTTGGTCGAAATTGACGAGACGAATCTTGAGTCTAGTTAGTACATGATTGGATAATATTTGTCAAATATAAACGAAAGTGATATTATTCCTATTTTACAAAAAATTTTATAGAACTAAACAAGGCCTTAACACGAAAAGGCGAATCGTCGTCAGCGTCAGCTCGCATCCGTGCCGGCCCCGTGCAATCGGCGGCCAACCGATGCGATCCCCAGCTGCAGCTTTGCTCTGTGCTGCTTGTGGTGGGAGCTTGCCGTTTGGGGTGGTCAGGGGGGCAGCGTGAGGCATAGCGGGCTAGCGGCGATGGGCGATGGCGACGTCCCGAGACGGGTGAGAGTCTGCGTCCCCCGCGGCAGCGACGCGAACGGGCGGTCCGAGCTTATCCGCCCGCTACGTTTACACACGCTTTTGGGCTGGAGCCACCTACAAATGGATGATACGAAGGTGGAGGTAGGTCTGGTTTGGTTTCACTCGCTAAATTTTAGTCATCTAAAATTATTTTAATTATTTTTAAATAAATAGTAAGACCAAACTATTTTAATTTTTTTAAGTCAATATGTTTAGAAATTTAGCTACTAAAATAATTAAAATTTAGCTAAATAAAATTTAGCAAAGGGAACCAAACATACTCCTACTACTAATCTGTACTACTTAAAAGTTTTGTTCAAGCAAAACTGGCTTTTCTTTATTCGGTCCTTTGAACCGTCGAATGCACTTTCGGCCCAAGTTGATTATCTTGTTTAATCAGGGCTACTTGTAGGAGTACATAGACTAACAGTATACTCCAGATAAATAGAGACGAGAGTGTTTTCTTACACAAAAATACATATTGCTTTGGACCTCCGATACTTGTGGATACCACGTGTGACGTATGTATGTGGATACCAGAGTTCGCGATACTGCTCGTCTCCTGTATTGGAGTTTACTCCGTCAACAGACAACAGCTGAAGTAGATGTGCCTTTGCCGTTTGTATGTGAAATCAGAGCTGACATATGATACGAGTGTTCACATTCACTGTCAACAGCATCGGCATCGCTTGTGCTTGTCACTTGGGTACTTGACCAGTTGACCCAGAAACACGATGCCTTTGAGTTTGATAGGCCGCCGTCCAATAATAAATTCAAAAAGTGTACTGTAAAATACAAGCAAATACTACTGACTTGTGCTCTTTGGGCTTAAATTAATTGCCTCCCATAAAGTCAATTTTTTCTGGTCAGACTCGCCTGTCCGTAGGATGCAGATGTACGTGGTGATCGTCGTAGACTGATGCTGAGCATCCATCGTACCATGCACTAGGCAGTAGCCATGAGAAATGGTCTTGATTACAAATGGCAATGGAGATCTCATCCTCGATTCTTTTTTTTTCCTCGAACGTGCAAAGCATGGAATTCATTAAGCTAGAATAGAGTTTTAAAGGAATAAATTACAAAAGAACATTGGTAATCCATAGGTTACCAATGCCAATCCAGCGACACAACAAAAAGCCCACATCGAGGCTCAAAGAAAAAAAAACAGGCTAAGCAAAAGAAGGCACCACTGTGAGTCAAGTAGAATGCAAAGCTGCAAGAAGCACGGTTCAGCTACGGTAACCAGCAAAAGACCACTCTTCAGCTTCTTCAAAGATCTGTCCAGCTAGCACTGCTGGCGAAGTAGACGCTCCACCAACGTCGTGGCATTCCTTTCTTTCCACAGAGTCCAGTCCAGCCTGCTAGGAGGTTACGTAGACTCTTTTCTGGAATGTTGCTTGTTCAAGTTATAAGGATTAGGCACCAGAAATCAATGCGAAAAGGCTAATTTCGGGTCGATCAACCCCGCTAGTTCACCCTGTGGCAGGTGCGGCTTCCCCTTTCCCTCCGCTGCCTGCCTGCGTCCCCATCCGAACCAGAACAAGTCGCGAGCGTCAATCAAATGCGAGAAGGCGACCAAACCAAAAGGTGAGGTGATCGATCTATCGCGGTTCGTCGTCCGGTGCGCGTCCGCTCACATCCACGCTGCCCGTGCGCCCGTACGTACGCTCGGCGCCCGACGGATCCCCAGCCGTGGGAAACTCTCGCTGTGGGCCTCGCGCGATTCCACTCGCGAGCAGACGACGGAGCGGAGGAGAGTCGAGTTGCCGTTTGGGCCGGTCAAGAGGGCGCCGCCCATCCGCGGCCCCGATGCGCGGCGATGGCGACGTCGCGATCGCGACTCGAGATCTCTCGGTGAGAACGGGGATCGGCGTGGTTAGTACGTCTCTTATCTCGTCTCTTCGGGGATTCTTCTAGTCCGGTCACTTGATTAGCCGTTCAAAGTTGTGGAAGAATGCTTTGCATGTAACCTCTAACCTGAACCTATTTTCTTAAGCTGCCGGTGCTAATCTGGTAGGGGTGCAAGTGGAAGGTACACGGGGGATGTATCCTAGTACTAGTAGTACGTAATCTGCATAAAAAATGTTTTCTCCCCCTTTATTCGGTTCTTTGAACTAGTAAATAAACGCACTTTCGCCCAAGTTGGATTATGCTAGTATTTAGCTTAATCGCCTAGTACATCATAAACTGGTACACAGATGCAACATGCTTTCTTTTTTAACGTATTACGTATGCGACCTCCAATATGTTGGCTACAAGATTGTTATGGGCACCTCCCGAGATCAGTCACCCATCACCCTTAATTTAAACAGGTGATACGTTCTGATGGTCTGGAATATCAGTGCAAAAACATGCAGCACTGATACGGGAACCGCGACAGAAATAATCACCGCATGCGCAAGCAAAGCTGTGATCAGACTTTCAGAGAAGTTACAGCTGTAACGATGGCTTTCTGATGACTATACTGCCAGTCGCGATAGTTTAGGCCTTGTTATCCAAAAAGTTGTTGACTTTGACACTGTAGTATTTTTGTTTTTATTTAATAAACATTGTCTAATTATGGAGTAACTAGACTTAAAAAGTTCGTCTCGTGATTTACAAACAAACTGTGCAATTAGTTTTTATTTTCATCTATATTTAATAATTCATGTATATGCCATAAGATTCGATGTGACGAGAAATCTTGAAAACGTTTTTGGTTTTTAGGTGAACCAAACAAGGCCTTAGTGACGTCACTGTCACACTGCCACACTGAACTGGACACCAGATGCAAAAGCAATTAACAATAAGTAGTTTTTATAAATTGTACTTTTTCTATCAGCTAACTGTGTTTTTCTCTCACAGTAGTCATGAGTTTTTACATCAGCAAACAGGTTAGGTGTACCTCTACTCCGTATTACGTACTAGTATATGCGAGTAATCTGTTTTTTTTTTCCACCCGACAAAAGTCAAGTTTTACCCTCCACATCCACATTGGTGAACGACCGTCAACAGAAATGTTGGCGATTGTAATATCAGTGCATCACTGCAACAATCTACTTATGTACCACGTGCGTTGCGTGCTACCGTTTTCAAGCAATCAACATTTTGCCGCTTGCCGTTTCTGCGCCGCATCACTGCTAACATTATAGTGTGGCCACTCAAAGTCTAAAAAACTTTTTAAAATTTTCCGTCACAGAGCATTAAATATATATATATATATATATATATTGTTTATAAATTACGAGATAAATCTTTTAGAAAAGATCTAATTAGTTTATAATTAAACATTAATTATTAAATACAAACAAAAATTCTACGATAGCGAAACCTAAAAAGTTTTCGTATCGAGACAAGGCCTTGGACAAACGCATGCTTTCGGGGCTTTGACCAAACAGAGCCCGAAATTCTACAAGTACGGAGGACTACTCATCAAGTACAGGCCGCAAAGCGCGTTGACTATCTCCTTGCCTCCTCTCGAGTAAGGACTTGTTTAGTTCACTCTCAAAACCAAAAAGTTTTTAAGATTTCCCGTCACATCGAATCTTATGGCACATGCATAAAACATTAAATATAGACGAAAACAAAAACTAATTACACAGTTTAGCTGTAAATCACGAGACGAATCTTTTGATCCTAGTTAGTCCATAATTGGATAATATTGGTCACAAACAAACGAAAATGGTACAGTACCAAAAACTTTTCACTTTTCGGAACTAAACAAGACCTTAAGGACCTTCTCCATCTTCCAAAAGAAAAGGTAAATGCCGCGGTTGTTTGCGGTGTTGTTCAGACTTCAGAGCGTGCGATGGGAATGGCGGCCACTTGAGCCAGGGATAAATTATTTAATTGTCATCCATGCCGTTAGCGGTTACATTGGCAGCTTCAAGGTCAACCACTATTATAACTTATACTGGCTCCAAATTGACGATTTTTAAGTTGAGACTGTACGTGAGTCGTGCTCGTAGACAAGTTCATGGTCAACAACTATAATAACAAGCTCGAACTTCGAATACTATTTGCCACCATTACAAAGTCAACGGCCATGCTCTGTTTTTTTTTTTCTCCCAATCTGCTCTGTCTCATTACTAGAAACAGTAACCTTTGCATTTCAATACCAAATTGTTGGCATTGGATTTGGACGCGAAGAGAAAGAAAAGGGTAAAAATTGAAGCACAGCGGCCTTAGTCCTAGTCCTAGCTAGTAGCTCCAGAGTGGCACTTCGGCGACGCCGTCGTCGCAGAAGGCGGTGGTGACTGTGGGCGGTGGCTCCACGAGCATCGCCTGCGCCAAGCTCGCATAGTACAGGTCCCAGCTCATGTCACTGAACATGTCCATTTCGAACGGCGGCGAGTCCTCGGTGGCCGAAGACGACTCCTCGCCGCCGTCGTCATCGCTGGCCGGGGACGACGACGTCGAGGACGCTGTGGCCGAGCGCGCGTCCTCCTCCTCCTCCTCCTCGACCTCAACCGCCTCTCCGCGGCGCTGAAATTCCTCGACGGCCTCCGCGACCGCGTGGCGAACCTCAGCGAGGCTGGCGTACGAGTCCGGAACCGCGAGGAGCCAGGCCGAGTCGGCGAAGTTGAGGCAGGCGCGGCCCGCGCCGGCGATGGCGAGCACGGCGGCGTCGTGCGCGCGCGCCGCGGCGTCCGCGGTGTCGAAGGTGCCGAGCCACAGCCTGCAGCCGCGCCTCCCGGGGACGCGCACCTCGCAGACCCACCGCCCGGCGTTGCCCCGCCTCCGGACGCCGCGGAACACCGGGTGCCTCGTCTCCCGGAACTTGGTGCGCCCCGCGGGGCGCTTCGGCGGCGACGTCCACACTGTCGTCTGGTGGTGGCGCTCCATCACCATCACCGAGGCGGAGGAGGACGAGGGCGAGCTGCACGGCGGCGAGCCGGACTCGGCGCTCGTCGTCTCCTTCTTGATCGGGCACATCTTAGCTAGCTTAGCTCGATTTTCCTTCGCTTCAAGGTGGTTGTGTTGATCTGCGTTGCTTGCTGCTGCTTGAACTGTGTGTCTTGGGTGATTTTTGCGATGCGAGTGGTGGGATTTGCGGCCGCATATTTATAGGTGGCGGCTGATGCAGAGTAGAAAGCGCTTACAGCCCAGTTCTCAGTTCTCACAGCCGGAGAAATGGAGCAAGAGGGGGAATGCATCTGGCTAGGTCGCCGCGGGATGCAACTTGCAACCATGCAGATGCAAGGCAACAGGGTGGCTTCGAGAGTGACCGCAGTCGCTTTCTCTATTGCAACAACTTGCGACGGTGAATGATACTGCTTTTTGCTTTCTGTTGCCGGTCTCTCTCTGGTTTCCACAAACACTACCTACGACATACTATACTACAGTACAACTGTACAAGTATGCATTGGCGGCCTTGTGATTCTTGTGAAGTGTCAATTTCGGTACCGTAGGAGCTCGTCTTGTGTGATTCAAGGGTGTTGTCGATGGTCAGTGTTCGACACATCAAATTGATGGGCCTCAAGCTTTCAATCCCCACTGGAGGGAGGGGAGAGATCGAGGGTAGTATCTACTTATGTTTCTTGCAAATGGGAATTGTGATTATGGTGAGTTGGTGACGGTCGCATTCAAGCATTCAGCATCTCCGTACAACCGCGCACTTCGTTGTTTTGCCTCTGAGGACAGAACATGATGGCACTGTTCACTCCGTTACAAAAATAAGTGTAAAATTCCTTTTTTTTTTCCAGAAATTCGTGTCATAAAAAGGTGGTGATGATTGTGCTTTGGAAAGTAAAAAATAACCAAATTCACTAGTTTTAGTTGGGCCAAGATGTAAAATTACATTTATTGTGGGATAACATTTTAATTTAATTTTATAATTGCTTGATGTGGGATTGATAGGATATAAATTAATGGTTTGTTTTTTATCCCATGCGGCTAATAGTTATTACTAGTAGTTAGCTGAGGCTATGTTAAATCCTTAACGACTAACAGGTCAGCTATTGTCTTAGCTAGGTGGATATCTCAGACCACCCTGGTGTTTTGTTCAAAGACAACTAGGTTGGAGTTGTCTCTATATTTTCTCTACATTCAGATCCAATTTGTCCCTCTTCAATGGCGTGAATGTACATTCGTGTCTTCCTCTTCTTTGTGTCACGGTAGTGGGGGTTATGGCAGGTGTGCGAGGTGGAGACGGGTGATGGGGTCAAGGGCGTGCCTGGAAGCGAGGGGTGAGGGCGGTGGCGGCCACGACCACATCACTCAGAGTCTATGTTAAGGTCAAGGCGATGGGCACTATGCAGGTGCAGAGGCTAGGCATGGTCTCTAGCACAAGCTCCAGCGTGAGCAACCGTGTGGTGAGACTATGCGAGCTCTAGGCGTAGGCACTTGTGGCCTAGGGCGAGCAGTCGAGCAAGGTGACCAAGCAAGCAAATGTCATCCAATTGTGCACTTCATCGACCGTTGAACCAACCGAGCGAAGTTGTACCATTGTGTACGTGCTAACAAAGGAAAAAAAAGTTTAAAGTAGATTTACATACAAAACACACATTGATGACAACTAATGGATTCAAACACTCTGTCCATCTTTTCCCTATATCCGTCCTTAAAACAAAGGATGATTCTATCCCATCAATCAAGCATAGAGATAGGACCATCTTGTCCTTGAAAACTAGGATCGAACCATGGAGTCAAAGTAAATATAAGTGAACCACTATGATCTCGTCAAAATTTTAACTTACTAATATAGTGTAGTTGCCCTTGTTGGTGCGAATGAAGTTGGGCATATGAAGATTGAAGAAGATGTGGGAAAATAATTATTGAGGGAAATGGATAATATGTGGAAGAACCAAGAAAGTTGGTGAAAGCCCTAGTTTGGTTTTGGATAATTGATGAAACCTATGTGTACTAACCTTTGTCATGAGTGAAATATAAAAATAGGTTGGTACACACCAAGTGATGGAGCTAGATGATGGTCATGGTGATGGAGGTAATCAAAAGATGATATTCAAGTGCTCCAACTTGGAAAAGAAGAATGAGAAAAACAAAATGGGCTCAAGGCAAAGGTATTTTTAATAGGGCCATTTTGTTTTGCCACTCAAGACACCTAGTGGGTGTGAGTGGATTTAGGATAGATAACCGTACTATAAAGAGGAGAAATCTTTAATTACAATGGTTATCTAGTGCCACTAAATATGTTTCTCATTTGCATTTAACTAGCGCTTAGTGACGTGGTGAGCTGCATGAGAAAGTCTATAAAAAAATATTTGTGAAAAGCTAATTTAAATGTCCAATTTATTTTGGAATATTTTGGTAAAATTAGCTACTTGAAAAGATGCTGAAAATTCAAAGAAGATGAACTGTTGTCCAGACGTAAAAGAACTGCAAGCTGCTGAAACAAACTGAAAGTTTTTGTAAGTAGCTGAAACAAGTTGGAAGCAGTTGCAATCAGTAAAAACTAGTGAACAGTTCAAACAGCAAGCGAGTGAATATATTTGAAAGAAGCTGAAAGCAGTTGCAATCAGTTAAGATGACTGCACAGCTCAACAGCAAGCAAATGAGTGTGGTTGCAGGTAACTGGAGGCAGTTGCAACTAGTCGAATCAGCGTGCAGCCCAACAGCAGACAGATGAAAGAGAGCTGAAAGCAGTTAGAACTAGTTGGAACCAGTTGAAAGTTTTTACAGCTGCTGCTTGCTGTCCATCTCGTGCGAAAGAAGGAATGGCAGTCAGGGACCATGCATCCATACGTGCATATGGTGAAGCTCTTGCCATATTAAATGAGAGAGAGAAAGAGAAAGGTGATTTGCATGCATGCATGCAAATGTGAACACGCTTTGAAGAAAGGAGGCAGCCATTGACTTATGCTAATTATAGCATGGGGTCCACTCAAGTACAAGGAGGTACTAATTTGCTCTGTTGTGCAGCTCGTCCCATTTGAAGTGGAGAAGTGGCAGTAGTGCATGCGCATGGACTGCAGAGTTGCAGCTCTTTTCCACTTGCTCATTTAATTGATGGGACCCATTGCTGAGAAAATACAGAGAGCCACTCAATGCATGTGCTGCTGCCCGTTGTGGAAAACGGTTCTATTGTTTTGCCCGTTGGAGAGCTGGCTGGCCAAGTAATTTAGGCCGAGCGCTCCACTTCCTTACTCTCTGAGTCTCGCGAATACAGAATAGAACGTTTTCTTCTTTATTTCCAGAGAACAGAGAACTCGAGCTCCCCTCTCCCATCTCTCCCAAGTGCTAATCCTACGAGAGATTTTTGAGAGGCCTGCGTGATTAATCCAGTGAGCTCGTGAGCATCTCCTCCCTCTCCTCTCCCTCTCATAGCTTGGTGCTCATCTGAGAGAGGATTGAGGAAAACCCTAGGTGCATTTGAAACTGCATTTTCTTGTGGCACTAGGTGATTATTGTGTTTGTGGATTTCTTATTACTCTTGGTGATTGCCGTCACCTAGACGGTTGTGGATTTGTTGATTGGTGAGGGGATTTGGTGATTGTGTCCGCCCCCAATCAAGGTGATATTTGTGAGGGGTTCTTGGGCTTATTCCCCGGCGGAGTGCCAAAAGCCACTCTAGTGGATTGCTCGTGTCATTGAGCTACCTCACTTGTGGGTAGGTTCTTGCGGTGCCCATTTGTTGGGCTAGGTTTGTGAAACACCTATTAGCCGCCGAACCACCAAGTGTTGGTCGACACAACGGGGACTAGCGTGTCGGCAAGCACGTGAACCTCGGAAGAAAAACATTGGTGTCATTATTGTGATTGGTATTCTCCCGGTGAATATATTGATATACATTGTGATTTTGTCATCCTCTACACATCGGTATAATTATCTCTCTTCTCTTTACTTTCTTGCAAATTAGTTGTAACTAGTAGATCCTAGTTTTAGCTAGTTGTAACTAGTTGTAAAGAGTAGTGACATAGCCATTGCTTGTGCCTAGAGATCATAGCAACTAGAATTATTGGATAGGTGGCTTGCAACCCTTGTAGAGCTAGAGCAAAATTGCTTTACGCCTTTTGTTATATTAATCCTTTGCTCTAGTGTCTTGTAGATTTTTTAAATAGGCTATGCACCCCCCCTCTAGCCATATTAGGACCTTTCAGTTGGGCATACGAAGAAGCTGTTAATTAATTGATGGATGTCCTATGCCCTATCCAATATATTTTCTTTTTTGAGAACCCCTCTGCCCCCTCCCCAAATATATAATATACGCTTGACATGTATCTACGCTAGTCAATCGATTTTGATTAGTTGTATATGCACTCACCTTACATATTTATGTTATAAGGCTCATGTCATAATACTCATATCTGGGTGTTGATGTGGTAGGTTAAGGCGATATAAGGTAGTCATGTCCCTAAAAGATGGTGTGCGACCAAAGGCTTAGTTCACACTTCTGAGACTTGTGAACGGTTGCATCCATATTCTACCGCGAGAAGGTAATGGGTTGAGAATTGATTTGTGCACCGCTTTATCGTTCCATATGTCAAGAAAGAGACTTGTCGAAGTTATACATAATCTTGTCTTCCTTGTTTGATCTTCATTAGAACCCTTGTCTAATCCTCCTCAAGAACAATACATTAGAACACATAGAACACACAAGAGATAAGTATATGAGGGAAGCCAGCTATTCATTCGACATTCTAAGCATTCATATAGTCCATTATATAGATGTAGTCTTTGGTGACTTTAAATTATAAGTTATTTTAACTTTTTTGGTTCATTGATTTTGCCATGTATTTACATGTAACGTACGTCTAGATACTAGTAAAAATAGTTATAAAAAAGTCAAAGCGTCTCCATTACATATCCCAAAATAGTTATAAAAAAGTCAAAGCGTCTCCATTACATATCCCCTCCGTCCAATTGAAAGTGTTATTTTTTACTTTCAGATTTCTTATTTGACTCTTCGTCTTATTCAATTTTTTATACAAATAATAAATTAAATAAATCATTGTTAAAGTATTTTTTTAACAAAACAAGTCATTACAAAATAAATAAAATATTTATATAAAATTTTTGAATACGACGAACGACCAAATAAAAAGTCTAGAAAATTAAAAACGACATTTTCAACGAGAGAGTATACAGTATGTGTCAATCAATCTTTTAATTAAGTCATTCTTAACAAGAATCACTTTACTCCGTACTTTACTCGGCGGCCTTGTTTAGTTCCGAAAACATTTCGGATTTTGGTAGTGTAGTATTTTCATTTTTATTTGACAAACATTATCTAATCATGGACTAACTAGGTTTAAAAGATTCATCTTGTGATTTACAGACAAACTGTGCAATTAGTTTTTATTTTCGTCTATATTTAGTGCTTCATGTATGTGCCACAAAATTCGATGTGACGGAGAACCTTGAAAATCTTTTGAATTTCAGAGTGAAGGCCTAGTTGATCAAGTCACCGAAAGAAGAGTACGGAGTAAAGTTCAGTGGACGTCTCGGGACCCGTCCAGGTCCAGCCGATGGCGACGTCACCGAGCCGCAAAACCAGTACCGGTCGCCATTCCAATCTGTATCCCCAGCCCCGGTATCGCACCAAAGCGGGATCGCAGCAGGAAGCTACCGCACCTGATGCCCGTGCGGCGAATGCGTCGCCCCCCCGACCGTGATCCGGCGATCCCGAAACCCACTTGCGGCTCCCCGTCGCTCTCCCCACTTGCGGCGGGTAGGCAACCGGACAAAACACAGCTTTTTTGGGGGCGTCCGGCTCCGGCCCAAGTTGTGGGAGGTGCTCCCTCCCTCTCTCCGTCGTGCGGTGCGCGTCCGCACATCACGCCCGGACTGGTGGCACGGGACCCCGCGCAAGGCATGCAGAGCCTTGAGCTTGAGCCCCAGCTGTGGCCTCTGTTGCATGATTGCGCAGCACTCGTGGTGGTGAGGAGTGGAGCGCAGCATTATTTTACCACTCCACTTGCCGGCAGCGACGGCGACGGCGACGTCGCGTGCGCGAGCACAACCGCCCGCCGGTCTGAGCTTATCCGTCCACACGCGCTTTTTTTGGCACGGACCGTGGCCGTGGGCGTGGCTATCCTCCTCCTATCTCTCTATCCGACCTTTTGGACTGCTTGTGCTTTGCTAAGGTTAAAATTAAAATATCGGGACGGGGTAGCCGTTCGGAGTTGGATTTTTGTTCAGGTGCAGCTTGATGCTGACGGTCCTGGAAGGCGGGAACCGGGACGGATACTTAGCATCAAATCGAAACCTAAACCACGACTGCTTTTTAATGAGATGGGATCCAGCGGCAAGTGGGCTGCACACAGGGGAGGTACTCCCTCCAATATTCTTTTTTCCAGCTCTTTTCTGGTTCTTTGAACGATCAGATGCCCTTTCACTCGGAGTTGGGGTTTTAAATAAGCTCTAGGCCGGCGCTTATCTTGTCTACACCAATTCCCCTATGTAGTTATCCTTTTCTCTGCCTTGCACTCGACCTGTGAGTTGTGATTCTGTGGGCACATACTAGAAATACTAGGCACGCATGACGAAAATTTGCAGTACCGGACGCAGACAAACAAGCGATAAGAGCAACTCCAGTAGGGCTCTCTACTTGAGCCCCTATAGCTAAATATGAGTGTCCAAATAAAAAACAGCACTACAGCAGGGCCCCTACTAGAGCCCTAATTTAGGGTAGGCACCAAATCTTCCCTGCAGACCTCATTTCTGTTGGCCCAACAGCTCAGCCACCATCCTACGTGGTGTGGCAGTTACCTCCTCACACCGAACAAACGCAGCTTCGCCCATCTCCCTCCAGCGCTGATTTTCACTACCGCGCTCCCTCCCTCCACCTTCGACCTCCACCATTGGGCCTCGCCGCCATCCCTTCCGGAGAGAGTGGCCTCTCCTCGATGAGCAGGAGCAGCCCTAGCCATAGTTATCGCGAGCGTCGAGCCTCCCCTTCTTGTGGCCATGCGGTAGCGAAATGTTTGACCCAATGACGAGTGGGTCCCACATGTCATTGTCTGCCAGTTTGGATTTGGGGGCCTTCGTTTAGGCGGTACTGTTGGAGTGGAAGCAAAAATTTTAGGCACCCAAAAATAGGGGGAGCACCCAAATGAAAAGTAGGGATCCTGTTTTTAGGGCTACTGCTAGAGTTGCTCTTATACGGGGATAGCCTACAACTACTACAGTGATCTCGTTTTTAGTCTGTCACACTGTTCATTGACGGATCTAGATTTCAATCACAAAGGTACGGACTAAAACGATATATAGCTCATCAACATGGATATGACATAATTAGATTACTAAATAGTGATAAAATAGTTGCGAATATAGAGTGTTTGAGTTATTCTATGAGCTAAACAGACTAGCAATTATATATAGCAATATTATACATGTATATGTTAGTAAAGAATATATATTCTAGGTGTCTTTTCAATAAATTTGAGGAAGACAATTGTACCCCATGCACGTACTGTAGATAAGCAAACTAGGCCTTGTTTACTTCAAAAAAATCTGCAAAATATGAACAGTATCATTTTTGTTTATATTTGACAAATATTGTCCAATTATGGATAACTAGACTTAAAAGATTCGTCTCGCAAATTACCGATAAACTGTATAATTAGTATTCCATATATATACCGCAAGATTTGATGTGATAGGAAATATGAAAATTTTTGCAAAATATTTTAGGAACTAAACAAGGCCTTTGATATCCTTTTCAGTCTGTTGCACTGTACATCTGCAAAAAAAAGAACCGCCACCCGTATCGGGAAAGCAACCTACGGAGACGGTGGTGGGTGTCATGAGGCGAATTATTTTTCTCTTATAACAGATCAACGAATAGTATTATTGTTTTTTAGCCGAGCGTGTTAAGGTTGACCAAAGTTTTATTGAGTGTCATAAGAGGCGTCCCTATTCTACTAAAACTTCTATTTCTGTAAAAAAAAAAGCTCAAGTCTTTTGGGCGATCTATATATAAAAAAAAGTCCCTTTTGGCCTTTCTTAAGCCGATAAGCTCGCCCCTAGATATGATTTGCCTCCTTCGTCGTTACAATTGAGGGCTTGTTTAGATGCACCCAAAAACCTAAAATTTTACAAGATTTTTCATCACATCAAACTTGCGGCATATGCATGGAACATTCAATATAGATAAAAAAGATAATTAATTACATAGTTTACCTGTAAATCACGAGACGATCTTTTAAGTCTAGTTACTCTATAATTGGACAATATTTGTCAAATAAAAATAAAAGTACTACAGTGTCAAAATCCAAAAAGTTTTTAGATCTAAACAAGGCCTGAATTAATGACAATAGTAAAAAAGTTACGGATTAATCAGTATTAATCCGTACCATGACGATGACCATCTGGAACTGCATCTGCAGCTTGCACAACAAACGGTCTGTTATGTCACTGCACGAATCATTGTATCGTCAAGTGGGCTGACTCCGTTTATTGCCATGAACTATTGTAACGTACTGTTTCCTTCAAGTTTTACTTCGTCAATACAGTACTACTCTACCTTGCCGTGCCGTCTCCCTTTCTATGCTGCATCAGTGCTGACATATGAGCTAGCGTTGACTGTTGAGACTGTCAACAAGGCAACGAAGCAAAGGAGGTCATCGTCCCCTGTTTGGCTTGAACGGGCGGGTGGCTTCTGAATTTCTGATGAGTTGACTCTCACTTGCGGCCTTTATAATAACGCACGCCATTCGATGACCACATCCTCGCAAGTTGGAATTCAACACAAAAATTAGTAGTATCCGCAAAAAAAAGTCAGAATTTTCCTGGTCAGTCTTGTGTCGCGCCCTTGGTGCCATGCTGCAGGAGAGATGTACGTACACTACCGTGTAGGATTTGGATGTCAACGGCGATGACTTTGTTTCGATGTCAACGGCGATGGTTTTGTTTGGATTGGATGTCAACGGTGACGACGTGGGAGTGCAGAAGAGCCTCCGTCAGGCATGACATTAGAGGGGAGAGTGATCGTCTTCCTGCCAGCATTGCGGCACCGTCATGGCCTCATGGAACTCTTGCCACCATGGCAGGCAGGCAGGCTAGGAAGGCAGCTGCCGGTCCTGTGTCAGCGTCAGTCCACTTGATTGGGTGTTTAGTTCTCAATTTTTTTTCAACAAATTTTAGGTTTTGGTTCATCATTTTGTAAGATGGAACTAAACATAATGCAAATGTTTTGGTAAAAAGGTAGTTATTCTCAATTTTGGATTTTGGCCTCAAGAAGGAAAAAAACTCAAAATGAGCTTCAAGAGGCTTCATGACGACAATAAATTCTGCATTTTGGATAACATAACTCTGAAAATTTTGACATTTTGCATTTCATCACTCTAAAGTACGGAGTAATTAGTATTTTGTATTTTGAATTCTATCATGAACTAAACACCCCCTCACTGTCGCTTCTCGCTTCAATCGTTGCACAACGTGAAGACGCGCGCTGGCCTATCACACTTGACGATAGATTAGAGCATTCCCAGAAAGAATACTTGAAACTTGATGCTCCAGCGACCTGGCTCGTTGGATTTTGTCTGTCTCTACATCAACCTCCCGCCAACGATGCGGCCCAAGTTTGAAAAGTTATTGGGCTGGAATGTACGGTATCAGCCTTGTCTGGGTGAGGTAAGGAGTTACAGGAACCGTCAAGCTGTGTTTTGCCATTGGGCCAATGCAGTAGCTTGTAACAGAATATGGGTTGTATTTGGGCCTACTTAGGCCAGCGTAATCCCGCTTCCAAAACATGTTAAGGGACGAATTGGATCAGACTATGGCTCACTAACGGTGGATACGACGTTCAAAAAGAGAGGAAAAAAAAAGCCCAAGTTAACCCCAACACTACCATTTTTCGTTTCTATATTTATCATTTTTTTCCTAACACGTTTGGTGATAATTATGCCCTATTTGATACCCCAGCAATTATAATAATTAGATTATGTAATCAAACTTTTATCCAAGCAAGATTGCTTATATGATGAATTATTATAATCGACACTCTTGATTGCCATATAATCCCATAATCTAGATGACTAGGTTACAGGGGATTATATTATGGATACGTTTTTTCATAATTTTTTTTAGTAAAACATATTCGATCCAACTATTATTGACCATGATGATTAGAGTCCACAAATTTAACGACTAGATGTTTCTGATTATTGTTAAAAAAATATTTTTTTAGCATCTCTGGTGAGAATAAATTTATAATTAGTAGTGAGATAAGATATGATTATACCGTGTACCTCGTAGCTCAGCCATACACATATTACTCAATCATTAGTCGGCATGATTCCACTATATTCTCCATGATGTCACCACAATTGGTACTGGATGTTTTTTTTTTTTTTACTCCGGCAGCGATAATGATGTCGATGGTATTTGCCATGTCGACGGGTGCGATGCCAGGCACACCGCACACTTGGCGGCTGGACAGCAAGCAGCAGATGACAACAACCACGTAGGAATTTGGAGGATGACGATGGAGCTCCTAGCTAACGGATCACTCTATTTTAGGACGACGACGATATGACACAGAACGGCCTAAGATGTTTGGTCCTCCCAGAGCATCTAACTCTGCGAGACGTACGACAAAGCTTCACTTTGTCAAGCTCTGCAAGTGGGTCGCTAAAACAATCCCCAGAACACACGTACGAGTTGGCCAATCATGCCGACGTTAAAACAACGAGATTTGCGAGCCGCTAAACAACATTCTGTTGGCATCCAAATGGCCAATAATTGCACAGGGTTAACTAGTTAATCTCCAGAGCCAGGAGCACGTCCATGTCACGCCAGTCCGACCAGGAGCTAAATGGCTCGTCGCAAGGCGCTATGCGGATACGGACCGCGGAAACGACAAAGGGATCGAAGCAGATTTAGCTCAGTTGCAGATGCCTTCTTCCCACACTTTCATGGACTTGGATCGGCGCGTGGTGTTCTTCACTGGACTGCAGCCATGGGAGTATATATACACTCGCAGTACGGGGAAAGATAGTAGGTGAGCGTGACTAGACATCTACCTAGGCAGCAGCAGGTCGTCGAGCTAGCTCCGATCCAACTCGATAAATATTCAACGAGGACGCGCGCTCATGGCGGCGGCGGCAGCAGCGCAGGACAGCGGCAGGACAGCTAGTGCCACCATGGTGACAGTGTCCCGGCGGGGGCGCCGCTTCGTAGGCGTCCGGCAGCGGCCGTCGGGGCGGTGGGTCGCGGAGATCAAGGACTCGGCGCAGAGGGTCCGCCTGTGGCTCGGCACGTTCGACACGGCGGACGAAGCGGCGCGCGCCTACGACGAGGCGGCGCGCGCGCTGCGCGGGGAAAACACGCGCACCAACTTCGCGGACCGCGCCGCCCGGCACGGACACGGCGGCCCCGCGGGCGCGGCCAGGGCCAGGTTGAGCAAGAACCTGCAGCACGTGATGGCGCGGGCGGCCGCCGCGGGCAGGGCCGCGGCGTGCGCGGGGGTGGGCGACCAGTTCGCGCTCGCCGCGGTGTTCCGGCACTGCCAGCAGCCGGCTGCGGTGGCGGCGGCGCAGGCGCAGGCGCAGCAGCAGGCCGAGCCTGAGGCCGTGCAGCAGGTGGTGAAGCACGCCGTGAAGCCGAGCTTCGTGGTGCCGAGGCGGACCGAGGCGACGCCACCGTCGTTGTCGTCGTCGTCGGTGCCTGGAGGTGGGGAGGTTTGGTGCGTGGACGACGACGTCGACGCCGCGGCGGAGCTGCTGTGCGCCGAGGAGGGATCGTTCAAGGTGTCCTCGTCGGTGATCGTGCCGCCCTCGTTCAGCGTCTCGTCGTCGGAGTCTTTCGGCCTCGACGATTTCTAGCTAGTGGCTACCGGAGGCATGCCGCACGCAGCGATTCGTGCTTTATTCGTCGGTGTGGCTCGTTTGCGTGGCGCGCTGGTGCGAGCAGTGTAGATACTAGATAGTGTGCAAGCAGCTGCGAGCTGTGCTGCTGTCCTTCCCAAAGGGAGGAATGGTTTAGCTTACTTTGTTGTACGGAACATGATGTTCTTTTTCTTTTATGTTTGACTAGCATACGTGAGCGTATCCATAAGAAAAATACAATGGATGAATAAAAATGAAACATTTAAGAAATTAGCTCCTTTATATCGTATAAAAATATTATTGTGATTAATATACAAAACTGAATATGTACGTATTTTGGAGGAATTGAAAACCCTCAGTTCAGCGAGGAATTTCTGAGTTGTCTTTGTATCCATTTTCGTTTTCTTTAGGCCAGTTTGTGGACACCTAAAGAGCAGGCGGTTGTGAGGATGGCACGGCGGAGGAAGGGGCAACACATTGAATTAACCCTTGAAGTGATGATCTCTAAATCACAAAAGACTATCAACATGGGCAAACCATGATTATAACCCTTTTTTAAAGGCATGGTTGTAACCCTTGAAGCAATCCTAAATCAGAATGCTGCCATGTCGAGGACAAACCTTATCAAAATTATTGTAGTGCCCCCAAAACACAACAAGCTATCAACCGAGGGTCAAATCAATATCAAAATCCCCGCAGCAGCACAAAACCACAACAAGCTCATAGATATAACCATCAAAGCAAACCCTAAATAAAAAGGCTGCCAACTTTGTGGTAAACCAATGTTAAAATTATTACAGTGACCCCCAAAAATGCAGAAAGCTATGAAAACATAAATATGACCCTTGAAGGAGCCCTAAATCACAAAATACTACAATGGGAGAGACCATAGCCATAACTTTTGAAGCAATCTGAAATCATACCTATGTCATAGTGGTTACTAGAGCCTCAGTGGCATCTAAGGTCCTAGGTTTGACCTCCTATTGGAGTGAATATTCCATTTCATGATAGGTGGTCGTTCTTGTCGACAGCGAGGTGTCTGTGATGACTTCGTCAATCTTGAGAGTTTGCGGGTCCAGTTTTCGAAGATGGTCATATGGGTAGGGTTCGCGTATGTGCGTTCATAGGGTTGAGCATCTGGTTGTACAGTATAATCTTTTAAAAAAACTAGGGAGCAAAAAAACATAGTAACAACCGTTAATTGATCCCTAAGTACAATAATGAGGCAAACTGTGGTCAAAATTACTGCACTAGTTCCTAAAACACAAGCTTCGAATTGGTGTCTATGTAGTGTAGGGTGGGTGTTGTCTGCAAAATATAGACATAGCCCTTTAATCATCAACCTCTACATCATAAAAGCTCTTTTTTTTTCTAAAAAAATCATTTCCCTGTTTTGATTTGAGAAACAAAAAAAACAAAAACAGTTTCCTGTTGCGATGCCGTCAACCCAAAAGCCCATTCCGGACGTCACCCCATATTAGCCCAGCAAGCTATATGTTACAAAGAAACGTCACCCTTTTTCCTCACGACGCGTATGCAGTATGCTGCAGAAAGTTAGGCCGTTATGGACCGTCTGGGTCGCACACAACGGCCCGCTCATTTACTTCGTGGATGGAACAGCTGAGGCCTCGGGCCTGCGTTTCATGGCCAGACTCGTCGCAACAATCGATAGTCCAATGGGCTTTAGTGGGCTAAGTAGTTCTGTTTGCTCCTAGAAAAAGCTCACCGTATCCCACTACTGAATTGGTCTGTTCCAGCGACCACTCTGATCATGTGATCAAATCCCTGAAAAAGTGAAAACGCATACATGTATATGGTCCAAACCATGAGAGCGGCGTGTACGTGCACGAAAGCATCTCAGTGGGTCAATGTGCAATGCAAACCGTGCAACGCCCAATCTGCAAAAGTTTCACGGAACCGCAAGAGTGCAGACTCGTGGTTTCAGGCCGGGCGTCTGCGTACATGAAACCACGAATACACTGACAGCATTCCGCGGTCGCCGTCGCCTGCCGCCGCCGTGTCCCTGGTCCGGCGTACAAGATCACGCCGGACCTGCGAGATCCGTGCATATATATATATCCTGCTGCGAGGAGATGCCAACCTGCTGGCAACCTGCGGTACCAAGACAGCTACTCGCTTTACGCAAAAGCACATACATGACGAATTAGAAGAACCGTATAGGCGACCGTGAAGTACCTACAGTTGTTATCGTTTGTGAGAACGCACTCAACTGAAATGCGGGCTGTGTCGAGGACCGCATGCACCAGTTCACTGGAGACCAGCTGCCTTATTACTCGTCGTTAAGAATGAGCTCTGTTTGGTTGGGGTTGTTGAAGTTTAACATGTACCGTAGCATTTTCGTTTTATTTGGCAATTAGTGTCCAATCATGAACTAATTAAGCTCAAAATATTTATCTCACAAATTATTCTTTAGCTATGTTCTTAGTTTCATAAATATTATAAATTTAATACTCCATGCATATATATGCCCAAATATTCAATATGATAGTTGATGAAGTTTACCAGGTCCAACCAAACAAGGCAGGCTGGATCCCCTAGGCGGCTAGCTAGGCCCCTATGTCATCTTCTTATACTACAAAACTAGGCGCCCCCGGCCTTTGCCTCGTCAGCAAGCGTCCATATCCGATTCGCCATAACAGTCGCACCGGCGTGGAGTCATCGTTCAGCATGCATCATCGTCACCCGGTGGTCCGGTGCCCAAAATTGAGGTCTGCGACGCCCCAGTTTTTCCTCGCAACAAACACTTGTTTAACAAGCTGATCGTGGACGAGTTGTTAGAGCAAGTATTATAGTGGGGTGTAAGCTGGCTAAATGATGAGGTGGAGGAGAGAGAGGAGAAGCGGTCTGTAATCTTACAGCCAGCCTAGGCACAGAAACCAAGAAACTTTGTGAGAGAGACAAGTGGGCCATGTATTAATAGTGAACAGCTAAATATTGTATGGGTGGGCTGGGAGAAGGCTGCAAGGAACCTTACAGCCAGCAAGTGGGCTGTATTATTAAACTTGCTTATATATATATGTTCCTTGGAACGTCGCTTATTTTACGAGATCATGGGATCAATCATGGCTGCGAGCCTGCGACCGAGGCACTCATTGGCAGCGGGACGCTGGAGTATCTGTCCGGGATCCCATGCATATGAGATCGTCTTCTAGCTCGGAATTCATTCAAATCAGGGGAGAGAGAGAGAGAGAGAGAGAGAGAGAGAGAGAGAGAGAGAGAGAGAGAGAGAGAGAGAGAGAGAGAGAGAGAGAGAGAGAGAGAGAGAGAGAGAGAGGTCAAGTGTCCAGATGATAAACTTCAGGACGTCAATGACTTCGATTCGCGCAAGATGGATATATATATAGTGGGTAAATAAAGTAGCTACCTATAGGTCAACTAGCGCTCTACCAATAATACTTGTCAAATGTATGCATGTACTATATGCAACTTATCAAGAACTAGAAGGGCCAACAACAACAAAGTTTGTGGAAGAGGTGGCTACGGTTCAGTAGCATATATAGTATATATTCTTAAGAGTCAAGATGTTGAGATGAGTAATATTACTCGAGCGCTCTCAAAAGGCTATATTGCCCAGGATGAAGTTGGTTTGGAGCACACGAAGGGCCACGGTGCCCTAATATTGGAGAGTATGTAGTCATTGTGTGTGAATAAACTTACCCGTTTGTTGAGCACAATGTTGACGCTGCTCACTATACGTTCTGTGAGTACTGCATGATTAGTTTGCCAAAGAATAGAAGACGTTTGGGAAGGTCCAACCGTCGAAGAACATCATCTAGCTCCAGAGTGAATGGAGACTAGTCGGTACTGGTAGTATATTTTCTACACCCACATGTTGGTTCTGTTCCAAACTTCCAATTAAAGAACCAATTAAGCAACGGCCCCATACATCTAGCTTGTTGTATATCGTTATATATGCCATTCAATTGACGTACGTAGAAACAAAACATGCTACATATATGGGCTTGTTTAGTTCCCCAACCATGTCAAAAGATTTGGCATTGTGAATTTTGGATGAGATATTTTTTTAGGAAACTTGGATGAGGTATTTAGATGCACGGTAAAGTAAATTTTACCCCTAAGAACACATGCCCTCACAAATGTGCACCATAAGATTCACATTGAGATTCGTACCCAACAGAAGATTCTGCTGCTGGGTACGAATCTCAGTGCCTGTCTATATTATGAGGGTATGTGCCCTTAGAGACAAAAAAAAAACAAACTATGTTGGTAGATACACCACAAAAAGAAAAGAGGCAACTCGTGGCCCAAGACAATTTTGCATAGGGCTTACGAGTCCAAAATATCAAAACTTTTACAAGGTCATCTTTTTTACATTCTTTGACAATGATGTTTAAATCCATTTTGCAGAAAGTTGAGCTAAAACACCAAAACTTTTAGTAAAATGGAGGAACTAAAAACCCCTCAGGTGGCTTTGCAAATTTAGCGGGCACGGCCCCGTAGGCGTAGCCGTAGTATGATTGTTGCATGCAAGTGGCGGGGCGGCAGGTGACACGGCTCCCGGTCAAATCAGGCCCTGCTCCTCGCCGGCAAGACATGGCTAGCTTGCCATTAGTGAACAGTTCCTATCCCACTTAAGCGCGCCATTAACTCCAAATCGGACGGGGGGGGGGGGGGGGGTCCCTTAATCAACCACCGCCATTGTATGGTCCCTGGCTTGACGAGCCGGCCTGGCGGTCCATGATCGATGATGGAGTGGAGGCGAGCCCAACCAAGTTAAGGCCGTTGGCTGCTGGTTGGTGGCGGTGGCGAGTGGCGACCGGCGACTGGCGAGAGTGGCGCTGGCGCCGCGCCGACCGTAGAGGCGTCGTAGTACTAGCTAGAGGGATAGATGGATCTGATGCGCTCGTGCGCGCGGGTGCGATGAAAATGGTGGGGAAAGCACAAGGGGAACCCCGTGCGTGCGCGCATCTCTGCAGACTGCAGTGCAGTCAACCTGCCGGGTGCCGACACCGGCGTGGCACCCGGCACGTAGAGCACGTCGTACTATTAATATATTCCAGGGTGTCGAAACTGGAAAGACGACTGCCTTTGAGCAGCAACAATACGATGATGGAGCCCAGGCAGGCATGTGTTAGATGCCACGTCGCTCTCGCATTCCAGTAGGCTGGGGAAGCCCTCAGCTCCCCTCGGGGGTGTGTCAGGTCGGGTGGGTGGATCGTCGATCAAGTCGAGTCGAGTGAGCCCCTACAAAAGCCACCTCACTGATCGATCCGACACCACAAAGTCTCTTCTCTGGGTGCATGTGCTCGCCGAATCTCGACAAGCCCGGCCAGGGGGACTACTCACTCTCGTTCGCGCGTGCATATTTATCGACATCGGTCGGTCGGTCGGTACAACACGCCCCGCGGCTGTCGACGAAGGGATTGGCCCAAAACACCGCGACCGCACGCGCGCGCGGTCATCCATCGATCGGCTCATGCATATGCACGCACGCACGCACGCACGATGGTCCTGCTGCGTTTGAGCTGTTCGCGTCGCCCCCACCACCCCACCAACGGCAAGGCCGCCCGAACCAATCAAGCCAGGCGGGACTTGCACGCGACGCGCGCGCGGGTGATGTGTGTGTGGTTGTTGCGCTCGCTGCAAAGCACGGCGCGGTCACGGACTCCCCTCGCGCCCGCCTGCAATGCTAGCTGGGCTCCGCTTCTTTCGGCGCCGGCCACAGACGCTCCGCTACCTAGCTGGTGCTGGTCCATGCGTGTGTGCGCGCGCGCTTGCTCGTGCGCCGCCGCCCGCCGGCCGGGGGATAAGACCCGATCGAACGAAGGTAGTAGTATAGTAGTAGTACGTGTGGCTTGGCTTCAGCGACATGCATGCCGACATGCGTGCCAATTGGCCAATGGCCGCGCGCCGAATACGTACGTACGACGGGGACGGGGTAGCGAACCTAGCTTATTTGGCCTCTGACGATCGATCGATCGAGTTGGTTTTCCAGCTTGTAAAACGAGAATCAATTGATATATCAGGTGCGTGCATATATATGCATGCGCTAGCTGTAGCCTGTACGTGGGTAGGCATGCTTAGCTAATTAATCATGGCGCGCGCGGATCCAGCACAGAGAAGCATCTAACTAACTGCTAACTAACTAAAACTAACCAACCTAGGAGAGCAGTGTGCTGTGTGCATCAGGGTCGGTGAAGTGCATCTGCGCGCGTCGACATGCATGCTCAAATCATCCCGTCCGGAAGAAGCTATAGGCTCATCAGGACCTTGGTGTATACACGACGCACCGAGCCACCGACTTGTGCCTGCATATGTCCAGCTCGTTTCTGTTCGTATTTACAAGCCTTGTGCAGCTCTTGATTCCGTTTCTGATAGATCCTAGCTTTTCTGAACCCAAACCCGTTTCTTTTGCTCTTTTTTTTTGTCTCCTATTTTTTTAACCTCTGAGACTATTCGCTTTAGTTTATCTGCTAAATCTACTAACTATTTAGTAATATTTTTATTTTATAATAAATCAGCGAATAGTATTTTCAGTCATGACATTTCGATCAAGCGAACAGACTTCCTATTCGTGTGTACTGTAACTGAATCTCTTTCTTTTTTGATAACAATTGCCTGTATGGCCTGCATAGCTCCTCTGCTTTCGTTAAAAAAAAAAAGAAAAAGGTTTTCCGGCGTGCGTGTTTCCATTCATTTTTATCCCTATGTGCGTGCTTTCTTCTAATGTGATATATAGAAATGCTCTTGCTCTCTTTTCCAACAACAACAACAATCTGGAGCAATATGAGTCAATGATGATGGGGACATGGAGTCATACCTTAATTTTTGTTTCCACCGTCCAATTGAGATGTGATTCCCGATATAATTAATTGTTATTACTTGCGGGATGCATGATTAAGATGGTGGACACAAGAGAACTCCATGTTTTTGGAGGGACAAGGCTATATTTAGTGTTCTTTTTGACTGCCAGTTCGATGCCAACGTGGCAACGTGTCATGTCTGAGCTTTCGGAACGATCAAAAGGTTAGCAAAATAATCAATCCGCTCCCGTCTTTATTCCGTTGGTCTTTACAGGCAACTGGCAGCTCCTGCACTCTCCTTCGACCGTGGGCCGCCGTCGTACGATCCAGGGATTTTATTATATATAAAGCTTTTATAAATCATAGATCTGAGGGAATTTCTGCGTTGGATATAAGGAAATGGCCCTTGGCATTGTCAAAGACTAGAAAGGACAGGTACAGGTAGCGCAAGAACACTACTGGTAGTCTGGTAGCCTCATGTGGTGCTGCTTGACTAGCTGCAAAGGCTAGTAGCTCTGTAGCTAGGGGCTGGCTAATCAGATGCTCCTATGTTTTTCTTTAATCATCATGAGACTGAAATTGCTTCAGCTTCATCATGGGATAGATAGACAGGGACTTGAAAAAAAGAAGATAGATACCCGTACGTACGTGCTCAAAGGGGTTTAATAAATTTTTGTTGCCTCGCGTAGGAGAATATATACAAGTGGGAATAGTTAGTTTACAACATAAGCCTGACTACGACGTCCATGTTCGCAGATGCCTCATGTTGAAATCAAGCAACCTTTTGCTGTTTTGCATTGGCCAGTTGTTGAGGCAGTTATATATGGTCCCACGTTGGTCAAGTTAGCGCACTCAAATCACAGACAGATTACCTTGCAGCAAAACCTGAGGACCGACCTGGATGGAGTCCCAAACCTTCACTGCCGCCCATTACGGCAGTGATACTATCATCCCCAATTTGGGATATAAACTAGCCATGATAAGCTGCACAAAAAACTTCATAACTTTTTCATATGATGTACAATGAAGACATAGTACTCGACGAGATCTACAACTTTGTAGTTCATTGTAAAAATATTTGATTCAAAATGTTTTATGGAGTTAATATCAAAGGAATTCATATGCTTAGTCACAAAGTGAGTATGTAGTGGTAGAGAAGGATCACAGATGAAGAAACAACCAAAATAAAAGTTATAGATCTCAAAAAGTTATGAAATTTAGTAACTTTTTAATTTAAAGTTGTTTTGATGCCGAAATATTTTATTCACAAGATTTTATAGAGTTAATACCAATGGAATCTATATTGCTCTATAATCACAAGTGAGTGTGTAGTGTAGTAGTAGAGAATGATCTCAGATAGAGAAACAAAAAACAAAAGTTACAGTTCTCAAAAAAATTATGCAATTATCTATTTAATAATATTTTATTTGAAATTATTTACCCAACGAAATTACATTTGAATTTCTCATATTTAAAATTTAAATTTTACAAATGACCTTGGATGAAAATAACCAAAATGGAAGTATGTAGATCTTAAAAAGTTGTACAACATTATAATTTATAACCTTTTTATTTATAATAATGTATCTAAGAAAAATGATGTTTGAATTTTCTCATATTTGAAATTTAAATTCTTCAAACGACCTCGGCTAGAAATGACCAAAATTGGCGCACTCTACGGTGGCTACAATGCTCTAAGCTAGGCAAAGCCCTACCAAAGACGATCTTAAGATGCTAGCTCTGTCCTCAAACTAAGTACCACTAAATATGTCATAAGCTTGCACCACCACTCGTTAGACCAACTTTGATCTTAGGCGTGCCGTGCCATTATCGAAGAAATCTGATACAAGATCCATTGATGGCATAGGGTTCGGTTCGCCGGATGTTATACAAATATCGAAGGAAGTCGGTATGAAAAAAATCGCCGAAAGTTTTAAAAGATTTGTGAAACTTTGTCTATAGAATTTTAAATCTCTGAATGAATGTCCGAATAGAGAACAATTTAATGAAGGTCACCGATAAATTAAAACCAAAAATCAGAATTTCAATTCAGGGGAAATTTCAAACCCTGGTGCTGGTGGTGCTGGTGCGTCAACTATCGCTTTTACATCTTTGGGGGCTCAAAACGGTTGCTTCGTGATTCAGGGATTCAGGACTCCAGTGCCGCACGGATGCGTTGCCCGGCCGTCATCAGCTGTCTCATGACTTGACAGGTATACTACACACGGTTGATGATGATATAATAACCAACTTAATTTCGATGCCAAAATCCTTCAAGACACGCATTATGCGTTCTCGCCTTCGCCCGTGTGGCCGTGTCGCGATGCAAGTCGTTGGTCAAGTACGTGCATGTGCCGCTGGTCGCTGCACCTGCTTGCCAATCTCTTGTACTAGCTTGTCACCTGCATGCATGTCTTGCACCGTGCGTGGCCGTGCCACGCCACATGGGCTGCATGCGCCGGTCGTGTTTTCCTTGGGTGTTCGCCGAAACGTGACATGCTTCGAGGAGGATGGCTCACCGCTCACCTAGCTAGTCGAGTCAAGTCACCTCTCCAACTCCATGGGGTTCCACGGAAATACGTGGCCGGGAACAGGTCGGTCGGTCCTTCACGTCACGCTCTCTCCCTCGGGGGCAAACGGAGACGGCGGCGTACTCCTAGGCAACAACGACGGCGGCGTCGCTGCAAGCGTGGCAGCCCGCAGCCCGACGAGCTGTCGCCGGAGCGGGGGAAAGTGTCGCGCAGTGGGGTGACCTGGAGCGCACGTGTGGAAGCGGAATCCGCAATGATATCCGGGCCGGGAGCGCACGTGGATCCTGGGCCAAGGGGAAGCCTGCCCATCGACGCGGGCACTCGCGAGAATGCACGGGGACATGTTAACTTTTCACCTCGGAAATGGCGTCCCAGCGCTGCACTGTAGTAGTACTACTTGGGCCTGGTTTAGTTCATCCCGAAAACCAAAAAGTTTTCACATCAAATCTTATGGTACATGCATGAGACATTAAATATAGACGAAAACAAATCTAATTATAATTAAATATAGACGAAAACAAAAACTAATTATACAGTTTAGCTGGAAATCATGAGACGAATCTTTTGATCCTAGTTAGTTCATGATTGAATAATATTTGTCACAAACAAACGAAAGTGCTACAGTATCGAAAAGTTTTCGCTTTTCGGAACTAAACAAGGTGGCGCAGGCGATGATGAGGGTGTGATGAGCTAACTCTGACACACGCGCGGCCACGCCAGCGGCGAGTGCGGGGCATGTGGGCCGGGTGAGAGATCGAGATCGATCAGGCTCCACGTCGACAATTTAGTTCATCTTAGAAACTAAAAACTTTTCAAAAATTATTATCACATCAAATTTTACGGTACATGATTGAATATTAATTATAGATGAAAAAAAACTAGTTACACATTTTGTCGGTAAATCAGGAACTAAACAAGATTTTAGTCTTTAGGTCCACACGGCAGTCTCGTACATGGGAGTAACCTTCTTCGTACAGAGAACACAGTAAACTCCTGGCTGGCCGAAGCAGATGCCCAGTACAAATCGGGCTTCCCCTTTGTTGGCTTAATTATGGCACATTTTGGCGTCTACTTGCCCTATCTTAAATTATAGCTTATGCTAGCTACATTTTAAACCAAATTCCTCTAAATTTGGTCTAATTAAATGCGAAGGACAATGCATTAAGCACCAAACTAAACAGAAACTCAACAAAGTCTCTGCACTAGAAAAAAAATGGTGACATGCTTTCACAATCGCTATGTCAGATCCTGTAAGCACACACAGATCTCAACTTCACCATAGATGGATATTTTGCGAGTCTATGCATAGCAGCATAGGGGTATGTGATGCGACCATACCACAGCTAGACAAATCACATGTCAGTGATTAGTCAAAAAACAGAGACGGTTATATGGCACGTCTGCGTTATGAATAATCTCAAACGAGTAATATGATCGTCTGTAAAAATAGTTAACGGACCGTTTGCGGTGAATGTATCATGGACGGTGTGAGGACCTGTTTGTGATATTTGTTTAAGCACAGGCGAGTTGAGTAGTTGTCTATGCAATTATTATAACAGACGGTGTACAACCTGTTTGTGATTTGGGTGGTCATCCAGACTAATCTCTCGGCATTTTTTTTTGCTTTTCTGTGATATAGTTATGAACTCGTGGGAGAAAATATTAGAGACGAATACTATTGAGGGGTGTCTCTGTCAAATCTGAGACGTGTACCGTTTAGTGTCTTCTTTACGTTGTTTCTGGCATCGCAAATATCCGCATCCGCAGAGGTTAGTGCATTCTGAACAAACTATCGATGTTTACATGTATTTAAATATGATAAAAAATATTTATGGTTCCTTAATTGTGCTTAATGTGATTCATTAGATCGATTATGATCGACTCAGGTGAGCGCTTCATCGGTGTACCTAAATGGTCTTGGCCGGTGACGTTGCTAGTGGTGGTGTGACTGAGGCCTTGTTTAGTTCATGATTCTTTTTTATTTTTGTTACTGTAGCATTTTGTTTTATTTAATAATTATTTTCCAATTACGGACTAACTAGACTCAAAAGATTGGTCTCGTAAATTACAGGAAAACTGTGCAGTTAGTTTTTATTTTTATCTATATTTAATACTATATATATGTGTCAAAAATTTGATCTGATGAAAAATTTTGAAATTTTTTGGAAACTAAACCGTGCCTGACTTAACTTAACCTTTGAGTACCTAAATATAGATAAATAAAATAACTAATTTGCCTGTAATTTGTGATACGAATCTTTTGAGCCTAGTTAATCTATAATTGAATAATAATTATCAAATACAAACGAAAGTATTATAATAGCTAAATCCAAAAATTTTCACCATATAAACAAGGCCTTACATCGCAAAGGATAGAGAAGATATGCACTAGGGTTCCCCTGTTAGGTAGGCGTATAGCCAACAACTTTTTGCTAAGATAAAGACCAACATAATACTTCCTCGGTTCAATTATCTCTGGTTTTTCTTTTTTTTTTCATTAGTCTCCTTTGTATTGGCTTGGGTGCAAGGTTTTCTCGTTGCTACTCATTGGTCATTGACTAAAGGATAAAATGATAGAAACAAGCGAATTGATCATAGATTAGCTGGTTAGGTTCTTTGTAGTGGAACCTGTCCACTTGAGTTTAAGTCCCCGACTTGATACAGGTGCTCGTATTTTTTTGGATTTATTCCAGAATTTAATATCGCTATGGTTTCAGTGGTAGGCGACGTGCACTTCGACAGCGAGGCACATCTCGAGATTTGATGGTCCAACACATCTCGAGATTTGATGGTCCAACTCGGTTCTTCGGAAGTGCTCACAGAGGTAGGGTGTGTACGTGCGTGCATTCATCAGGGTGAGTGTGCGTTCGTGTATGTGAGTGTTTGCGTGTGTAACTGGGTCTCGAAAACAAAAAGAAGTAAAGTGAAAATATATTCAGATTGTAGGCGGGGTGGGGTATGCGAGTGTTTGCGTGTGTAACTGGGTCTCGAAAACAAAAAGAAGTAAGTGAAAATATATTCAGATTGTAGGCGGGGCGGGTTGTTAACATAACCCGCCCGCTCGCCACGCAAAATGATCAGTGCAAAGTTGTATCATCTGTGCTCGTTAATTAACTGGATATAAATGTTTAGCTTATAGATTCTAAATTCTTATAGTATATACGTGGAGAGAGACAGTATCCACATTGTCTCCATGTAGTATAGCGGGTCTCGCGGGTTTAGCAGCCTAGTATGTTATGTCCGCGGAAAATTTATCCGCAAAGTTTATAACTTAGCGGCTGACCGCAAACCCGCAAATAAACTTTGCGGCAAACGATGCGGGTTAGCGGACAGCCGCGAATGAGCCCGCCTGCAACCCGAAAATATATTATTAATAGTTCTCCTAGATTGGTCTATTCGTAGAACAAATTGTATCATCATTGTATCACACAACCACATAACCATGCAGTTGTTCGACATGGTTAAAATAATTACGGTATAGATTTGGTATTTTAGGAGCATTTAAGAAAAGAGAAGAAATTTAAACATGATTAGTACTGTACCGATTGCCGAATTCACCTTGGATCGAACGATTCATTGAGTTCCAAGGATCCTCTCTATACCGCGTAGTGTTACTACAGATCACTGTAGAACCATTGGTTGTATTATATTCATTCATAGTTTGATACTACCAGTTCCCAGAATCCCTGAAAACCACACACTGAAAACGAGCATAGCCACTTACCGAATCCCTCATTGTAATCCGTGGGCGCGTCACGCGTGGACAGAATTCACACCTGGAATTTCATTTGTGCACTAAACTAATGGGGAAAAAAATAAAGGCGTTCTAAAAGAAGATGGTACCAGTAACAGGGAGGCAATGTAAAAGTTTGTTTCTTCTGTTTGGGACACAACGGGCGTCAGGGAAACAAATAAGCTGAGACAGGGGCAGCAGTACCCCACTTCCGGCCAAAAATATTCTTGTTCGCACATGGCAAAGATAATGACAGTTAAATCATGCAGCATTAATAATGAAATCCTATAGGATTAAACAAATGCGATTTCCACTATTAGAGATCGGGGACACATTCAGGTCCCTGAGTCCATTGCTCACTTTGAGTAGCAAAATTTTGTTTGGCAATTGTTCTGGAATCTAGTTGGAAATGCTGGCTAACTTTTAATTTGTACAGCGGGACACTCCCTCTTTTTTCACTGTATCCCTCTCCCTCCCTCTCTCTCTCTCGCTCGTTTCAAAGAGGAAAAAAAGGAGCTAACAACACAGGGAGCTTGAAGCTTTGTATTGCTACAAATCCCCCCAAAAAAGGCCGATTAAAATTACAAAAAGAAAAAGAAAACTAATAAAGAAAAAAAGAAAACCTATAGCTATTGAATCGAGGATGCAAATCATCCATGAATCACCAGGTCCTGCCTTGCGTCGTCTCTAGACGCAATCCGCCACCATGAACAATGCGTTCCCGACCTCTGCTTTGGCCGCTTCTGCATGGCTTGTTTTGTCCTCGTCGACAATGCCGACGACGTCAAAGCCGTCTCCGCGCCCGCCACCGGTGAGCTGGCGGGCGCGCTCCGTCTGCTCCGCCCAGTCGGTGCCCAGCACGGCGCGCAGCATGAGCGCGGCGCACACGAGCTGCGCGGCCAGCATGCCGCCCCACATCCCGCGGAAGTCCAGCCCGGCGGGCCAGAACGCCAGCGCCAGCGCCACGGGCATGCCCACGCCGTAGAACGCCGAGACGTTGATCCTCGCCGCCTTCTCGGGCCGCGCGCTGCCGCGCAGCACGCCGCAGCCGGCCGTCTGCGGGCAGTTCCCCAGCTCGGCCATGCCCAGCAGCGGGAGCGCCGCCGCCGCCAGCTTCAGGATGGCCTCGTCCGCGGTGAACATCCGCGCCCAGACGCCCCTCACGGACACGGCGAATGCGCAGGCCACGAGGCCCAGCGCGGCGCCCAGGCCGAGCCCGACGCGCGCGACGAGGCGCGCGCGCTCCGGCCTCCGGGCGCCCAGCTCGTGCCCGACGCGCGTGGACACGGCGCAGCCGAGCGAATGCGGGAAGATGTAGATCAGCGACGTGGTCTGTATGAGCACGCCCATGGCCGCCACCGCCGCCTTGGGGTCGATGAGCACGCCACAGAGGAGCACCATGATCTCGTACCACCACCACTCCAGGCAGACGGACATGCAGCTGTGCACGCACAGCCTCACCAGGCTCCACCACTCCTTGGAGTTGGCGCCCACCTCCTCCTCGGCTGGCGGCGGCGCCGCCACGGACGCGCCGCCCTTCTTGGCGCTGCCGTCATCGTCATGGGCGCCGTACATTCCGCGGAGGTAGACGTACGCCACGAGGAACAGCAGGAAGTTGAGGTTGGTCCAGACCCCGCCGAGCGCGACGCCACGGATGCCGAGGCCGAGGACGCTGACGAGGAGGAAGTTGATGGGCACGTGGAGGAGCAGCGCCGCGGCGGCGCCGTAGGTGAGCGGCAGCGTGACGGACTGCGCGCGGAGGTAGATGCGGATCGGGTGGAGGAAGCACTGCAGCACGAGGTCGGGGAGGCACCACAGGATGTAGGCGTACGCCGTGGCCGCGATGTCAGGGTCCTGCCCCGTGGAGACGAGGACCCGGTGCATGGCCACCCAGAGCATGGCGATGGGCACGCACGCGGCCAGGAGCAGCAGGACGGTGCGCCGGAGCGCGGTGCGGAGGAGGTCCGTCCGCCCCGCGCCGAAGGCCTGGCCGCAGACGGGGTCCATCCCGCCGGCGAGGCCGGAGAGGACGGAGTAGCCGGTGATGTTGGCGAAGCCGAGCGCGAGGGAGCCGCCGGCGAGGGGCAGCTGGCCGAGGCGGCCGAGGAACACCATGGACACCAGGGAGCGCATGTAGAACAGGATCCCCGCGCCGACCATTGGCCCGGTGAGGCAGAGGATGGCGGCCACCTCAGCGAGCACGCTGCCGGTGCCGGTGCCGGTGCCGGGCGCCGGCCTCGGGCGGTCGTGCAGCTTAGGGTAGCTCTTGGCCGTCGGGAGGAGCGCCCTGTGGTGGCATTGCGCCAGCTCCGGGCACTGGCACGTCGCCATGGCGCTAGTGCGCGGCCTGCGTGGAGTGTCCGTGCCTGCCGCGGCCTCTGGTTTCTTTGCTGCAGAGTGCAGGGGCCACGCCTGTGTGCTGTTGTGGTGGCAGGGACGGGAGAGCTGGCATTGCGGGTGTTTATATAGATGCTTGCGGCGCATGACATTCTATCGTCTGGATTTTCCATGGGCCCAACGGGAAAAATGGTTCATTGTAAATCGACGAGATTGCTCGCTTGGCCCACAGGGCATAGAGATCCAGCTAGGACGCAAAAAAAGGAAACGACAAACTCTAAACCTGTTGCTACTAGTTACGTGTGAAAAAAGAAGATGTTTGTAGCGAAACGCCGGGCATGTACTCTACCCCAAATACACCCGAGCATTATCTCAACTAATAATTCATCAGCGCGACTTGATGTCACACGTGCAAAAAAAGGGCGTTTTGTGACGATAGCAACAAAAACTGTTGTCGATGTACTGCGCCCCCAATTCTCGAAGCTTCAAACTCAGCGCCACCATTATGCTACGTGACGATTAGAAATCACACTCCAAAGTTTAGTCTATTGGGACAAGTCATATCTCAAGAGTTTTATATTATAATGGCTATCACATAGGGATAGAGCCATTAGTTAACACGTACACGCGAATTTACGATCGCGGCGCGTGGCTTTCTCTCAACTTAAAAGTTTTGTTACAATGGGCTATCACACAAGATCATTAATTGACACGCACACGCGACATTTCCAATCGCGGCGGGTGGATTTCTCTCAACTTAAGAGTTTTGTTACAATGGGCTATCATACAGGGTCACTAATTAACACGCACACGCGACATTTCCGATCGTGGCAGGTGGATTTCTCTCAACTAAAAAGTTTTGTTACAATGGGCTATCACACAAGGCCATTAATTGACACTCACACGGCATTTCTGATTGCGGCGCATGGATTCCCTCAACTCAAGAGTTTTGTTACATTGGACTATCACACATAGCCATTAATTGACACGCACACGCGATATTTCTAATAGCGGCACGTGGATTTCTCTCTTTCTCTATATCTTTCCAATTCCTCTTTTAACTTTCCTTTCTCTCTTCAGTTACCCCACCTCCAATCTTCACTGCCATATTAGTCATCGACAATCTCACCGCACCCTGCCCACCTCCCCCCCTCTATGTTTCTTTCCTGCCCTAGTCCTAATTAGTTACTTCGTCGACGACCCTTTGCCCCGCTGCTAGTGACCTCACTGGCAACCTCACCGCCTAATTCATGCCTCGCCTTTGTCGCCTTCATTCATTGACAACGACGTGGTTACCCGGCACTCTCCTCCCAACACGGCAACACCTTCCCATGCAAAGCTAGCGCCCTAGCAGGTGGCAAGAAACGTGCACAAAATAATGATTTGGCTATCATGCACTAGTTAACCAAGGTCAAAGAGGCAACTACTCACTACTCTGTCATATTCTCATGTGGGGAACAAAACAAAGTACCAGAACAAAGCATCACTGGGCGGAATGCATGAACACTATTGTCCCATGGATATAGGTTTTTCCTATAGCTATTAGGCCCTTTTGGTTCGATGCCAATACAAATTTGTTTGACAAAGTAGCAATCTAGGGCGTCGGTTTTAAGTGACTGACAATCCGAGTTGTCTGCCTTGTCGCGAACCAAACAAACACTTAATGTGGCAGCTAGTACCAAACCTTTCGAGCATTAAGGACCTAGCTATTCTACAATTGGTTATTTTTTGTTATCTTTGTACCTAAATGGTTACCTGTTTCATCTACATGTAACGGTTCATCTCCTTTTGTTTTTAATCTCATCAGTTACTCCTTCTCTTTCCCTCACTTGCCTCTATAACCATCACACATGCCAACACAATCAACTAGTAGGGTGATGTCTCCCGAAAGTCCCACAACCTCCTCCTTCCCTAACCATACAAATCGTCACCAACTCATCGGTGCCTTGCGCACAAGCTGCCACTACCACTGAGGTCTTTACTTTAGCTTTGGGAAGGATTTGAAATTTTGGCTGAATTTTGATGATTTGTGGTCTTACTGGTGACCTTCGGTAAATGTGTATATTGATAACTTTGTTTTTATATTAGGTTATGACTTTTTTTTGTAATCTCGATAAAACATTCACAAACTCTTGAAATTTTGTTTGAAATTTTGATTGATTTTTGGCCTTTTGTTCCTACCTCTATCATAACAGACTGATCGAGACTTGAGATTTGGTGAGCCCCTTATCTAAACCCTACCTCCCAATCCAAGAACCAATCCCTGTTAGCATTGTCATCGGAGTTGAAGAAGAAAAAAATGGGAGGGGGTGAGGAAGGAGATCAACATATAACCATATTGATGTGCAAGGTTTTCAAAAAAATGTTGATGAGCATCCGTCCAAGTGTTCCCAATCCACCTAACTCTTAGTTGTACTCGAGTTATACACAAAAGGCTGTACTTTTAAGAGTGTGCTCAGTCAACATTTGAATTCACGAGCAAACTATTCCATGACAGGTTTGGTGCCTACCTCAAGACAGGCTAGCCTAGCCTAGCCCGAGGTGTACTTGGCATGCATGTCTCCACCCATGTACAAGATCCTAATAAGGACTTCTTTGGATGCTCATATACTAAACTTAATCCACCAACCTATTGAAACATATATGGGTTAAGATAGAATTTCATACTAATCCACTCCAACATACATGAACTGAGGTGAATGCATGAGCATCGAAACAAAGTATAAAAATGTAGTGATGTCGATGACCTCGAGTCTAAAGGTTCACTTATGTAGCATTCCCTCCATTCTAAAATAATTGCACATCGATAAGTTAAAATTTTTTAGTTTAACTAAATTTATATAAAAATATAGAGAGTTGCTAAAACACCGGTGCCTGATTTTTCTTTCCTTTTCAGACGACGAACATCATCCATCTAATCTACATCCAATGATCACTACTCATCCTCATCTTTAGGACCGAGCACCTCTTCTTCCTGTCTAGTTCATCTTCACTTTCAGACACTTGTAGGATAGGAAATGTCAAAAAATATATCAACATTTATGATTCACAGTAAGTATTAGATTACTATGTAGTGTTTTTTTAAAGAAGAATAAAATCAGTAGTGAACTATATTTTTATAATAAACGTACTAGAAAATAAAAATGATGATATACTTCTCTATAAATGTAATTAAACTTAAAAATAAATAAATTAACTTGTCGAAAAACGAGATGAACAATTAGGGCCTGTTTGGCAGGGCTCCTCAAGAGGAGCCGGAGCCGTTTCGGTGAGGCCACAAATTGTGGCTTCGCCAATATGGCTCCAGCTCCTATACTTTTTATTCCACTAGGTTAATGCCCGTACTTTGTTACGGGTTTTAAAATCCACATACTCTATGTTTTTCTTCATTGTTATTTTATTTTTTCTATCTATGAGTTATGACTTTTTTTAATTCGCTAAAACAATTTTGCATGCATTGGTCAGTGGGGGCTAGGTTGATGGGATAGCGTGTCATCGTGCAGTAAAAAAGACCACCAAAGGAATGGGAGTTGTGGACGGGTCCTCTCCATAATTTTTAGTTATAGAGATAAATATTAATTAATAAAATTTTATCTAAATATATCAATGTGTGTTCTTGTTTTAAAGGATTTGTTATAAGAAATTTAATGGTGCAATCGAAATTTAATTTATATCTTCGGTTTAAGAGTTATGACTTTTTTAATTCGCTAAAATAATTTTGCATGCATGGGTGAGTGAGTGTAACGTCCCGCCTCCACGAGGCCGGGTCCGCTTACATCTCGCAGCTTTTCTAGGACATAGTCAGCCCCCACATACCAACACTTCGTCTTTTCTGCACACTTTGTCCTCACTCGCGCGCACCCGGGAAGTACTTCCCGGTCGGTCACCCATCCCTAAATTGCTCTAGGCCAAGCACGCTTAACTTTAGAGTTCTTTATAGATGGGCTCCCGAAAAAGAAGTTGCAACTTGTTGGTATGTGGTATGAGTCTCCTATTAATCCTATTAAGCCCTGGGCCGGGTGTTATAGTGGGACCTGAATTGATGGGATTGCTTATCATGACATAGTAAAAAAGAGAGTTGTGGCTTCACCATAGATATGGTAGATAGGTCCTCTCCATAATTTTTAGTTATAGAGAAAACGACTTTTCTAGAAAAATATTTGGCAGAGCTTCTCTAGTCAGAACCGGAGCTAAAGAAAAGCTCAGCCAAAGGCACGAGAAAGTACCATGTCCACAGGTATAATTAGTAGTTCGGCAGGAACTCCTTCGGGCTACTTTGGCAGCCATAGGGTAATTAACCCTGGGAAGTAATCGGAGGGGAGGGAATTTTTTGGACCGCTGAACCCACGTCTAACCACAGGGGAGATATCCACGCTTGGAGAATTTCCCTGCTGTTGTTTGGAAGCCAAGGGCAGATGGCTTCGGTCATCAAGAAATGTTCTCAAACATCACTAGCAGCCACCGCACATTCTCCTCGTCTTCGTTGTTGTCACGTAACTAAATGCGTACAGACCTGCATATTGTCATTGTACCACACCTTTCCACAAAGACATATACATAGAAAATAGCAGAAAAAATAATATGAAAAAAATTAAGGCACCAGATCGAATCAACTTCGTACAGAAGTTCTGGTCAAGACCTTTTCTGACAAAGCTATATATAAGAAAGTGAGTACCATAAGAAAAGATACATCAATCGAAATGAAAAATTACTCTGGATACAGTCCAATTCATGGAAATTTTAATTCAAGTAGCACCAAATATCCAACCCTAGTCCATTCATCACTAAGTCAAATAGTCTCTACATGCACACATCTAGAGACAATGAAAAATAAAACAAGATACTATTTTTTGACCAAGAATTTCGGCACTAGAATAAATTATGGTTTAACTGCTTTTTAAAAGCAATGTTCGAGGAAAAAGAAACTCCTTTGCATAAGCTTCTCATAGGCACTGCATTTGCATTTTTCTTAAATCATAAATTGCTTCCACCAAGAGCTCTACAAGTAAAAACATGGAAAAACATTAGCATCTAAAGACATACCTAAAATAAACACGAATGTCTATGGTTCTAAAAAAACAAACATGAATGTGTATGGTTCTAAAAAAATAAGTTTTAATACCAAGCTGTTCTGTACAATACATATGGTATGGTTCTAATACAAACATGAAATTTCAGATACAAAGCAGTTGTGTACAAGTGTTAAAAGTTTGAAGGAAATTAAATTAAACTAGCAAAAAATACTAAATGACACAGCAACAAAGAAAAGAAAGGTTCAGAGAAGTGGAAATTGAAAGAAAATGTATGGGCCACCATTTTGTTCCTATTCAATTTGTTCTTCGGAATTTCAGATTCCTCTTTTCATATTTAATTCATGAAAATCCTCTTTTTGGATTTAATTCATGAATTTAGGATAAAAAAAGGCATGGTCAGTTACATGCAAACCTAGAAAATATGTTGGTCATGTTAAACAGCAAAACTAACTCCACAAGGCAATGATCAAGACAGTGTAATAAACAAATGCTCCTAAAATAGAAGTGCCAAGGAAACTATAGAGTTAGCAGCAACAACAAAATGGCTAAATCGATGACCGGCTCCTAAATCATGAAGGCACAATATCTCCAAGTACTGGTCTCTATCCTATGCTTGCAGCAGCAACCACAAATTCAAGTCAATCACATAAAGAATCCACTGCAAGTAAATCAGAACAAATGTGGCCAACTGCAAGTAAATCAGAACAAATGTGGCCAAGCATCGCTGATTACAGTGTCTCACCTTTGGCAATTTTATCTTCTATTGTCTTCTTCAGAGATATGGCCTGCCTCCAGTCAGGTTGAACCCACAAGAAAGAAATCATGTAAGTTAGATATTGGAATATCAAGGCAACAACATCCATGATAATTTCACAAAAAAACAGCATGGCAAGTGGAACCACTAATATAACTCATAATACTGCAAATATGGACAAAAAACAGTGGGCCATACAAGCTTACAAGCTCAAATGGTGAGCAACCACATGTTTCAAGAATATGATTGAAACAACAAAGGTGAGAGAAGACATGCATAATACACTGAATTGAAGCAGCAAGCCATCCCATGCTGCCTAAAAAAATGCAAATCAATGTACAAAGATCCAGCAAGCAACAACTCATCATTACTAGTCAGAGGATCAGAGGATGGCAATGACAACGCAGAGGGCGGATACTTAAATGTGGTGCGCATTCTACATTTAGTTGCATGTTTACCTGCATTACAAACAAATGGAAGAATACCATGTTCCTGCAGGAAAAAAAAGTGTGCCATAAGACTTCAATTGATACTTCTCTTTACATACAGTTAACTTGGTTCATATACAAAGATCTTTAAAAAGGCGAAACAGTACAGATGATAGATGTTTCTTTTCTTTATGTAGAGTTTAGCTTAGTCACAACAACATTTCATTAGATTTTTATAGGTTCATACACCAACCTGTAAAATTGGAATTATAATCTGCTGGTGGTAGAAACAAGAAATCCAGGAACAAGAAAATCGAGCAGAACCGGTAAACCTGATAACCAAGAATCTACCGAACCCTAGATCAACTATATCGGGACACCTGTGAATCACCAATTTAGTGAACCCTAGGTCTGACAGATCGGGGCAAGCAAACGGGATCAACCATGAAACAAGCACGTCACAGATGATAACAATATAGGCAGATGCTAACTTGAATTCGACACTATACAATAGAACCATAGAGAAGGGGGCCGAATTGAGCAGGTGCATACCAGATTGAGACTGGCTTCCTTAGTTTGGAGAGAAGACAAATCCGAGAAGAACTGGAGTGTATCTTGGAGCCGGGACCTTTCAGCAGCTGCGGTGGTCATGTCTCTCTAGCGAACGGACCCTGCCGATGTAGAGGCGAGGACGACGACGGTTCGGAAGGGGATGGAGATGGGGATGGCAAGAGGAGAGTCGGGGCGAGGGCGGAGGGGCCGCGACGGAGGAAAGTCGAGGCGACGGAGGAGCGGCGGCGACGAAGGAGAAGCGAGTTGTGAGGCGAGAGGAGAGGCGAGTCGAGTCGGCGGGGAACGTCGGGAACGCCGCCCGGTGTGACGAGGCCGGACAGGTTTCCCCGTCAAAACCCGGCTCGGACTGACGGCGCGTGAAAATTATCCGCGGGGCCTTCCTCCACGCGGAAACAACCGGGAACCCTCCGGGATCCCGAGCAGCCAAACGAAGCCTTCGAGGGCGCCGAGGGACGTGGTTTCGTGACCAGGGAAGTGAAAACACGGTGGTGACGCCGGTGGCACGAGTGATTTCGTAACCTGGCTGTGACAGGTGACGGCGACCCAGCCAATCCATCTCCATCTGCGCTGCAGAGCGATGGATGGACCGATGCCGAACAGCTTTCGCTCTTCACCCCTCCGAAGCATGCAGCCACTCTTTCAGACAAGCTTTTTCCCGCGCGCGCGCGCTACGTACGTACGTGAGCTGCTCGCTGTCGTCGGCTCAGCTCGATCGGTATCCCACACATGCGGAATTCCTCCAAATGCTCGCCACGACCATTCACAGTGGTGACCATCGACGCAATAGGGCGTTGCTCTTCCAAACACACACGCACGCTTTTTCCTCAAAGCAGCAGGGGTAGGCGCAACGGCACAACAACGCAAGTGTATCCAACTTCGTCGCTAGCTGCCTGTCATCCATCGGGGACATAATTCGGCTCACGTTTTTCTCCGGAAAATATACCTTTCCAGAATTTTTCTCGGCCACGAATTAAACCCATGCATGTGACTCCTTTAAAATTATCGGCGGAAGTGGGAGATATAATATGCATATATGTATAACTAAATATAATATACAGGTTCATTCTGGCCTTCCACGAGGCTGAGAGGCCATCAATTTTATAATACGAAGTAGGAGTATATATAATAATATAACATTACGCGCCGCAAGCATCCATGATATACCTAGTGATTCTGTCAAAACATACTATTGATTGTCTATCTGATTTTCTGATACTCTTATGAGTCACCAGTCGAGAAAGTCAGACTTGGTAGAATATTCAGATAGTACGTAGGATTATTTGCAGATGCAGAAGAGGGTCGACGATCTTGGGTCTCTCCCATGCATTTCTGAATAATCGAGCTGAAGATTGCATATCGCGATCACTTCTCGATCGAGACTTATTAAGGGCTGCTATGCTTCGTGCAGCTCCCGATGCTTCCTCGTTATAGTATGTACCATGTTAAGGTTGGCTTCTGTTGTTTATGCTTGCTTTCTTAGGCCTTGTTTAGTTCCCAAAAAATTTTGCAAAATTTTTCAGATTCCCCGTCACATCGAATCTTTAGACGCATGCATGGAGTATTAAATATAGATGAAAATAAAAACTAATTGCACAGTTTGGTCGAAATTGACGAGACGAATCTTTTGAGCCTAGTTAGTCCATGATTGGACAATTTTTGTCAAATACAAACGAAAGTGCTACAGTGTCGATTTTGCAAAATTTTTTGGAACTAAACAAGGCCTTAATCTAGATAATACTCTGAAGATTTGCTAAACTGGCAAGATCACGGAAGATCTCCACGGAGCTCGCTCTGACAAACACTGTGACGACTGACACCCTTAAATGCCATCCATGTACGCATGCACCTCGCGGCCGTTGCCACTGTACGTGTCCTAGTCAGCCATGGAGATATGCATTGCCTGTGTGTGTCCAGCTCCACATCGCCGTCTTTTATTTTGTCAAGGCCTCAGCTGACCTCGCCCTTATTTGTCATTTCTGTTCACGTTTTAAGAGATAGTATATCAATATCATGCTGGGGAGGTCAGCGGCGACCCGGATCGTGGAGGCGATTTACTTACTCGGGGTCAACTGCTTTCGCCAGCTATGGAGGGGTGGCTGCGACGAAGTGCGAAGAACAACATGACGTTGGCGACCTGCAGGTGGCCATGTGGAAGGCTGAGCTCAAGATTGCAGATGCGATACGATCAGGTGGTCTGATTCAGGCCTCAGTGTCAGTGACCTCGTACTGCAGATGCCGATGCTTGTTTGGTTTCCGGTCCGCACGATCGACGAGTTTTCTGTTTCCCTTTTTCTCTTTTGTTTAAATTAAATAGTAATGATTCGGTTGACAGACATATTTTCGTTTAAGAAAGGGGTTGACAGACATATTTGAAGATCCATAACGATCTGATCATACTCTTTTCCTGACGGCTGAACAGTTGTCGTATAGTACGTAGGATGAAATGGTCAAACCCTGCTTGTAATCGCCTCGTGCATCTGAAAGAAAGCTCTGTGTCTGTATCTCTGTGTGTTTTTTTTTTTAATCTCAGTGGAAGGAGGCAAGGAGCTACTAGCTAGCACAAGTGACAGTATTCGGCCATGCTTGTCTTCTTCTTAGCCTAGCTTAGCTTAGGTCTCTTTTTCTACCACCTTGAATGAATTGATGTAATCTATCAAGTTCTATCTATATACTAGCTTAGGATTTGGCTGATCATAATAGTGCTTGTTATATAGTAGTATATACATGCCAGATGACCTGGACCACCTTGTCAATTGAATCACTTGCATTATGAGTTGACATGTTTGTATATGCTATCTCCGGCTGGCAAAGAACAGTCCTTTGGTATATCCTATTCCTACTGATTAGGTCGCAGCATATGCATGTGTAGAATTATGCAGGTCTGAATTGGCAAAGTTCAGAGTATGCAGAATGCATCTCATCAGGCTTCAATTCCCAGGACTCAAGTTGAGACGACGACGTACTGTTCTGTGGGGGCAAATTAACATACATATTCATTCGGCTATCAAACTGATCAACATCGGACAAACATTTCGCTGAATTGTCTGTATCCGTTCCGCTGTGCCATAAGTAAATTTTGTCCTGCAAACATGAGCCGCGGCCAATGGGTGGCCGACACGTTAGCATCCTCCTCCCCACGGCCGCCCCCCCTGTTTCCTTATGCAGCCAGCTAGTGATGCAACAACCACTGACAGTAAGTCTGCCATAATGCTCTGACGATGCTCCATGACAATTACAGATCCTGGGACTAAATCGGCCATAATAGCTGCTCTCAAGTGCTGCCAGTCAGGCAGGCGGCCCCGAAAAGTGCAGGCCATCATGACAGATTCACCCATGGACGAAGGGGAGGCATGAATGGCATTCATCGCGAGGGAAAGAGATGTGCCTCCGGGACGGGGACGGGTGCAGATTTGGCAGGTGGTTTCCTCCATGCGTGCATGAGTGCTGGACTGGACTGGGGGGGCTGGGACTGCCACTGCATGGCCCCTTTTAACCGGACAGCGGCGCAGCGGTTGTTGAATGTTGATAGGAGTATATGACAATTGGCTGCGATGCGATGCGATGCGATGCGATGCGAGCTTGTCAGTTGTCATGGTCAGGTCAGGAGGCCTGGCCTGGCACCCACAGAACATGGGCGCGGATTGGGATTGAATGCCCAAATGCTTCCAAGCAGGTGCAGATGAATTCCTCAGGGTCCAGTCGTCCCTCCAGGGGCTCCAGCACCAGCAGCCTCCAGGCGGGGGCCGGCCGGCCGGGGCGAGTGCACACATGGGGCTCCTGCTCCTGCAATGCAATCATCACCGTCGGCACTGGCCGTTTCTCCTCCCAGCGGCTTCGAGTTACAGGCTCCAAGTACATGTGTGTACCAGTAACCATGCATGCAGCGACAAGCTTACAGTGGCCAGTGTGGCGGGCAGGGGCAGGGAGTGGATCAGTGGATATATATATATATATATATATATATATATATATATATATATATATACTCCACTTGTGGACTTGAATTGTTGTCCGTGTGTTGAATTATATTGCTTGCGGTTGGAATTGACAATTCTCTCTGGCTGGATAATTGATGAAGCAGCTTGTCGTATGGGAGTATGCAAGAACCGCACTGCCGCGAGGATAGGATTTGTGTGACCAGGGGACTGGATAAGTGTGCATGCGTGCTGCGCCATTGAACGGATGAGGATTGAGGAGACAGCTCGCCTCCCGGGAGCTTGGAAGCCCGACGGCTCTATTAGAGCTTGAGTCAAAATCAGCGAATAATACTTTTCATTATAACTTTTCATACATTCATTTCGCACCACAGCGTGATACAGCAAACTGCAGCACTGTGCATTGAGTAAAAGCTGGAATCTGCAGCAAGTTGTCCACAACTCAAGAGTCAGGGCAGTTCACACACTCACTGAATTTTCTGAACTTTTACAGCCTGAAATCACAACCATGGCAATACGTTTTCTGAACTTGTTAAACCGATCGCCAACCTTCTGAAACAGTGTCAATGCCGATCCCTATTCCTTGCTCTTATCTGCAGGAAGGAAATACTCCTCCTTGGTGTGATCGGTGGCAGATCGATCGACCGAGCACTGCGCTACAACAGCGATGTTCAGATCTACCCCTCGGCCTGTCGCTCGTGCCGGTGTTTGTGTGGCACCCACGGCTGCAGAGCACGACTTTGCCGTACGCCGTCCATCTGTTAGGAACGTGAACGCAGGATGAGCGAGGCCTGTGGGCTGTGGCTACTGTCTAGCTAGCATAGCTGGAGGCGGCCAAACCCAATCTAACCCAATGATTTACACGCATGAATATTATGCTTGCTAGTAGTGGAATTATTATTTCCGCTCAATGTCCTTGGTCTTGTCAATTCAGAAACCGCCCCTACCCGATCCGGGCCTAACGCCGATTAGGACCTCACTAAAAGCTTTGCTTGGGGGACGACAATCATGGCGCTCGTGCAGCCTATCTCGGGGACGCAGTACAGGACATTCACGCATAGCCTCGCTATAGGCTCCCCCCACCGCCACCCTGCCAACCTGCCGCGCAACATGGCAGCACTGTGGTGCTAATCTCGATCTTCATGCAGCAGTACTCCTATATGACAGCGCCACAAGCAATTTTCCTTTCTTGCTGATGACAGTGTAGTTCGTTTCTACAAGCAAATTTCAGTCAAACCTGTGACTCGTGAGTGAGAAGACATGTCAGTCAGCCTTGAGTTGGGCCTTGAGTTTAGTAATTTTTGCATATTTTTCTCTCAATTTTTTTTGCATATTTCAATCAATTAGTAGGATGCGCGGAGCATGCCGTTCAATTCTTTATGACAAAAGTATGTGCGCCCTCCTCATCTATATATTTTTACACTCCCAACGTACACTTAGATCAATAGATAAACTAGGATAGATCTCCTACGCTTAGATCAATGGATAAAACTAGTATGATATATTATCACCAGAGAAGTTGTTCCACCGTAACTTGCTCGTGGTTGACGCCACGGCCACGATATATATAAAGGTTCATACAGATCATGCTTTTTCGCAGATTAATGTGTGTATTATTATTACGTCTTACTCCTAGTTGATGGTATATACGGCCTTGTGTTAGAGGACCAAAGATCAATGTCGACAGTGCCACAGTGGTAACTATGGTCTATTCGCTTCTCGTCGGACGTTGAGTCATCCTTTCCACTGTTACATATATGGGCATCAAACATTCAAACTAACAACTTGCATTGACTATATGAGGGGGAGAATAAATTGTATTCATTATTTATTATTTTTAAACCCATTGTTTTTTTCTTTTGGCTTGTATTTTTTTCTAGTTATTTAGAGCATCTCCAAGAGTTTTTCATATTTTGTTCCTCATTGTCAACTTCTAAATTAGTATGAAAAGGGGAAAAAAGTCATCTCTAACAGTTTCCTATATTTCTATCCTAAAATCTTTTTCTCGGCACTTTTTCCTACGACCCGGCCTCATGTTTTATATCAGAACCCTGAATTTGTTTCTGTACGCGATTAAGCCCTTCCACCAGATCTTTCTCTCTTGCATTTTTCTTATCTGAAACCCTATCTTTCTTTTTTTTTACTAGATGGACCAAAAAACTCTAGATGCGCACTCCTAGGCCGCGCACATATATGCGCGCTTGGATTTTTTTTTTCTTATTTTGCTAAATTAAGGATGGAAAAGTCGAATGGTAAATTGTTAGAGATGCTCTATAGTCGGTCTATTTTATCGGATTCTTTCTATGGTATTTTATATAAAAAAGGAATTGAAACTTTGAATCTCCTCTCTTATTATCGAAAAAGGTTCAATTACTTAGCCAACATCAAGGAGCTAAGTTTTCTATGTCGATTTTTCAAGTCCCCATTTGAACTACTTTTTATTTTTGTAGTATATAAAAAATAATCTAAATTGCAGCTATAAATCTTTTCTAAGTCAACTTTCTATTATATTCTTAAATGCATGAGGGTGCATACATAAATAGGGTATAAGCACATTTTAAAATTTATGTATTGGTAGTAGTAGGTGATAATTTAATAAGAGCCTGTATATGTAATAAAGAAATAGGTATAAATGTTTTTATTAAGGTTCGCTTTTTGTATAGTAGTAGTCATGGGTAATTAACTAACATATGCATGACATTTTTATTTTTCTTCTCTGATTAATGTGGTAATTTTTGAACTTTCAAAATTAGCGTGAAGCCTTATTTTATTAGGTAGATTCATAGATAGTAGATTTCTAGTTTATTTTTGTGCATACTCCCATCAACTTGTTGCCATGGTACTTGCGAGCAATTTTAAGAGATATATAGAAACTTGTGTATAAAATTAGGGGCATGACTAATTAAAAATGTTTATCTGTAATATGTTTTTTGAATCGATTATTTGTAATATGTAATGAGATATGTGTGTGATTAGACGGAAATTAGGAGATATTTTAGGTTAATTTACATTATGGTAGTGTTTGGTACGTAATTTAGATAAAAGATTATGGTGTAATGTTAACCTACTTTGATAATGGCACATGTGTGTAATTTTCTTTTGAAAAAAGAACATATCAATGGCTATTTCTTATTAATTAATGACGATCAGAGTCTATCGACTAGCTAGATGGACGCATTTTTCTTTTCTTTTTTCTGTAAGAATTTCTGCAATTTATCTTTTTTTTCTTGTCAATATCAGGAACAAAGCAGAGGCTACTGATCAAGTAGTCATGGTAATCTTTAAATTAGAAACAGTAGTAATATGTAACGGTCCAAATTAATAAGTAGAGTGGTCATTTTGCATGCCACGTACTAGAGCTGAAGGAACAGTGGAATAGGCCAAGGAAAAGTCAAACGTGTGTTGGCATGCATGCATCCCATGGAGGCAGGACCAGAGATCCGGCTGTCGTGCCCAGGCGCAGCAGCCCACTTGAAGTGAGACAGTACAAGATAGATAGATAGATGCAGTCGTGCGTGCATGCATGCTTGCGGGCGCGCAGCGCAGCTGGTGACTGGTGTCAAAGTGTGCAAGGAAATCGACCCGGCCCGGCCCGGCGGTGGGGAGAGCCGAGAGCGGAAGGGGAGTGGAGTGGACAGGGAGGGCAGCGCGGAGAGCGAAAGGCTAGCAGCAGCAGCTAGTAGTCCTAGAGCTACTACCTAGTGGCCGCGCGCGCGGTGGTCCACCGTCGCAACCACCGTGACGCCAACATCTGAGGCCACCATCGATCTATCCACCGGTCGGCGGCGGCGCCATCCTGCTCGCCTCGATCTATCGGTGATCGGCGTCTCCCGCAGGCCGCAGCTACAAGCAGCGGCGACGGCGACGGAGCCAATCATGCATGCATGGTGATCGAGCGAGATCGATCGGATCGGCCGACCGGGTCAGAAGAGAACGAGATCGAGCCAGCAGCACCTTGCAATTGATGATTTTGGCACGGGGGAAAAAGGGAATGAAATAAAAGGCTTCCCGTTCCGGTGGCGGCCAGGCAGGCCAGCCCACGTCACTTCACAGTCCGGCCGCGGCCTCTCTCGCTCGTCGTCGCGCGATTTCCTGCTCGCTCCGCACACCTAACGTCATGAATGGGCGCACCGCGCATAGCGAGCGGTGTCTTTCCTTTCGGTCGTCGTTGATTTGAGTTTGACGACGAGCTGCATGTCGATGGGCCTCGATCGGTCGGTCAGGCACAGGTTGGCCGAGGCGCATCCATCCGCTGCCGCCATAGTATATACGAGGTCTGTCTCTGATCGATCTGATCTGACATCGCGCGCGCCCGTGCTCATGTCCGGCCGCTGCACAAGGGAAGCGTCCGTCGAGGTGGCGCATAAATTTATTTCCAAAGTTCCGCGAGGGATAATATTTCCTCAGTGCCCTCCTCGACGCAGCGGCACGTTAGATGCTGGGGGCACCGCGACCACTGGCACGGCATGCATGCAAATAGGATAAAACTTAGTTGAATGCGTTATCCAAACCTGACAAGAAATCATTTGGAATTAAGAATCGGATATAGGAATAGGATACACATATCTTTCATTCACTCACTCATTCATTCCTCTAGCTGCATGCATGGACCGTGCCATTCGGATCTTGGCCGGGCGTGCTTGGCTGCAGCTGCCGGCACCCGATATATCGAATGGCAGCGAAAGAAATGCCAGCTGCACTGCATGCGTGCGATCGAGGAGGAGGTGCCAGAAGGCCGGCCGGTCGCCCAGCCTGATCATCGCCTCCGTCCGGTTCCGATCCTGCTGCCCTGCTGCAATTCAAGCGGAGACTTGGAGGTCGCTGCGCCACGACACACGATCGATCTTTGTCGTCCCTGGCTGCCCATAACTGCCGGCCGTCGCCGCCGCCGCAGGGAATTGAATCGCACACGCCGCGCGTGCGGTGGTGGTCTCGCCGGCCAAGCCGCAATATACTCCGGCCTGCAACGTGATACACATCCGGATGGATCGCCAAATTCGGCGCCCGCCCATGCTGCCATGCTGCTGCTTTCCCCGGCGCCTGTCGTACACGCTTGCTTTCATTCCCATGCAGATATATACAACAACCACTGATAGGATATAGGAGCACAAGTACAGAACGATACTGCAACACACATATATATCCTGATATCCAAATAACGACGATATATGAAAGTGTACAGCTGTGTGTGTGTAAGAGCATGCAGCCACACCCACATGGATCTTCAGTACAGTCTCTGTCCTTAAAAACATACAATTCTAGTTATGAGACTGAGAGCATTCGCCTAGCTATATCTCTGATGAAAAAAAAAAGCATGATCTACGAAGTCTGTAGAGAAAGGAGATACGACACTAGCTCCGACAGAATGTATAGGACCAGAAAAAAGGAGAAAAGAGCATGGGAAGCAATGCATGCCTGCCAAGGAGAAAATATGGATCATAGAAATATGTGCTTTCGATGTTTATATTCTTGCCCGTTTTAATGCCATACAAAGAAGTTACAATAGCTACATTAGTCGCTTTTTGGAATTAGCACCTACTTAATTTTCATTCTTCCTCTGCCATTTATTTCATTCTTCTTTAACATGGCTTGAAGCCTAAAATTGCATGATTTCTAGAATGCAGGGAGTACTTCACGTAGTAGGACCTGTATCAGCCAACATCCATGAATTCTTGTCCTATAAGCATATAAAATTCTGTACCACATGTGGACACATTTGAACCTGCCATTGTATATCCGCCATGTGCTAATATACAAAGCTCATCACCGCTAGCTCCTAAATCCCCATTACTGACAGATGTGTGAGTTGAAGCTGAGGAAGAAATTCATTGTCGCCAACCCAAAACAGAAGCAGTGAAAATCGAAAAAACCATTGGCGTGTGTTCGTGTCAGTCACACCCCACCACTGTCACTTGCATCTTCGTTGCCCTCACCCTCAACCGCTGCCCCTCACATAGATCTAGGCACAGGGCTTGGCCACCGCCCCTTGCGATATTGTGCGTTCATCATGAACTCCTTGAGGACAGAGGGAGGTAGGAAGAGGGGACAGGGATTTCAAGTCACAATGTAACTTACCTCCTCCATCCATTCCTCCAAGTCTTTATTTAGTTCCTAAAAAAATTTGTAAAATTTAAATTTTTCAAACATTCTTCATTACATCAAATCTTACAGCACATATATAAAGCATTAAATATAGATAAAAAATAACTATACATAAAAAAACTAATTGCGTAATTTAAATCTTTTGAGCCTAATAAGTCTATGATTGAACTTATATTTTATTGTGCTTTGATAAGCTGCTATGTACATGTCCATCTGAATTATGGACCTGAATTATTGTATTTTTTTTCTTTTTTTGAAACTATAAATTATGCTGCTATCTGCTATCTATGTTCGAAGAAAATATTATCCAATCATGGATTAATTAGGCTCAAAAAATTTATCTCGCAAATTACAGACAAACTATACAATTAATTATTTTTTATCTATATTTAATGTTTTATGTATGAAAGAGCATCTAGGCCCCTAGTGATTTCGGTGATTAATGACATTATTGATTACTATGACTAACGTGTGTTTTGCAGAGGCAAAGTCATAGGTAAGGTCATGGTATATAGGTACTCGATGAACAGGGACGTACATGCCTACTTAATAGTGGAAATCGTTTCGGTTTTCAAAGGATGGATGGACAATCGTCAAGACTAGACTAGGTCTAAGTGCCATATGGTGAAGAAGGGCACTTAGAGTAGTTTAGGACCTTGTTTTCCTTTGACCGTACTATTAAGAGGGGCTTTGATCTAGTAGCTTGACTTAGGCAAGGCTTTAGGTTTAAGTGTGGTGCACACTTGGTAAACCTAGCACTAGGCAGCTCAGAGATAGTCCTTAGATCGAGAGGAACAAACTTCGTGTTGGAGCGATCGCGTTTCGACGAAGTTTGGGTGCCCAAAGGGGCACCGGACGCTCTGTGAGTGCGTCCGGTGAGGTCCTTAGCCGTTGGAGCAGTTTGGTGCTTAGGGTTAGGCACCGGACGCTGGCACCGGACGCACCGGGCCGCGTCCGGTCCCTTACCCAGGGAGCTTGCAAAGTTCCCCTGAGCACCGGACGCTAGCACCGGACGCGCCGGGTAGCGTCCGGTCCCATGCGCAGGGAGCATGTAAAGTTTCCCCGAGCACCAGACGGTGCACCGGACGCTGAGAGTTAGCGTCCGGTGACCTGTCAGAGAAAAGAGCAGGTAGCCGTTATGAAGCACCGGACGCTCGGTGCAGTGCGTCCGGTGCAACATAATGTGCGTCCGGTGACCCCGTTTTCAGTGGAAAACGGTTGGTCGACCTTTGGACTTCGTGGATAGTATTTATACTTCTCCACCTCGTCCATGAGATCTCTCTTGCCCATTTGAACATCAGAGAAACTTGTTGTGGAGCAAGAGAGTTGCAAAGAGCCTAGAGAGGATTGAGTTTTGAGTGAATTCTTGAGAGGATCCTCCTCTAGTGAGTTCCAAGAGTCAAGTGTGCATCCACCACTCTCTAGTGCCTTGTTTGGGTCAAGTGAGAGTTCTTTGCTTGTTACTCTTGGTGATCGCCATCACCTAGACGGTTCGGTGGTGATTGGAGGCACGAACATCACCCGGAGTTCTTGTGGGTGGCTCGTGTCAAGCTTGTAAGCGGTTTTGGGCGATTCACCGCGACGGAGTGTCGAAGAATCAGCCCATAGAGAGCACTTGGTCCTTGTGCGGACCAAGGGGGAGCAAGACCCTTGCGCGGGTGCTCCAACGAGGACTAGTGGAGAGTGGCGACTCTCCGATACCTCGGCAAAACATCGCCGAGCATTTTCTTCCACTACTCCTTTACTTTCTAGCATTTACTTTGAGCTTTTACATTCTTAGAATTGCCATGCTAGAATAGGATTGGAACTAGGCTGCAAAACTTTTATCCGGTAGCTCTCTAAGTCACTCTAGGCACAAAGGGTTGAATTGGAGCTTATAGGTTGCTTAAATTTTTAGAGAAGCCCAATTCACCCCCCCCCCCTCTTGGGCATCTTGATCCTTTCAATGTATGTGCCACAAAATTCGTTGTGACGAGAAATATCTGAAAGAAAATTAAAATTTTATAAATTTTTTTGAACTAAACAAGACCCTAGAGGAGGTAAGTTACATTGTGACTTACTCAAGGTAAGTCACTGAATCCCTGTCCAGGAAGAGGTAGAGGAATAGGGAAGGAGGTCATCCACCACTGCTATAAGAACCATGAGTGAGAGTGAGGGGTAGTGAAGGAGAGGGACAGGGTAGTGTCTCAGTACTAGTCTCACAACTACAGAAATAATTTTTATAAGCGTCTCTTAATCTTTTCAAGGATGGTTTGCTTAGTAAACTATCTAATCAACTTCGGAAGTACTGTAGCTTGACAACTATCCCTAAAAGTACATTTTTAAAGGTGATTTTGTTAAGTACACCCTATTTTTAGAGACAATCTGCTTAAGAGAACAGTTCTAGTAATTGATTTTCAATAGTGGTTGACTTAGTAAAACACCCATAAAAATAGATGCATCATAAATAAATTCATAACCTTTTCAAATGAAGCCGTATGAAGATAAAATTTATATCAAACTTGTAGAACACGATAAGATCTAAAAATCTGTTGTTCATTTTTTCATTTACGATTGATTGTGAGTCAAAATATTGACTACAATATTTGTATATGTTAGTACTACAAAAGGATAGCATCATATATGAAGACATAAGTGATTGTGTAGTGTAGTGATGAGAGTTGGTGCATGCTAGATGAGAAATTGTGGGTTTGAGTTCCCGTGGACGTAGAACCGCCCCCTAAAAATAACTTTTAGAGGCATGGTTCAAATTGCTGCGGACGCAATTGTGCAAAAATAAACTAAGACCTAAAAATCATTTTTAGGGTAAGTTGAATTAAGTGAACCGTCCTTGACAATCAAATTTTAGAGGTGGTTTAAAAATAGCACATTCTTGAAAAAAAAATGGTTTGAAAATGACTTAGCATAGTAATGGTTTTGATAACCGGCTCTAAAAATCTTTTTTTACCGTTTGTAAAAAATGCAGGTGAAAGAAGAAGGAAGAAGGCATTGTAGGCTAGGGTGATGGTTGGTGATTGGCTAGGGTTATTGTTCCTATTATATATACTTGAGTCTGTTTTCACTACTGATTTGTGACTTCAACCTATGATGATCAAAAGCGGCCTATATATGGTACGGTGAAAATGGTCTATTTTCACCGGCAGTTATAACCGATAGCGATATATTATTATTGTTGGTCGCTGATGAAAATATTGTTGGGAAAATTATTTATGTAGTAGGGTTAACAACTACTATGAACCGCTGATGAAAAGGTCGTGCTTTGTGCAAGTAGAAATGGTCGCGCGTGGATGTAAAATTCATGCATATGGCGCGGCCGATACAGGTAGGCATCGCTGTATAGTTAGTCAGGGAAATCTGGCATCTTGAACTCTACTTGTAGTGGACTTGTCAAAGACTTTTGTTCATCCACTTTTGATGTTCCCTTTTCATTACTCCTCTGTCTCTGTACTGCACCACCAACCCGTGCATGCGCAATCAGATACTCAGATCACGTATTGTTTTCTGACCTAAGCACAGTATAGATGAGAAAGTCAAGGTTAGCACGTTGGCTACCCAATCCGCGACGCAAGAACGTAACTGATGGGTCAATTTTACTGTCCAATTAGTTCGACAACAATAGTATATATAACCACGCACGATGAGGCTATCTCTTCCAGCTTGCACTGGCTTGCACAACAAATATATATATATGACGCATATACAAATCTTCTGAAGTTTGAATCTGAACAGATAAACTTCTCTAGCAGCATCCATCGCGCTGCAGACAATGCTGCAGGCTAGCTAGCTAGGGCCGGCTCTCAACAAAGGCCACGCAATGCGACCGAGGGAGACACGTCGGGACAAGATACGTACGGTCCAAACCCGAGAGGGGCGCGAGGGCTCCACTGACACTATTCATACATGAAGGGTGCGCGTGGAGACGAACAGTAGCGGCGTTGGATTGTTCCAAGTGTACGTATCAAGAGGGGTTTACGTCAAGAGATTGTTTGAAGCATGACAGGCGCGGCGATTTCCCATCCATCCACTGGCACTCGAATACTCGATCTCGGTCCATGCATATGCGTTGTTGCAAGGCACCAAAGGTTTCCTGGCTGGCAAAGATTCTTTCAGGGAAGGGGAAGGGCGACGACATGTCTTGACAATCAGCTGTATGTTTATTTGCACCTAACCACATTGTGAGATCCATGTCCTACTAGTAGCTAGCTAGCTAGTGGTTTGGTGTAACCACTGAACCCTAGCTATAGCATGCAGGGTTACTGTGCCGGCCGGCCGCCCCTCATGGACGGAAACAGCATGCTTGGTGCTTGCACGCACAGTTCCCTGCTTCCAATTTCTTCTGGACACACTGTTGTATATCCCTGATGTGTGTGGATGATTGGGTGGGCGGCGGCGTGAGCAGCTGGTCAAGATGGGAACGAAGGTACTGAACTGGAACTTTTGCCTTTCAATTTCTGGTACTTCCCCTCTCCCCCGATCGATGGACGATGGATCGATCACTGCGCGTGATTGGAGGGGAAAAAGAAATAACACTCGTAGCTAGTCCTAGCACTCTAGCAGCTAGAACAGTACTAGTCCACATGTGGCGGAGAGCCTGTTCGTTCTTGGCGGCCGGCCATCAGCAGTAGTCTTGATATTGCATGTTACCAGCATATTTGCAAAAGGCGGGCTGGAAGCATGCATGCATATGTACGTCTGCTTGATACGAAATGACCCACAGGAAATATATGAGCAAAAAAAAAGTCCGGTAGAGGCATGGGCAAGAAAGAAGATGTTGTGTGGTAGGAGTATGTGCGCGTGTGTGACAGACTGACAGTGTGTTGGGTGTGTCTCTGTCGTCGTCGTCGTCGTCTCTGATGAACTGATGATCTGAGGCCTTGTTTAGTTTGAGAAAAATTTTGGATTTCGCTACTGTAGCACTTTCGTTTGTTTGTGTCAAATTTTATCCAATTATAGACTAACTAGGATCAAAAGATTCGTCTCGCGATTTACAGCTAAACTGCGTAATTAGTTTTTCTTTTCGTCTATATTTAATACTTCATGCATGTGCCGCAAGATTCGATGTGATGGGGAATCTTGAAAAATTTTGCGAACTAAACAAGGCCTGAGCCGGGCGCGGCCAGCGCATGTGGGGTGGAATATAAGCACGCACGGCGGCATTGAATGGAAACCTTCCGAAGCACGATCGACACGGCCATGATCACCAGCGGGCTGTCCCATGGCGTCAATAACTCGTCTCCCCCGGCGTCCGGCCGCTACCCTCCTAGCTAAGCTCACTATACTAGCAGAAGCGAGCGAGAGAGACATGTCGCACGTTGGCCCGGCCAACAGTGAGAACAGTAAAAGTACTAGTGTCCCTGCCAGTAGTGCCAGGTAGGCCGGGCGCGGTTGTAATCGAGTAGTACTACGTGCATCAACAGTGGATCGATCGACGATGATCTTTCTGCGTGCTGTGCCACAGTTCGTCAGTCAGTCAGATCTGGCGCCTTGATTCGCGACGTACATGTCGCCCTTGGTGAAGCAGGGGTCCTGTGTGTAGCTGGATGGCGGACAGGTCAGATGCATATGGTTTACTGGACGTCTGGACCCTATCCATAATCAATTGCGCGTGTCCGTGCTAGCGTACTACGCTTCAGCAATGGTCTCAGCGTCCCACGAAGAAACGGTAGAAAAAAATCCATCGCCTCTTGTCTAGCTCGACAAGATATTTCGACTAGGCGCTGGCTGACGAAAGACGACCACTGGGCTTCGAGCAGCAAAGACGACGTGAGCTGAGGGGGCAAGTGAGAACGCGAAAGACGACAGCACGGCCCATAAAGGTTTCGACATTTGGCAGGGCGGAATTCAGCGACAACGTGAGCATCAAACATCTCGTCAAAAAAAAAAAAAAAAAGTGAGCATCAAACAGACGGGCAGAACGGCCCTCCGTCGAGCCGCTCTTTGATTGCCAGGCGCGACGCCTTACGGCAACGAAGCGAGCTGCGGGCTGCTTTCCATTGCCTCCATGGCCCGCCCAGTGGAATTGGGCTATCGACGGGCCTCTCTGACTCGCGCGGCCGCACGGTGGCCTTTTTTTTTCCTTTTCCTTTTATTATTATGTTCCTTCTGAACTATTTTTAGTTTATTATTTTCTCCCTTCCGTATTCTTTTCATTTTCCTTTCTTTTTATTTTTTTATACTAATAACCATATTTTTTTTTGGTATCCGTTTAACATTAGCAATTACTAGGCTAATTCAGTATGTAAATTAATTCCTTTTTTTTTCAGATTCGTATAGTTCATCAGAACCTTTTGCCTGTTGTTCTATATAAGTATATTTTATTGTTCGATGGTATACATTTAAATTGTTTGAAAGGAAATTTTCTTTATTTGGTACATGTTTTTAGTGTCAAAGTTTTTGTTTCTTCCATGGCATGTAATTGAATCTGTTGCGGTAGTGGATTTTTTATTTTTTCTTTTACTCCGAACAATTTTATTTGTGATCAATAAATAATTTTCTTGTTTAGAACCTTTTCCATGTTTAATACTTCCTTTTTTCTATGTGATACTTTTCATTTTTACTCATAATATTTTCTATTTTTACATGCATCTATTTCATGTGCAAACTAATAGTTTTACATTCTCAAAACTATTTTGTCAGGAACATTTTATGAGGTGGTCAAATGATTCCAATGTTTGTCATGATATTTTTTTTGTTTTTTCTTGGAATATTTTCTCATGGACCTAGAATATTTTAAAAGTACTATTTGTGAAATAAATTATGTATATTTCTTGAATATTTTTATTCGATACAAAATATTTTTCTCGTGAAGCTGGTGGAACATCGTTTTTTTGTAACATGAAGCATTTTATAGAAACCTGGGCTAGGCCTTTCCATCAAACTCGATTAGTCATCTCAATGCACATGGACCGAGTCCATGGTAAATGTGTGAGCTCAGGATAAAACCACTAGTGTAAACATATTATATTGGTAGTAGGCACTTTAAGAAAATCACCAGTATAAAAGTACACGCTCCTAAACAGATAGGCGTCGCCCATTGAAGTCCTCAAGCTCTAGGAGGTGTGCTTCGCGAATTTATATTGCACCGACATTGCTAGTGAGAACCCTTGAGTTCGAACTTGGTGATTCGCTTGAGAAGTCGATAGGGTTGGAAGAGAGCCAAGTCTTTGTAGCTCCCTTAATAACAAGGGCGTAGGTAAGCCTTTTGCAAGGACTTGATGGCAAGAGGGGTGTGAATACTCTATAAAAAATTCCTTCAATAACACAAATTGCAGCACATCATTTTTTGCGAGGTCCAGTCTATTAGCCACTACATACCTAGATCATCACCTAGGAGCAAGCCTTGCCTACACAATTCTAGTAGCAAGAGATACAACTACTACTAGAGCAATCAAAACTAACCAAGGCATGCAGAAGCAACTACCAAAGCTACACGAGCACATGATCAACAATTAGAAAGAGCAGTTGTAGAGGTGAGCACACCACCGAGGGCAAGTAATACATGATATATCCCTATGGTTCCATTGCTTGTTGACGACCTACGTACATTCCTTTTGAGGCGAAGGCGAGTCCTTGCCTCCTTAGATGGCTGCTCCTCTACAAGTCGAGCAAGCCCTCAAGCTTGGCCAATGTGGGCACTCGTGTATATTGGATTTTTTATTCATTTTCCACACAACGAAGGAATGAATTTTTTTTAAAAATAAAATATTTTATAAAACCATACTTTCACTATCCAAATTGACAACCAAATAAATAAAGGTTGGAAAAACTTAGAGAAATATTTAAATCCTTTATTTTATTAGTGTTTTCTATTCATAACCTAAAAGAATAATTTTGCAGGTGTGACACAAAGTCGAAAGGTATGGAGTTCTTTGGTTCTAGTGAGTGGTCCTTTAGTCTTTGGATTGGTTAATAATATGAAACTCTAGTTTTGTTTGGAATGGGTGGAGCCACGTTAGGGCCACTGCGGGCTCCTCCCTCCCAGCCCCCCGCGCGCGCATCAACGGGAGTTTTCTGAACAGCCAAGTGTTAACGGTTTAGGCACTATATTTTTTTTTAGCTCCCCATGGAAGTTACTTGTTGTTGCGTACAACAATTGCTAAGTAAGATAATATATGTGCTTTCCTGAATTTGTTGCTCATTACGGCTCTCAAGCATTTCTCTATTCTTAAAGCATTGACATGCATGGTCGTGAATGATGTAGTAGCTAATACACAATGTCATGAAATGAGCTTTACATGCACAAGCACTTCGTCTCGTTTTTCATCTTGTTGGCTTCTCTTGCTCATGGACAAAGCGCAACCTGGAAGGGGGTACCAGCTAGCTAGGTGTAGCATGAGCATATGGAATTGGTCCCCTCTTGAGTTTAGCTCACAGTCCGCCATCGGCAACTTGGGCTATATATATCTTTGTAACAGTTGCGATAATTTGATGTCTCTTCTATAAAGAAGTTTGAAACCAGAAGTTATTCTACTATCTAAAATTTACTGTAAGCACTAAAGACTCTTTTGTAGGGCCACAAGTAATCTTTAGTGACAGTTTGAGAACCTTTTATGTGAGTCCATGGTGTGTGTGTTTTTTTCAGAAGTGTCCATTGTAAATATATTTGCTCACAAATCAAGAAAACACAACAGAAAAAACAACAACTCGAGTCCATGTCCATATGATGAGTTCTCGAGTCCTGACCAAGATCCGATCTTAATAGTCTCCACTGCAGATTTAACGTATCTTGCGGTTGCGGAGCAGCACCTCATTGACAACAATGTCCAGATTGGTTTCCGCAGACCCGCCTAACATTGTCGCTCGGATGGCCTTCTCCTTCCAGTCCGCGGCACGCCGGTGCATCTCCCTCCCCTTGTCCCCGCCCATGGCCTCTCTGATCATCTCTGCCAGCTCTGCGCGTCTCACCTTGCCACCGATCTCCATCCCGACGCCCCATTCTGTACGCTTGTACCGGCAGTTGGTCTGCTGCTCCGCGAAGAAGGGCCAGCTGAGCATTGGCACCCCCGCGGAGATGCTCTCTAGGGTCGAGTTCCACCCGGAGTGCGTGAGGAACAGCCCCACCGCCTCGTGCGCCAGCACAGCCTCCTGCGGGCACCACGTCGTTAGCATGGCGCGGCCCTTCACGGAGGACGAGAACTCCGGCGGCAGCACGGCGGTGTCACCCTTGACAAGGTCCGGCCGGATGTTCCACATGAACGGGTAGCCGCTGCCAGCCAGCCCCCACGCGAACTCCAGCAGCTGCTCGTTGGACATCACGGTGATGCTCCCGTAGTTGACGTACACGACGGAGCCCGGCGCCTGGCCGTCGAGCCACTCGAGGAGGCCACCCTGCTCCTCCCAGAGGTTGGAGCCGAGGCCATCGAGGTCGCTGCCCTCCGCGACGGCGCGGCGCGCGTGGAGGAGCAGCGGGCCCACGGCGTACATCGGAGGGAGCGTCGCGCGCAGGGCGTCGAGCGTCGGCGCCTCGAGGTCGTCGAAGGTGTTGATCATGACGGCGTCCGGGAGCGACAGCCGCTCGGCCTCGTGGATGAAGAAGTTGAGCATGACGTCGCCGCGGTCCGTGGTGCGGATGAAGCTGGGGAAGTCGCGCAGGCGCACGCCGTCGCACATGCCGCGCGCGCCGCGGACCACGGTGTCGAGGTACGCGCCGTCGTCCGCGAGCTGCGCGTCGTCGCTGAAAGGGACGAGGCCCCACTGGACGAGCTGCTGGTAGTGGCGGTACCCCGCGAGGCCGCACGCGCTGGCGGTCCAGAGCGCGGCGCAGGGAAGGCCCAGCTGTTTCGCCGCGTCGTAGGCGAACGACATGACGCCGTCCACGACGAGGCAGGTGACGGGTGGCACGCTAGTAGGGTCGTCGTCGTCGTCGTTGAGCTTCCGGAGGAGGGACAGGAGGTGCGGGAGGCAGGTGGTCATGGTGGAGTAGCAGAGCGCGGGGACGTCCTGCGTGGCGTTCTCGTCGGAGGGCGGGAGCCCGTCGGGAATGGCGGCGTAGCGGAACCTCGGGATGCCGTCCAGCGCTTCGGGGCCACGCGAGTGGAGCAGGCGGCGGTGGTTGAACTCGGTGTTCACCATGGTGACATGGAAGCCACGGGCGTGGAGCAGCTTCGCCAGCTTCAGCATCGGAGTGACGTGGCCCTGCGCCGGGTACGGCACGCACACTACGTGCGGTGGCATCTCCACCCCCTCAGGCCCCGTCGAACCCATGATGATCGACCGTCGTCAACCGAGCGAGCGAGGTGCGCAGACTGATCAGGATTCAGGCGCAGGACGAAACAAAATCGATCCCAAGTCCGCGACAGGAAAATCGATCTACGTAGCTACAAGAGCAGAGTTTTGCATGGGTTTCTTGATTCTTCGTAGGTAACCTCTTTATATATACTCCAGCAGCAGAGTAATCATCCAACAGCAGTTCGTTGTGGCCAAGGCCACCGTACAACAAAAAATCGTTCGCTCAGTCGGCCTCATTGGCCAGCCAATATATAAGCCCTGCCGCGCCGCGTCAACGAGGAAACGGACAAAATGATTGTAGCACGGTATCTGCTCCGGCCTCCGGGCATCGTGGCGTTCAAAGGACCGCGACTGCGCCTGGACGGCAATCGCGACGTGGAAACCCACACCCGACATCGAAACGGACATCAGCCATGATGAACTTGCTTTTTTTCGCAATAACATAAAGCTCACGAACTGTAAATACTCAACCTCCGTTTTTATCAAGGTGTCGCGTTTGGTTTTGGTATATGCTGCACAGACCAAGGTGGCTCACCAGGTCGTCCCTATATGCTCCATCCGATTTGCCACTTACTACTACATCATTTATAATTAAAGCAGGCAAAAAAGCTTTATCGAGGCGGTTACCCAACTACCTCAAATCAAAGTTCGTGGTTAATATAATTTTTTTCGAGACGGTTTGATGTTTGCCTCGATTTATAAAATTAAAAAAAAAACAAAAAAAGACAGTGCATAAGGCCAGCGAGACACCCATGGGCTCATCAAGCATTCAAGCCCATTCGCACTGCCGTTGGCTGGATCCTCTACTGTCATCGCCCCCGTCGTCCAGATATGGCCCCAGCAGTCGCACGAAGCAGAGGGGCGTCGCCAAGCCAGGCGAGGGAGGAGCACCGCCGGCCTTTCTCATCGGGTGTGGGGAGGACCTCTGCTCCGCTGACATAGCGCCGCCATGGTTGTGGCTGGGAGGAGGGGCTCCGTCGCAGAGGAGGATGACATAGGGGAGGAGGGGCATCGCTGGTCCACCGCCAATCCATCGTCGGCGTCGCGAGCTCTTTCTGGTCGCCGAGGTCACGGCCTAGCCTAGGGCACGGCTTCCTGGCAACTGAGTGAGAGAGAGGTGCTGAGAGAGAGGCACTGAGGATTGGAGGATGAAAACGGTATGGATATTTTTCGACCGTATTTGAGATCGAATTCGTTTAGAGGGGTTCAGATCTGTCCGTATCCGAGTCCGAATATTTAACATCCGATACCGTATCCGTATCCGAATATTTAAATCGTATATTTATGATGTCGACATCCAATCGTATCTTATCCGACATGATTGACATTATCCGTATTCGAATCCGAATTCGACCAAAAATATGAAAACAAATATGATATTGATGATATCCGTCCGTATCCGATCCGTTTTCATCCCTATTGAGGATGGTGAGAGAGAGGAAATTGATAATTCTCGATTACCAAAAATTGTTTTTGAGTAATGCCCCCCCCCCCCCCCCCTCTCCTCCCCCCTAAATGGAAACGGTAACAATAACCAATAGAATGGAAACGAGAACGGTAAAAACATATTATCTACGGTCGATAATTACCGAACTCAGGCAGAGACATATGTCTCATCTCTGCCGAGCACCCAGGCCAGGCACCTAGGCCTATTGGCTAAGCCCGCTATTCACCCTCAGCCTTTGAGGCCTTAGTAATATTCACCCTCAGACTCTAGCACAGCGCACAACCTTTATGTCATTTTTATTGCTATAATAGTGTATGTGTATTGCCTCTTATGTCATGAATCATTACTAATACAATATTATTTTTCATGTGACCTAGGTTGAGCAACTTCAATAGTTTTGCAAATTTTGTTTGACAAATTTTATTATTTGCCAACTCCTAAAACGATATAGGGAGGGAAAAAAAGACATCTCCAAGTATTCGGCAATTTTGGTTTGGCAAAAATAAAATTCTACCGGTTCTTAAGATCAATGAAGAAACATCAAGTTGTCAGCTTGCTATAAAAGCACGCAAATGCATAATGTCAAGCCTATTCTAGGTGTGCATAAATGCCAAAAAAGAAGAAAAATTTGTCAACTTGCTATAAATGCCAAACCCAATTGTCAAACTGTTGGATAAGAGATTTTGAGAGTTTTGACAAAAAAAACAAAAATGTCAAACCTATTTGTAAAACTGTTGAAGTTGCTATTATAGTCTATATAGTTATTGTCATGTTGTGCATATATATTGGTGTGTTTAATGTATTTTAGATATCGCTTTCATAATTTTCAATTGTTATGATGTACTTTAATTTGATCGAATAGTTCCGTTTCTGAATTTACTGGAATATCAATGCCGTTCTCATTTTCAATAATATCATTTTTAGAAAAATACTAATATGAAACTGAAAATGATTCGACCCATAGCAATCGTTTCTGGCCATTTTCAGCCCACTTCATATCCAGCGGTATCGTCGATCTATCTCCTTTCTGCATGGCTGGATGCAAGCTAAAGTCATGCAAAGCGCCCAAATATTCCGAGCCCTGCCGCCCGGCACTTACGCATGGCACGAACGATGCGATTAGAACAGAACACGACATCTAATCGTGACTTCTTTCAAAAAACCAAATGCGGCACCTAATAAAAAAATGGAATAAGAAGTCAATAAGAGACTTTTATTTTTAACAGTGTTTTGTTTTTTTAATAAATCAACGAACAATAATTTCAATCATAACTTATGAGCCTAGCGAACCAATGCGGAAGCTTCTAGTATAATGAAGGCAGAAACTGAGGCTTTGTTCAGTTGAAGAAAATTTTTTGTTTTGGGTACTATAACACTTTTGTTTGTATTGTTAATTATTGGCCGATCATGAACTAACTAGGCTTAAAAGATTCGTCTCACAAATTATAGACAAACTATGTAATTAGTTATCTCTTTATTCTATATTTAGTGCTCAATGCATGTACTGTAAGATTCGATGTGACGAGTAACCTGTAGATTTTTTGGAAACTAAACAAGGCCTAAGAAAGACTAGAGATTTGTCATCTGGAGCAACAAATGTGACCAATGATGGTAAAAATATCTACGTTAGGAATAAGGCCTTGTTCAGTTCACCCCAAAACCTAAAACGTTTCAAGATTTTTTGTCACATCGAATCTTGCGACACATGCATAGAGCATTAAATATAGATGAAAATAAAAACAAATTTTATAGTTTTCGTGTAAATCGTAAGACGAATCTTTTAAATCTAGTTACTTAATAATTGAACAATGTTTGTTATATAAAACGAAAATACTACAATATCAAAATCTAAAAACTTTTTGATACCTAAATCCACGTCCACCTGTAACGACAGTGACGCGGAGAGTTGCGACACAGTGGCCAAGGCGAACTTGATTTGGAAAAAAAAAAATAGCATTCTCAAATTGAAGGCTCCTGATCTGAGGCATTCCTGAGCGTGGTTTTTCTGTCCTTTGTACTCAGGCCCTTCCAGTAGATGGGCCGAGGCCTGCTCCAAGTCAAAGGTGACAAACATGTTTACGATGGGATGGCATAGCATGATCGAAATAGACACCTGCGTATTATTCCCATCCCAAATAAATGTTATTCTCGCTAAATAACTTTGATTAAATATATATTAAATAAAATTAATACTTATGATATATAATTAATATTATCAGAAAGATCTTTAAATTTAATTTTTTACAAATTTATTTAAAAATACAAATATTATATAGTTTTTTTTATAAATTTAATTAAATTTATGACACGAAAACCAAAATAATAATTATTTTGGGACGGAACGAGCCACTAGTGACGATAAAAAAGGCGCATTCGGATTGGATCTGCTCCTTTTGTATGATATGACGTACTGAGCAAGACGCTTCGAAAGACCGTGGTGTGCAGGTAAAACGCAGGCACACAGGTCCCAGACTAGGCCTTGTTTAGTTCGTCTCGAAATTCAAAAAGTTTTCAAGATTCTCCGTCATGTCGAATCTTGCGGTACATGCATAAAGCATTAAATATAGACGAAAACAAAAACTTTTTACACAGTGTAAATCACGAGACGAATCTTTTAATCTTAGTTAGTTCATAATTTGACAATATTTATCAAATAAAAACAAAAATGCTATAGTGCGAAATCCGAAATTTTTTTGAACTAAACAAGGCCTTTGCAAAGCTGTACGCTGTACCATGCCATGGCCATGCCAAGCGCTGCTCGTGACTCCTGACGGTCGCCATTCCCCACAAAATTCCATCCCGTGCCCCGGACACGACGGCAACGCAGGGGTTCCTCGGCAGATATCGCATATCTCATCTGACCGTGATGAGGTCGAGACGAGAAGGCCGGCGTCACTAACTACAGCAGCCCTCCTGCGTGGGCAGCCCGCCAATAATTCGCAAAGCAGGAGGCGTCATGTGGCGTGTTTCCCGGCCACCGCAGCCAGCACGGAGCGAAGAAGCACCCGTACGTCGCCCCACCCCTGCCGGCCGCCATCGCAACGACAAGCAGTCGCGTCTCCCGTTCCAGCTGTGCACGTACTACACCTGCGACCACAGCGGCCGCGCCGCCCAAGTGGAACCGGCCGTTGAACCGCAACTACTAGCAGACACGGGCGCTGTCCAGTCCTGTCCTCTCCCTCATCAAGCATAGCACTTCGGCGCAAACCGCTCCTACTGCTAGCTAGATCCTGCAGGCACACAACTGCTCTAACCAAAACCAACCCAACCCAACCCAACTGTCTCCACGCAAGGTACAGGTACTATACTACTACGAAAGTAGCAGCAGCAGCAGCCATCAAGACGGTAGCGCCTACGTATTTATGGGTCAGTCGGTCGGTGTGTCCATGCACGGTGCACGGATGATGGTAACGACCGTAAAAGGTTGCTCTGGTATTGCTATGTAGGGGGCAGGGATCGAGTTGGTGTGTAGTATGCCTTGCCTTGCCTTGCCTTGCCGTGCCGTTCCGTGCATGTGCGCAAGCGCCGCGGCCACTTTTGGTTGCATGTGGGCCGGAGAGCACCGCCCCGACCCCGGGCAGGCGAGAGCAGGCACGCACGCACGCAACGCAACGCGGGGGCATGGCATCCGGCGCGCGGCATTACCCTGGTGGATTCCAAACCTGACCACCCGGTCAGGCTGGCATCGATGGGTGTGCGGCGTGCGCCCTGCGCCGGTGCGTTCGTTGCGTTGCGTTGCGCCTTGACCTGCCGCTGCCCGGTGCCGGGTGGCGACGCCGACGCGACGCGCCCCTGGAATCGATCTGCCGGAGTGCCCGGGGTCCTGTTTTTTTTCTCGCGCTTCACCGGCCGGGGCGGTGGAAAAGGTCCCGAAAGCAAGCAGTTCGAGGCCGTGATCCCATTCCCAGACGTGGCCAATTCCCATCCCCATGTAGCAACACACGGTCACATGACGCCAAACTGTGATTTGCATTGCATGCAACAGCACCGCACGCGCTGGTCCAAGCCGCGTTGCATATATATAAACTGAGAGAAGCTTTTGTCCCTGTCGAGCCAGAGAGAGAGAGAGACGCGCGGCTTTGTCTGCTACAGGCGGTAACAAGTGACAAAGACAAACGACGACGCCGACCCTCGTCCGTCCCTCGCCTGTACCGCGTCCGCGTGCCAATGGGCTAGCCAATTGAACGCCGCCGGAATTATAGCACGCCGGAATTCCTGCTCGTCCGGTCCGGCTCCGGCGGCACGCATGAATAAAGTATGGTTGTGTATGCATGGCCATGGCGCGGGCGGCCTGAAGCTTCCAAAAGTCCACTTCGACCTCATCATTGCCCACATTTGCCAACTCACGGGGGACGGTCCCCGGCCTCTCATTCCGTGCCCACAGAACAGTGGGACCCCCACATCTGATCTGACTCTCTCTAGCAGATGTTCTACACACGGACGGCAATGGCTCTCTAGTAGTAATCTCTATAGCACTACTAGCAGAAGGATGATCTCGCCCGCACCCAAATCAACGAACGGCAGATGCATCGCTGAGCTTTCTTTCTTTGCTGGCCTGGCCGGCCACTTGCATCGTAACGGAGAATCAGGTCAGCTGGCAAATTGGCATTTGTTTTGGCGCGGGCGCGGGCACGGGCACGGCCACCGATTGGGCCCTGGAAAGTGTGCTTCAGAAACCGCTTTCGGTCTGGACACGACTTCTTGTGGGCCTTTGAACGTGCACGTGGTCTTCTCTTCCCCAGAATCCAGAGTTTACTCATCATTGGGACTAGAAACAAACCGATTGTTCAGCTGACTTCCATCTACACATCTACTAGTAGGAGTACTCGTACATGATACGAGTACCAGTAATAAGTATACTGTCAGACTTCTTAAGAAATACGAACTGCGAGGCAAACTGGGAGCAAAATGGCAAACTGGGAGTATTATAAAATGTTGGAAAGGCTCATCCTAAAAGCCCTTTATTCGATCAGAAATTAATATATGAGAAACAACTTCAACTGAGACACAGCACACTACTGAAAGCGCCTATATGTACAGCACTCGATTTTTGAGCTATGAGTTACTTATATAAAAATTTGTGAATAAGAGAAACGGTAAAAAAAAATGATACGGAGTACAAAACGTCTCTGCACTTTTAATATGATGGAGGGAGTACCTATGTTGAAATACGGACCTGGTGCAAGTCACAGTGTCTCCGCTTGTGCCTGTACATGTCCTAGGTTTAAACGTCAAACCAGCCTGTTTGCAGAGTTTGCAAGGGTAAAGCTAGAGGCCTAGATCAACTCCAAGTAGCGGTGGAAATGGATGTCTGGAAATCCAAATACCTTGCAAAGTTCGCAAGAGTAAAGTTGCTAGATATTTTTCTTCCGTATGTCCCATATAGAGCAACTCCAAGTAGCGGTGGAAATAGATGTCTGGAAATCCAAATACCTGAATCTATATCTAGTAAAACTTGTAATATAGATATCCGCATATGTATCCGTTCATAATGTAGATACTAAATGGATGTATCTGAAATCGAATTCGTTTTCCAGTAACTTCACTATTCAATTTCTGATGAATATTTGATAAAAATATGGAATACCTGACATTTATCTGTATCCGCAAATAACAAAGTAAAATGAATCTATTTAAAATTTTTCTCTACATGACTAGTGACTGATTATTTACTTTTCATATTAGCTGCTGTAAATATTAATATTATTTTACTATTAACAATACATGAAGACTAAATTAATTTAAGTATTTTTTATTAAGTTCCATGCTAATATATTTGATGCAAGTTATTTCATATAATTTAAGTAATTTGTAATTTTATGATAAATATTATATAAATAATGATTGATTAATTGATATATTTAATTATTAAATATTTATTAATAACAATATTGTTTTTTATGAGCTACTCTTAGCTATGTCATATACCCACATACTTTAATCTCTACTTGTGCAATAATTTTGTAATTACAAAAACATTGATAAAAAATGGCTACTTGTTGCCTACCATTCTTATTGGAATTTCTTTATTTGACCTATCGTTTTATTAAATATTACCCATTAATTTAGTCTACTTCGATACTGGATATCACTTTGGTTATTGATGAACTTAGTAGTAAAATTCTATTCATGTATGTTGAATTTTAACAATATACATTTGGAGTTGAATTAAGTAAATATTCAAAAAAATCTGAACTTGAGCATTTTGTATTCATATTAAAAAAATATGTATATCCGTATTCAAATTTGAATTAAATTCTGGTAGAAGGCGATATCCGGATCTGATTCCAAAAGAATCCAATTTGTTTACATCCCTAAAGAGTCTCTTTTATATCCATATGCATTGATAGGAATAGAGATTTTTGTGAAAAAAATTGTTCTCCAACAACTTCTTTAATTGAAGTCTAAATATTGTTATCCTATATGATTTCTCGCTAGCCAAAGATGAAGAACGGGTTTGCTCTCTAGAGTGCGCATAAGATAAAGATAAGTCATTAGAGGGTGGAGAGATATAAAAAGCTACTTTCATTTAAATGGATCTTCAAATGAGGATTAGAGAGTGAGCTTACTCCTAAGATGCTCTTAAATGACCATTCATCCATCCCAAGTTATAAGTCACTCTAGGCAGTCAGTAATTCGGTTTGGTTCGGTACTTCGGTTTTCATAGAAATTTGGTTCCTTAGAAAATAGGTACCGATTGGTTCCTTCTAAAAATCGGTATCGGGTAAATTCGGTTTCGGTACTTTTGGTATTTACTGAAAAATACCGAATTGATTGCATGGATAGTATTAAGTGGTTGAAAAGCTAATTTTAACATAATTTGGAAATGACCTCATAAAAATAATAGTGCCAAATACATACATATACAAGTCCACAAGATTATACGAGTAGAGTACCACCTGTATGAAATATAATAGACTTAAAAAATAGTGATATTAATAATATAACTACACTCAAACTCAGCATATTTCGATAATTTTGGTTCCCCGAGGTAAAGTACCAAATTTACCAAAGTAAATTCGATTTCTAAAAAATAGTAACCGAACAAGGTTCCAAAATTTGGTATTTTCGGTTCGGGTCTTGGTATTTTGTGCCCAGGGTGAGTTATAAGACGTATTGACATTTCAAGATTTGTAACTTTTACTATGTATCTAGACATAACATACACCTAGGTGCACAACAAAAAGTTATGAATCTAAAAAAGCTAAAATGCTTTATAATTTGGAAGGGGGGGGGGTATGATTCAAAGTTTTGTCCTAAAAACTCATTTTTAGCATCAGGATAAGTAGTGGTACTATCAAGATTAATTTTCTCCAGGTCAGCCTTCCTTATTTTTATGCATGGTTGCATACAACCTCTTTAATTACCAGCATGCTGCAATTATATCTAAGCGTAAACCGTAGGCGATTAATCAAGTGCCATGTTCTATTATATCCGAACTGCCTCTAATAAACATGAGTACTATGGTCATTTCACCTCACATTACTTTGTCCGATAAATTTTAGACAAGTGCTGAGGCCCTCCAAGGCACTCTAAAAGTTTCATGTGAGATTTGCCAATCCAAATTGAAAAGGAAAAAAATGCCCATCCAATAATTACGGGGTTTCCTGTACTTAATTTTTTTTAAAATTTTCAAGATTCTTCGTTATATCGAATCTTACGATACATATATGAAACATTAAATATAGATAAAATAAATAACTAATTCTACAGCTTGATTGTAATTTACGAAATGAATCTTTTAAATTTAATTAGTCCATAATTAAATAATAATTAATAAATATAACTGAAAATGTTATAGTATTTAAAACCAAATATTTCGCCACCCTTAGTATTCGAAGCACACTGCAGACCGCACACGGTTTCGCGAGCGCGAACCATAGCGCACCGCACCCAGCCAGACACGAATCGGTCGAGCCGAGCAGAGCACCCTCACTCGCCCCCTCTCACACACTCTGATTCAGGTAGTCAGACCTACACAAGCATTGCAAATTTGCACTGGAATGGAAATCAAGTAATCATACACGACCAAATATACATGCTATTTATATGTGTGTATATTTTCATGAAAATTTCTTCATCGTCATGGTAAGAAGACCACCACTTATTTGCTGTCACTGAACAACACGCATGGATGGATCCTCATGACATGAGGAGGAGTTGTGAACTGACGGACTTTGACTCACTCAACTCACTGAACACACTCGGCGCACCGGGGTCGGTCTCTGTTCTTTTTGTAGATATATAGTAGATATACAAATCGAAAGGAAATGGAAGAAAAGAAGAGAAAAAATAGAAATGGAAAGAATCCACAGAAGAAACAATGGCACTAATGATCCATGGACAAAGGGAGGTACCGTCTGATCGATCAACCGGCACGCGCTGAGGAGTGGCTTCAGAAGAGCTCCCAGTCGAACCGCGGGATCGGGGACGGGGAGGCGCCGGCCGGCGAGGTGGTGGTCGCGGCCGCCATGGTTGTGGTCACGGCGGCCGAGGACGTGGACGGCACCGACGACAGCAGGTCGAACGACTCCCAGCTCTGCGTGGGCGGCGCCGGGGAGGGCTGCTGCTGGAAGTTCCGCCGCTGCGACACGGGCGGCGGGCGCGGCGGGAGGTGCGGCGCGCGGGGCTTGGCGTGGCCGTTCATGTTGCCGTTCGCCTTGGGCGCCGCCGCCGCCGCGTTCTTCGCGCGGATGGCGTCCAGCGTCTCCACGTACTTCTGCACCCGCTTCTCCTGCACAATCATCGGGTTGGGCGGCGGCGGATTGAGCTCTCGGCGCACGCGAATTCGTCAAAGAAGCGGCAAGAAGTTTAGCCTGCAGCGCACGTACTGACCTGCATTCGCCGCTGCACCTTGACCTCGCCCTCGGCGGCGATGGAGTCCAGCTTGACCAGCTCGTTCATGAGCGCCTCGGTGAGGGTGACCACGTCGGCATCCACCACCTTGCCGCCCTTGCTGACGATGGTCTCCAGCGCCGACACCTGCACCGAATTGAGTAGTGCGTTTAACAGCCGAACTCAACACCCGACCGAGGTCACCGTGAGCTAGAAGAACTACTAGTAGGTAGGTTGCTCGATCGATCCTTACCTTGGTGGCGAGCTTGTCGACGTCGAGGCTGATGCGGGAGATGGACTTGGCGGCTCGCTCCGCCTTGTCGGTGCGGCGCTGCTCGAGGAGGCGCTTGGCCTGCGCGGCGGGGTCCTCGAGCAGCACCATCTTGGAGCGGTCCTTGACGCCGGCCATGTCCAGGAACGCCTTGGAGTCCCTCTCCTTGTCCTTGTACACGAGCTTCTGGTCCTCGGGGTGCAGCCCCGTCCGCGCCGACAGCAACTTCTTGAGCTCACCTGCAGGAGAGGAGAGCATCGCCGGCCATCTCGATCAGAAAAGCAGCTCGTAGCTAGCTAGGATCGCCAGCCAGGCGCGGTGTGTGCATTCTACTGGGATTACCGAAGGAGGCCTGCGAGTTGATGTAGATCTCGTGGTAGACGCCGTTGAACTTGACCTTGACGCGGATGGTGGGGACGGGCGCCCCGGCGGGGGCGTCCGCGTCGGGGCTCCGCTTCTGCACCAGCATCCCGCCCGGACGCACCTCCCACTCGTCCTCTTTCACCGCCGCCGCCGCCGCCGCCGAAGCCGGAGCCGGAGGAGGGGAGCTCTCCCTCATCGCGTCGGCGAATGTACCTTTGGGCCTGGCGCGCATCATCTTCTCATGGTACGTGCACGCACCCCCCGCGCGCGCGAAGCGAGAGCAGAGAGAGAGGGACAGAGAGAATCAAATCAACCGCTCCTCGTGCACGCACGCCAGCAGCCACAGCAACCAAGAACAGGCAAGCAAGCAGAGTCAGCTCTGCTCTGCTCTGCTCGGCTGTCCCCGGAACGATCTCTCTGGCGCGAGCAGGCGCGGATTAGGCGGCGGCGCCGGATCTGGGGAAGACGGGTGCGCACGGTTCGCAGCTGCAGGTAGCGCAGGTGCCTCCTCTCGGCTCTCGGGACTCGGCCTCAATTGGGGAAATCAGGATCAGGGCCGGGGCAGCAGGCAGGCAGAGAGGTAGGTGGGGGGGGGGGGGGGGGGGGGGGGTTAGGAGCTGAGGCAAAGCCAGCCGAGGCGGAGGTGGAGAGGAGGGTGGGGAAGAGAGAGCTAGAGACAGAGAGAGCGAGACGACGCGAAAAGAGGAGGGAGAGGGAGGGAAAACAACAGCGCGTGTACAACTCAGGGACAGGGCAGCAGCGGAATATTTATACCGATAAAAAAAAACGCGGCATGCGCGCGGGTGACGCCACGCGATCACGGCACAGGAAACCAGGCAATCCCGCCGCCGAGACGGAGCAAAAGGTTTTTTCGTTTTCTTGCCCAGCTCCGGTCCGGTTCGTTTCTTGCCGTGCGGTTTTGACCGTGGCAGGAGGGAGGAGGTGAGAGCGGGTGGGGGTGGGGTGGGCACTGCTGGTGCTGGGCAGGCAGGCAGGCATGCTTGCTTGGGAGGACGGCCACGGCCTTGCCGGTGCCGGCGGGCGGGGGGGCGGGCAGGCGGAGCCGCCAAGCAACCGTTGGCGCCGGCGCCAAACCGAACCTGCCTGCGGCCTGCCGCATAGCCGCGCGCCGTTGGGCAATGGGCATCGACCGCCTCGCTTTCTTCCGTGCCGAGTGTTGTGGCGGTGGGCATCGGCAAGCAAAAAGGCACGTCGTCTGCAACAAAAGCTAGAGCTGGTGTCGATGGTGGTACTGGTGCCTTCACCTCCAAGTGTCCGTTGTGCCGGGTTCGGATCGGATCCGATCGGTGGGAGTGATAATTGGAAGGAAGGCGCGCGATCGACAGCAGGTCAGCGACCTCAGCAGCAGGCCAGCAGGCATCATGCGTGCATGTCAGCAAAGAGTCACACCGGGAGAATTTCGTGACAGTCGCCAAAAGATACAGTACCAGCACGTACTGTACAACGTACGTATTTCCTTGTTGCCAGAGAATTTTTCGTTCGTATCGTATGATGGAAAAGCGGCAGTTTCGCTGTACTGTGAGTGAGTGGCCCCATTTTTGTATCTCTCGGTGAGAAATTATTAAACGAGGCTGGCGCCTGGTGGGTAGCTATAGCTAGCTACATGATGATGGCTGACGATGATGAGAGGTCAGGTATGCGGGCGATGCCCCGTACTATGGCAACAGGCCTTGTTCCCAAATCTGTCGAAGCGGCGCGACGGGGCTGGTGCGCGACTTGGCGAGAGCGTGCATTCCAGTTGCTTCCTCGTCCGCGTAAAAGCTCTTTATTTTGCTGCGTGTAAAAATGTACATGGATTATTTCACGGGTGCAGTTGGAGCATGTTTGTCAACTCGAGTAAAAGGTGACCAAAGGCTTTATATTTATCGACACAAGCATATGTGTATACCTAGAAACATTTTTGTGAAAGGATGAAATGACCCCAAAAGGAGCCGGGCCCGCGCCACTTGGGCCAACCACTCCCGCCAAAAGAAAGCGAGCCGAACGGGGATTCCTATTTCCAGTGCGGCGGGGCCAGTCCAGGCTGCAGGACCCACCTGTCACAGGCCAACAACATCGCGCAGCCGAGCGGAGCCACCCATCGGTGGCGCGAGGAGCCGCACCGACAGCGGGTCCACGCGGCGGGCAGGGGAACCCCCCACGTCGGCACCCCGTGGGCCGCCCCGGCTCCGGCGACGTGATCGGAAAGCGACCGTATAACCTACGGGCGCGGCCGGGCCCGGGCACCGGTGACTCCTGACCCGGCACCCACCCTACCACCCACGGGCCACGGCCACGACCGCGTCGCTCGCGATCCGAATCCGACCGACGCCTACGCTACGACCAAGCGAGGCGCGAGGAGACGAAATTCCTCATCTGCCCATGCCTGCAACCGCAAACGGTAGCATGCCATGAGCTCCCGAGTCACTTTTGCCCGTAGATTTGTGGCCAGTAAAAAAAAAAAACTGGATTCTTTTCTTTTGGCTGTGCAGTGCAGCACCTGCGCACGTGCGGTTTGGCCCTGAATTGTTTTAACTGCATGTCTGCATGCAGCAGCAGCATGGCAGCTGCGAGTAGTGTCGGCTGGGGTTGGTTTGCCATGCCAGCGGGATGTTTGACTCGTCTCCTCATGACGGCCACCGCGTCCGGGCCAATGTGGCAGCCTACTCGGCGGCAAGCAGGGCGGCAAGTCGCTGATGCTAGCTAGCTTAGATGCTTGCACTCGGTGCACTAACCACTAACCAGCTTCGGATACCCTCTTGACAGAGAACTAATCCTCCGCCGGCCGGTCCCTTTCCTTTTCCGAGATCGACGATGATGCATGGCAGCGCATTCCGCACAGCAAGTTCACGAGACGGAATGGGCTATCTACTCCTCCACTACTGATCCGCCTGGCCTCCCCTCCCGGAATGGCAGCGAGCACACATGGCGTGCTCGGCGTCCATGGCGCGTCCTGCCTGCGCGACCTCCCCGGCCGGCCTCCGTCGGCATCGCCAGCACACCGCGCCACTGCAGGCAGGCATCCTATCTATATAGCCTGGTGTCATCGCTCGTGGCCGCATCGATCGTGGTCTCCAATCTCCATCACATCTCCAGCAGTCGCCATGTCACTCGCGCCCGGTTCTCTGTCCACGTACAGATCCATCTCATCTCGCATCTCGGAAAGGACGCAAACGACGAGGAACGAGAACGAAACGATGCAATGTGCAGACAAAACCATTCTGCGTCCGTCTGCAGCCCTAGCGATCTGTACGCACTAGTACTACACTAACGTACAGCTGACTTTTCTGTACGTTCTTCAGCTACGGATTCAGTATCGGCCGTATCTCGTAGCCGTATGCCCGTATCCATCTTGTGCTAGCTAGCTTGGCCTCTCCGTTTTTTTTTTCAGCTGCGTACGAGCAGTTCTAGTGATGGATCTCGCCAGGACTCAGGACGGGGGCTAATAACGAATTAGTGTCAAAAGGAAAGGTAGCCAGAACAGCAGCCACACGTACGAATGGCATTCGTCAATCATCACGGTTCCATGATTAATTAGTGTCGGTACGCGCTGGATGCTGCAGTCGTGGCGCACATAATTTAGACGCAGCTCTCTGTTTTTTTTTTCTGATCTAACAAACTGCTACTGGTACTGTCACTTAATTTAACAGTCGTAGCCGTTGATCCGTTCGTGCGTACTCTTCACGAACTGTAGTCAGATTATGTCCAAGGTAAAGGGGAAGCTAGCCGGAATTACTCTCTGTTTGTTTTCCAACCTATAACAAGGACCTTACAAACTGTTACTTAATTATTAGTACAACAGTCTTAGCCGTTGGGCGTACTCTTCAGTATTTGGTATGTTAGGGGACTTAGGGTTCCTGACATGCCCCCCCAAAAATAAAAAGTTTGATGTGATGAACGTGAGAATTTTTCATCTTGTTGTTTTCCTTCAAGTCATGGAGGTCAATGGTCCTGTCCTCTGCACTTTTACCGGGTCAGTATCAGCTAGCAACTTGTCCGATCGAGATCTACAGATTCACGATCCACATTTCAGTGATCCGGCTTCTGCTGCTTGCTGACCATACATGCTCAAGGTCGAAACATCACCCACGTCCACGGCCACAAAGCTATCTCAAAGTCGATCGATGCCTGCAAAAGCTATAAAAAGTACAAGAACTGACCAAGAAGCAAGAATATCTCTCGTAGGCTTTTTTAGGAGCAATCATAATGCTGAGCCTCTCTTTAGTCTTTACCCAACAATAATACGTTTTCCATCTTCTTTTTCCCTGCCATAATGTGGTGCCTGCCGCTGCCGGCCTTTGCTTTTGATCATCGCTCCATAATGTATTTCGCAAACCGCACTTTGCGAGCGTGGAGGGCCGATCGATGTTTTGTCGATCGAGATATGTGCGCATCTAGTATGTGCCAAAACATCATCAGATTCTTCTGAAGCTTCGCCTCAGAAAAAGCGTGCCCCATCTGAAGGAGTGAAGATTAATATATGATTCCGGGGCATCTAATCAGGCCTTGTTTAGTTCGCAAAAAGTGTCAAAAATTTTCAAGATTCCCCGTCACATCGAATCTTACAACCTATGCATGGAGCATTAAATATAAACAAAAATAAAAACTAATTGCACAGTTTATCTGTAATTTGCGAGACAAATCTTATGATGCTAGTTAATCCATGATTGGACAATATTTGTCAAATACAAACGAAAATGCTACAGTAGTGTTTGCCAAAAAATTTTGGCAACTAAACAAGGCCTCAGTGTCTCGTCCTTCTTAAATATCTCATTTTTAACGGCCCTCATGCTGCGTGCGCTGGGATCTGGCCATCTGGGAATGGGATGGTGGTAGAGTAAGTAGCCGATTCACATGGGGGAGAACTAGAATCTGAATGCGCTGTTTGGTGTTAAAACCTACCAAATCATTTGCAAGAAGTACGCCTGTACTGTTATTGTTCAGGTCATCAAGTGTAAACGGAAGTAGTTGTGTGGGTAGAAACATGCTTTCCACTTTTCCATAGCGACAACCATTCAATCCTACAAACACAGCTTCTTGAACTTTTCTTCTGCGAACTATAAAATGAAATTAAAAAAATGCAGCATTTTTGCACTGTCGGTTGCGTATTAAAAACTGACAACACTTCTGGAGTTCTGGTCCCTTTTCCTTGTGTCCACTCTCTGAATTCAACATGTTCATAAAAAAATAGCTCTCCTCAACATGTATTAATTTACAGAGACTTACGGATTTGGTTTGTTTAGTGATCTGAGAGCTTGATTTAACAAAAAAAATAGGAAATTTGTCGGTCAGTTCTTCACAACAGATAGGCAATAATAAAGGAGTTAAACTAAAGCCACTTGTTGGCCACTTTATCAGGCTGTATCATCCAAGAAAGCGAGCAAATAGTATTGTACCTGCACATTTAAAGGATAATAAAAAGCGGCGACAAGAAATAAAAAAGGAGTAGCCCCCATTCTTGCAAGAGCACATGAACAAGATGCATGATCAATGTCCTTTCACCACCACCACAGCTAACCTCTTCGGTACCCCTGTCGCTGTTCATTTGTTGGTAAGCAAAAAACACATCCATAAAAAGACTGTTAAGCAGGGCCAACGCCATACAGACCATAGCTGTCGACATTGAATTAGCAAATCAATCCAGACCCTATCGCCATTACGTTGATTTTGACATACATGTCGTTGTTCAGTGTGTGAGTGTCACACACAGCTCATTCACTCGTTTCATTCCCATTATTTCCCACTACTAGGCATTGGCAGAAACATGATAAGATCTTCAGTTTTCGGTATCGAGGTTTCGTCAGAGGAACAATCTTTCGCATAGTTCTCATCCCTGATGTACACCTCGCACCAGTGCATGGTCTGCACGGAATGGAGGACAAAGTGAAGCTAGCTTTTTGTCAAAAAAAAAAAAGTGAAGCTAGCTGTGTGTGTTGCAAGCAATGCTTCTGGAGTTCTGGTGGTAGGTGACCATGAGAACATCACCCAGCAGCAGGGGTCCAATTCCAAAGCATCATTTTCTGTCCAGGAAGTCTGAAGCCTGCAAACCTTTGGATGAGCACACATCAGACTGATTGGTGAATAGTCCCTTTCCTTTTCCTTGTGGAAACCGCCCCGGTTTCAACGTGTGTGAACTTGTATGATCCACCATTGGTCCCTCTTAAAAAAAAACCCGATCTTCTTCGAACATGAGTTTTCTGCCTGGGGCTTTGCTTGCCGTCGACAATTGTGTTACTTGTAGCCTACGGGTTTCAGATCGTAGAAGAAACCATGTGACATCTTAACAGCAAGCTCTGTGCCGTACCAAAGCTACTAGTAACTCAGTCAGACTTGGAGTGCACAGTTTGGTCACATCCAAACACCAATGTGCTGTAAGGCATTTGTACAGTTGGTGTAGGACGGTGTCTGAAAGGGACACATAACAAAATCAAGTGAGCTGCTGCATCGATTGATCGTCAACCATGACCTGTTGAAGGGCATGGCGATGGCTGGCAAGAAGCATAGACCTGAGGCATGGGTGGAGGATGGAGGAGGAGAACAAGGAGCAAGAAAACAACCAGGCAGGTCATCTCTCAAAGATAGAGCCGGTCGCGTTGTATCTTGAGAGGAGAGCAACGGCGTAGCTTCTGCAGGGAGCCAAGGGCGTTCGCCCGTCGCATCTCGTTCTGATGAGCAGTTACCGTCGCCGATCGTCTTCGCCGGACGCGAATAAAAAGGTCTGGACTTTCATAAGCCTGTGGAAAGCAACGGCCCTGCACTGCACGGATCTCTCTACTACGCGGAATTGACCGGTCACACAAGCAAGATACCAGGAAGAATATCGTTGCTGAAAAGATATAAGCGGACAGCGACTCCAGTGATTGCAGCAGTAGACTTCAGTTTTTTTTTATAGCAAAAGTAGACATCAGTGTTTGATAGGCAGGCTTCAAACTGGGCCCGAAATTCAGATCACATATGGGCCGATCATACTTGGGCCCTAGGGGAAGTTATCGGGCTTTTATTTAGCACGAGCTTTAGGCTGGGCCGAGCCTAAATCACGGTCACGTCGTAATGGTTCTTTCTACACGAAGCGGCCCGAACCCGATCTCCGTTCCGTAACCCTGCTCGCACAGTCGCACTCGCACACCAACGCTCGAAGCAAAGCCTCGCCGCCGCCGCCAGGCCCGCCACAGCCACAGCTACCGCAGCCATGAGAGGCGACAACCGCCGCCGGACGGGAGCCTCCATCGCCTCGACGTCTAGCAAGCGCGACCTTCAAGAAGAGTCCGCCAGCGCCTCCGACGAATCGGGCGACGACGAGGTGAGCTGGGGGGTTGTACTCTTCTTCTGACCTCCTCGCACGAATCAAGGAGCGCTTACAAGAATTCGCTGGCGCACCAGGAGGTCCCCACGTCGTCGGCGTCGGAGTCGGAGTCCGAGAGCGACAGCGAGGATGCGGAGCGGGAGCTGGAGCGCGCGCTCGCGGACGTGCCCTTCGGAGAGCTGCAGCGCGCGAGGGCCGACGGGTCGCTGGCGCGGGCCACCTCTGCGGCCAAAGCAGCCGCGGAGAAGAAGGCTCGCAGGGCTAGCAAGAAGAGGTTCGGCGATGCCCAGCTGCTGTTGCCTTTTCATGGGTTCTGCTGTTGCCGGTGGCTGTTGGTACTGATGTGTTCGCGTGTGTTTTCGACAGGCCCATGGAGATAAGCACGAAAGTGCGGCCACCGAAATTGAGGGAGGTGATACAGGTTCCCAAGAAGGTTAGTTGTGCCTCCCGATTTAGTTCGATTTGTCATGTTGAGACTGTACTTTTATTTGATTAAGCTCTCTGCAGTGCGCATATGTTCTGTACCTCTGCTAAGTTGTGTTTTGGCTACTCGTTGAATCCCTGTCATCCTTCAAACTTATGCATGGATAACAGTGTGTTTTCAATCACCTATCTGGTTGGGCACGCCTTGCTGCTGCAGCTTGGATATTTCTGAATGTTGTTACATGTAAAATCCAGATTGCTTTATGTTATTTATTAAGTAATTTCATTTAGTTACTTAGGATTGAGAAATGCATCTTAATGTTCAATTCATATATAAAACTATAAAAGGTATCTGTTGTAATTGATACTCATATTTATCATGAAACAGTGCAGTTTATACATTGAATTTTCTCTACTTCCACTTAGTGTTCTTAGCTTCTTATCTTCATCTTAATTTCTTTCATGCAAATGACTCTGTCTTGAGAGGTTGTATTGTTCACGTTGTCTTCTAAATTCATATCAATTCTGAAATTGCTCTTTCCCATAGGTTGGAAGAGATCCAAGATTTGAGCCTATGTATGGATCTGTTGACAAAGAAAGGTAAGAGTTAGATACACAGTTGCATATGTAATTTTTTTTTACCTTGGTGTCCACACACATTTAAAGCATTTTTTTCATGTCAATTTCTGCTTTGATATTATATCTTGATATATCATTAGAGGTTCTCGATTGTGTTTTCAGTCTAATGCTGACCCCTGACCTATTTCACCCAGTTGATATTTTGATTGAGTGTTATTTGGTTGGTCGCTCTGGTACTGTCTGTTAGCCTGATGAAATCTTGACATTTTTCGATTTGGTTGGCATGCAGGTTCAGGAAAAGATACAATTTCTTATTTGATGAAGATTTTCCTTCTGAAAAAGATGTGTGTTCAGCATTCATTTTCAAATACATTGATTATAAGATGTTTCTTTTTGACGAAAATAATTCCATCCACATTTTCTTGTATATGCAGAGACTTCAAAAAATGATTAAGAAATCTAAGGACCCAAATGCCATTGAAGAAATGAAGAGTCGTGTCACGTGGATTGTATGTAGTACTTCTTAACATGTTGTTCTTTTCCATGATTTTTTTATTTTATTTTATTTTTTTACAAATTGAATCCATATGATGCTTATTTTGTGATTATTAGTGAGTTAAACTTCCTGAATCTGACCATTTACTGATAGCAAAATTGGTTAACCTTTTGGTCCATTGGATCTCTGTTATTTCATTAAAGTATGTTCACTTCAGCAGTCCAAGCCCTGTCTCTGAGAGTACTATTCAGTAGTTAAAGGCAATGTTAACCATACTGCATCACTAGAAACAGTATCCATCATCAGTGAAACTATTGACTATCTATACTATTCAGTAGGCAAAGGCAATGTTAACCAATAGCCATACTGCATCACCAGAAAAGAGTATCCATCAGTGAAACTACTGACTATCTATACTATTCAGTATGCAAAGGCAATGTTGGCCATACTGCGTCACTAGAAAGAGTATCCATCATCAGTGAAACTATTGACTATATTTATGCACTAAAAATATATTATGAATATAATCATTTGTTGTTGCATCACAAACTAGACAACTGTTATGCAAGTTTTTATCTCAATGGAGTCAGGATGAGGTGATGTTATTACGCCTTGTCAGAAACAAGCTGCTACCATGCAGTAATGGAATCCAATAATTTCACCTCTGACTATGAAATACGAGGCATCTACAGTTTGATTGTCGTATTCTTATATGGGGTTGACAATGAAAAGACCTTTTTAAACTGGTTATTACTTCCATTTAAACTTGTCCTTGTTGTGCTTTTGGGAGCAACATAATCTGTGGTGATTTGTTTAGTTGATTCCTGGAATGTACCTAACTACAGGATAAGCAGTTGAAGTCTCATCCTCAAAAGAATATTGAATCAGAAATCTTGCGTGAGCATATCAAGAAAGAGAGGGAAGCAGCAAAGTCCGGGAAACGACCATACTATCTGAAGAAATGTCAGTTCCTCAATCCCAGTTCCTTCTTTTCCTCAATGTCTCTCTCTATTCAAATCGAATGGATATAGTCTGTTCCTCAAATTTGATGGTTACTTCGATTTTTTTCTTAACCAGCTGAACTTCGCGAAAGGAAGCTGATGAACAAGTACAATGAGCTTAAGGTAAAGTTTACAAGGTTCACCTGGAGGTTTTTTATTTTTATTTTTATTTTCCCCAACGCTGGGGTATTTTGACTCGGCCCTCAAGTTTTTTATGTTCATTACTCACAGGAGGCAGGAAAGCTTGATGCCTTCATCGAGAGGCGGCGTAGGAAGAATGCTTCCAAAGATCATCGGTACATGCCATACCGACGGAATGGAGATGATGCATAATATAATATTTTCTTGATCCTCGAGGCGAAAGGATCTTCTTAAGATGGTCTTTTCATGGTGGCTGGACACTGCACAGTCTTCCTCTGTTACTTTGTTGCCCTAACCGTACATTCGTCAGCTCTGTCCACAATCTACGTTGGGCTTAGTAACAAGTTTTTGCTAAATTTAATTATGGATATATATATTTTTGTTTTGCACAACACTATCAGCCTCTTTCTACCTTCCTGCAAACCAACCAAAAAACGTTAGTGCTCAGTCCTGAATTGAGCAGTGTAGCAGTGGCAGAGCTACATAAGCATGTTCGGTTTTGTGGCTTGTTCCAGCTCTCATCCTCTGGTATCTTTTGGCAACAGCTCAAGCAAGAACAGGACATGATTACTTAAGCGCAACCGACCAAAGAGCACAAACCAACAGAAAGATACTCGGTTCCATATGTTCTGTTCCTAATGAACGATACCAAGAAAGATCTTCGATTCCATATGTTCTGTTCCTAATGAACGATACCATAGCTTGTTCGTTTGAGATTATTTACCGAATCTGCTAGTCATTCAGCAGTGTTTTTCTATCATGATAAATCAGCGAACAAGCTTACACATGACAATCCTGTTAATCCAGAATTTGAGTGGAAATTTTGGGTCGGCAAAAATAGCTTGGTGGGTGAACAAGTGCAGACCACAACAGATGTACATTTCAAAGTTCAAATGAACAATTTACAGAGGTCCAACATGTTCCTAGGGGGACAAGAGGAATTAAAAAACACTTACCCCTTCAGTTACATTGCAGTACTGCAAAATACTCTGTAACTTGTATAAGTGCAATTGTAAAACCGCACATCTATAAACAAAATGCACATCCGCAGAACAAAAAAAAAAAAAACTATGGATCACATCTCTAGACGCAACTTGTTTGACAAATCTACACATAAGTCCATGGTGCTTTTTTCTGCGTGAGGTATTGCGGTTTCACCACCACTGAATCCACACAAAGACCACCTTTCGTGTGTGTGCAATCTATCTGAATCATTGCAAACCTGATGTTTATTGGTCTGCTCGAGTCCTTCACGATAAAGTCCCCGACATGGTGATTGATCCAAATACCAGGATCAGTTAAATAACACTTGGACTGAACATGCTGTCCATCGGAAGTTGACATTTGGAAACGCACCGGCTTTATATCCCAGCCGTGGATGTGCTCTGAGCTATAAACTCGCCGTCCAAGACGCTTGAATGGTCGACCAAGATGAACGCGGTAAAATAGGCTGTATGTACCTTCTGGGAAGAAAAAATCAACCTCCCCTCTGACTTCAAACCACCAAATTTGCGAGAGATAAGCAACCGTGTGAAATCTGCAAGGAATGACACAAATCCATGACCTCTCTTCTTTATATGCATGAGATTGAAATGGTGGCTACATGCCTATATATTCATGCGGCAAAAGGAAAAAAAAAGATGTAGAGTTGAAGCAAATTTAAGCTAACTGAATAGGCACTAGAGTGAGTCATTAATGCTAATATGTCCTATTTACTCACATGACAAGAAAAGAAATCAATGGCAAATGTCAGGGGATACACGATGATATATGATTTATTACATGAAAACTAAAAATCAGATATATGTGGCAGCACAATTTGAAAAAAGAAAGAAAGAAAGAAAGAAAAGAATGTTGGATTGGAATAGCCAGTTGCCACAATAGTGAAACTTTAGGGACACATGACTCCCATGGTGGACTAAATTTTAGTTGTCCTTTCTTCTAACATATACCGTCAAAACATTGTAGGAATACAGATATAGGAAACAGAACATGTCTTCTTTCAAGCAAACTCAAGGTGCAGTTTTAAACCCTAAGGCTACTTTGTTTCAAAAAAAAAAACCCTAAGGTTACTACATCTTGTTCATGAGGATACGACACCTAGTTAGGGGGAAGGGGTAAGTGAATGGTTATCATTTCCTGCCACGAACAAGCTCTCACTAGTTGGGACACAAGTTGATTAGTTACAAATAGTCAACTCAACACACTCACTAGGCTGATGTCAGGTCTCATACACCGAGTCAAGCATGGTGGTTGAAGCAAACATGGTGAGTATGTCAGTATCTGTACCATCCATCATCAACTTAGTATAGGTAAGCCATCTAGATTTAAAAGCCTAGAACATAAGATATGCAATTCGGTAACCAAGTATGAAAAATGACCTCAGTTCATACATGAACAATGTCTTCTACTTTAAGACTCTGGGGTTTTTATATATAAAGCATGATCACTGAAATTGCCAAGTGAGATTTTCATTACTAGTAGATAAAAGCACCTTGATTCATCATTGGGAATGAAGTTCCAATATCTCCTATCATCAATGCCCGTTATTGAAAGTGCCCTTGAAGAAATTGACATGCATAGACCTCCACCACCCTTGTCCAGCCAGAACTCCTGCATAATGTGCCATACAAATTTGATATCTGAGTAGTCACAAAATCAATATACTAATCCGACTCCAAAAGGTCCTAACACAAACACGCTGCATTTGTCCTAATAATCTCAATCTGTAAGGCGCAATTTGGACAATACAATATTGTCTCACAAATTAATTCAACAAATTCCATATAATAGAATCAAATTAAACAGAACGTGGCTCACCAAGCATACAATCAAGCGAAAAAAGATGCCATGTAACAAATGAATACCTTTTTGCCACCATCGAAACGGTTCCGACGGCAAAGCCGCGCGTACAGTTCCTTCTTGGGCAGCGGCTCCGCCTCCGGAGCCGACCCGGCGGCCTGCCCCCTTTCCCCATCTCCGGCCGCGGCGATGGCGAGGAGGCGCGCGTAGTTCCTCGGCAGCTTGGACTCCCAGACACCGTCCCCGGACGCGGCGCCACGGAACGTGCGGCTGAGCCGCGCCATCCGGCAGATCTCCAGCGGGTCCAGCCTGAGCAGCACCTCCGCGACACAGTTCTCCGGCAAGTCGCCCAGCGCCGTGCCATCGCCTCCCCGGCCCCGGCCCCCTCCGGCCGCCGACGAGGCCACGGCGCCCATGAACCGAGAGAGATAGAGAGGGGGGCTCAGCTCAGCAGTAGAGGGTGAGCGACTTGGAGAGCAGCAGCAGGGAGCCCGGCGACTTGGAGAACGGCGGCGGCGGGTTATTACACCTCAGCGCCAGAGGACCCATCGCGATGGCGCCGCCTCGGTGGACGTGCCGTCGGGAACGGGGAAACCTCTGAGCGTCGTCGTCGTCGTCGTAGTCGTCGTCTGCTCACCGAAGGTAACTGCACCACCGCGTTCCTCTCCTGCTCGGCTGCCCTTCTCTCGCTCCCCTGCTTCAACCGGCCGGCTGTAGCAGATGATGCCCTGCTGAAAAAGGCTGCACCTTTCGGTTCTCCTCCACGATTCTTGACCAAACAAGAGGTGGTTGTTTCCTCTATAGTCTCTCCTGATGGCTGACGCGACGGAGAAGAGAAGAGTGGACGCGAACTCGCGAAGGGAAAGGCTTTGCGTGCGTTGGTAACTTGGCGTGGTGCGTTTGCTGGGTCAGGCTGTATCGGGGGAGGAAATGGAAATGGAATAGCATCAGCAGCAAGGCGTGGAAGCCGTGGAAGAAGACGGGTGGAAGTGTGGCACTGGGAGTACAAGCAGCGGCGGTGGCTTTGGGTTGACGGGATTCTCTGCGGTGGAAAGCAGCCCGGCGGCGAAAAGCGCATATTTTCTTTCAATTTTTTCGAGGCGAGCAGTGATCGCGTGTCGCCTCTCGGTGATCGTCGTGTGCTGTCTGCAGTCTGTTCAGGGAAAGTGGTTATCGATGATTCCACAGTTGTTCATGACGTCCTGTCTTGTATTCTAGCAGCAAAATGATATCAACGGTGATGGCATCCCTTCTTGTAAAGATGGAGTTTAAGATTCCACGATTGTTCATGAGGTTTTGTCTTTGCTGAGAATCCATGGTTAAAAGTAATATTCGTCAATTTGTTATAAGAGAAAAATATTACTAATAAGTAGACAAGTTTAAATAAACAGAGTGAGCAACTATTTGCTTACATGTTCTTTGAATGCGGCGTTTTTTTGGAAAATATGGAGGAAGACTGTGTACTTTCTCTATCTTAAAAAAAATCATTAGATTTAAACATTGTTCAGATTCAAAATTAGAATTATATTTTCTTTAGACAGAAAGAGTATCATTTTATTAGGAAAAAAAATTATGATTGTCTAAGGCATCGCAATTATACGGCTAAGTAATTGCTCCCAAACAGAACCAAGAACTACTAAGCTATCTTGGAGGAAAGGCTTTTTTTTAGTAGCTTTCTTTCGTTTTTGATTTAGGACTTATGGTTTAAGGTTGTAGGAAGGACATAATAGTATTTGTGGAGACCAGAGGAGAGCTATCTTCTCGCTAAACTCTTTGTCCTAATAATTCAGAGATCAAATTTGTTCACTCCAATGGAAGGTTATCTTGCTCAAAAGATGGCTATTCTTGCCGTTGTTACCACCTTGTTTGTTTGGCTGATAAGTTATGGTAGCTGTTGATTGATTTGTTGTGAAAAAAAAATGCTGGTACATTTGGCTGTAGTTGTGCTGTCCTAGAACAGGTCATGAGAGAAAGAATGGAAGTTGAGAAAGGGACGTGGCCGAAAGTACACGCGGCAAAATCGGTCCTAAGATGTCTTCTTTAATTTGGAGAAAAAGAAACCCCAGCATGCTTATCTAGTACTAAGACGATAAATAGTTGTTATTCTTATCGGCAACAACACAACAACAGTATAGTATACAGTGTTCCCTTTATAAACTTGGGGTTTGGATGATCCGCAGAGGCATATCCAATCGCTGCGCTCGGTGGTTCTCCAAGAAAATTCGGAGAGTTCCAGAACAGTCCCCCGAGCTGTCGATCATGTGGAGCAACCACGTATGCATTCCATCCAATCAAACGGCCCCAACGGCAGATGCAATGCAACATACATACAGGATCATCTAGGGACGCAGCTGGCCAGCAAATTGAACGCATCACTTTCCAGCTGAAGTCAGAGAAGCGCTTCCGTTTGCGTCTGCAAAATGTTCATGGTTACATGCATTGGATGGAGGTCTTGCTCTCCAATCACATCGATTATAATTAATGTAATACTCCGATAGCGATGCGCCATGATGAAACTCCAGAAACCAGGTGTTGTGAAACTAAGGATTTCGTCGTCGCCGCAGTTTCAGACATAAGTTCTTTCAGAAAAAAAAAATTCAAACATAAGACTTTCTGCTCCTGTAGTAGATGATACCAACTGCAGTCTCGAATTGATCTATATGTTTTTGTTGTTGACTAGCGTGTATATACTAGTATAAACTTAACCATGAACGGATGTCCAAGTGGATGATGGGTAGCTTCCAAACGCTGCAATCTTCAGGTTTGGCAAAGATTCTTTGATAGTGGATGAGATTGAGATCTAGTGCTGTGCCATGGAGACCACCAAGAGAAACCGCTCCTAACAACCGCCACCAGACCTACCATTGACTATGCTTCAAGCCTGCCTCATCTGATCAGCCATTTCAGCAAAGTTTCCCTTCCCTTCCCCAAAGGCCTGCATGATTGAACAATTATTCCCCAAACTAATCGGTTATTCTTTTCCTGAAGAAAATAATTGATTTTGTGAAGTGTCCGTGTCAGTTTGCTCCATCTTGGACGGACAGACGGCTCAACGAAGCAAAAGCGATCTCGAACGGTTCAGCAACATGGTCAGATGGAGAGGCACAAGAATACTCAGACGTGCCAATAATGTGCTCCTGCCTAACAGTACTTCCATTTCCTGATCTGAACGGACTTGGCCACATCGGCAGCTAAAGTTTATCTGTTTCAGGCCTGGAGAAATGGGCGTTTATTTGGTAGTAGATGATGCCTCCAGTTGGATGTCAGTAAGGCATACGAATGGGCTGAAAAGGTGCTTATGAATAATCATGATAGTTTGAGATGGTCATGGCATCATCCTCTTCTTTCGGTGGACGGAATAGCTCAGGCTCAGAAAGTCAGAAGTTCAATCGAAAAAAGAAGGCACAAGTGCGGTTCCAGCCAGCAAAAATACTAACCCAGTTGAGCGTCAATAAAGTAAAAAAAGGTTGAAATCTGTTGAAAAACGCCATAAAAAATGAAGGGATATGGAAACACAGAAGAGAGACTGGGTGACATGAACAGTTTTCAGAAAATTTTCAGGTAAATGCTTTATGTTTTTTATTTATACTAACAAAAGGAAAAATATGTCTGAATAACATTCATTTTCTTAAAAAAAAAATCATCTTATCCACGCTCTCTGTTACTACAGAGAAAAAGGCTTGGCAAGGCCACTTGCCGGTTCCAAGAAAGCTTCAGGTACGACAACGGAATGTTCATCTGTGAGTTTTGTTGGTTGCAATGTCCACATCCACACTTTACAACACTGGATAAAGTCAGAGAAACAATAGAAGTGGCAGAAAGAGCAATATGACAAGAGAACGGAGAACATGCATCAGCACAAGAATCTAGACCTAATGGTGTGGATCTGAGTCAGCATCGGATCATGCACCATTATATAATTGGCATTGTCAGAATCAGTGCCATCGTTTAAACTGCCAATCACTCTGAGAATACTAACCCAAGACCCAAGATATTTTTGGAGTGTATCCATCCCTGTTTTGCCCCAGCAACCTCACACAAGAACAAAATTCTCACCAAGAAGACGCATTTCAAATTCTACTGAGAATACTAATCCAAGACACAAGATATTTTTGGAGTGTATCCATCCCTGTTTTGCCCCAGCAACCTCAAACAAGAACAAAATTCTCTCCAAGAAGATGCATTTCAAATTCTACTAGCCATAAGCTTTTCCTACTGAAATAAGCAATGATGCAACTAAGTGGCATGGTGGTACAGAGGTCCGAGAAAAAAATAGAAAAAAGAAGAAGAGGCGTAGAACATCTACAATATTGTTTCTTGCCAGAATCAAATCATCATATCATCATATTTAACTGCTCTTGCTTGAACTTCTCAAAAGGAAAAAAAAACATCCTTCATATATTCAGGAAAACGGCAACCAAACTACCAAACTACCCACACAGATTTACCAATTTGTGATAAAACTAAGATGGATAGATGCATCATAAAACACGACCTGGTCCAGTTACCAGTACGTGTAGACCTATGGGTAGTTTTCTTAAGCAAAGGGCACCAACTAGGCTCACATAATCACAAAGCATTGACCATGTATATGTGTCCAACGTCTTCTGAAAAGGATGCTGCAAGCCAATAGCGATAAAACTGCAGCATTTGCCAGGTGCGTTGTAGATCATCCAAACACCTCCTCGTTGCAGATTGGGCATGCCTGAATAGACACACAGGTAGAGATCAGGTGGTACTCTATGGAAAATCCAATGGGTTCAAACAACACATATGCCCTGAAACGGCCTTAGTTGCTTTCATATGACTATGAGTACGAGCACTGGCGGACGCCGCTGACTATGAGAGATTCAGAATCAGCAGCAAAATGTTTAAACCTCTGAACCATATACTAGCATCTATAAAGGAAGACAGCAGATTTTTCCTGTTAGTATTTTAAAACAAAACTTTACCTTGTTGATCTTAAGCCAGCGAGTTATGCAATCTGCGTGATAACAGTGGCTGCAGGGCAGTCTTATCATCCTCTGCCGGCTTTTATATGTTGTTTTGCAGATCACACATCTGCAGGGAAGGTACAATGCAGTTATGTATCTGTCAGCAACTTTAATGATTCAAATTTCTACTTCCAAATTCAAAAGGATGAGCAAATCTGGCAAGGTAGAATTGTGCAGTTACGTACTCCTCGCTGTTCTTTTTCCTGGAGAAGAAGGTGCACTTGTTCCTAAATGGCTCCAAGTAAGCTATCAGCTCATCAGATAACCCTCTGGACTGAGTTCCTACTGCTTCCCCTAATGCTTGTAGTTGCTACAGCAGTTACAAAATAAATTATATGAGAGTTCCGTAGAAATAATATTATCATGAAATCCACCATAAGTGATAGATTTTAGTTAAAGCACTGAATATTTTTATGAAACAAGGATACAATGACCAGCTCTGAACCTGAAAGATGCAGCTGCTGCTAGCCCAGCTGCTTCTGGTATGTACTAATCCTAATTCTTATTCTATAACATGGAAGTTAGCTTGCTCTGTTCACTCTTATATATTCAAAACAACATGCTCTTTTGGTTTTCAACTTTTCAAAAAAGCATGGGAGTTGCACTTCTTGATTTTGAAGTTTGTGAACCTAACTCAACACTGAAGTTGGCTCCACTAGCCTGTCCTTGCTTCTACTGTATAGTAGCACGAGGACTCGAGGACAGGAATGGACCAAACCATATAATTGGCACGAAAGAATACTTCAGCTTTGCGGTCTGAAGATTCACTATCTAGAAGTGGCACTAGCACTAGAGTTTAGCCCAAGAGTGAAGTGCACCAGTGTTCCTTATTTCTTGTTCGGAGGTGTCACCCAGGTTCCAAAACTATTAATTTGCAATTTTAGGTCCCCAAACTTGCTTTGTGTCACTCAAGGCCCAAACATCTTTGAAGTGTTAATCCGTACACTTGGCGCCCATAAGATGTTGCTCCACCATGGCATAGAGAACAAAAATGAAGATGGTCTTTTCCATGTGAGTTGCTAGCATGCCATGTGGGCAGTTACACACTGGTTAGCAAAACGGACCTCGAAATGTGTATTTTGAGAGTTTTCATGTTTCCACCAAGAGATGAGTTTGCAAAACATATTTCCCCTTGAAGTGACATACTTAGCAAGTTGGGACATAAAACTACAAATTAATAGTTCTGGGACCTAGGTGACATCGTCAAACAATTTTAGGGACCGCTGCTGCACTTTGCTCTTAGCACAAAGTCCACAGAGAAAAGGAAGCGCTGCGTCATTTGCTTCCACCAATATTCACCAACATATATGCTTGGAATCCAGTCACATGCTGTAATGTTGTATACCCTGAATATTATATTCCGGGCAAAGAGTACTTGAAAAAATAGACTGCTGAACAACTTAGCATCCCTTCCAATCTTTTTCCCCCTTAAAAAGAAGGTTAAGCCTCCCCAGAGATGTTACAATCTTAGCAGGATGCACTTTTAATCTGTTGATAGGAAATAATGTACCAAAATTTCAGGAAGTCTTCAGGAAAAAAAAAACTATTTGTTCTACTACAAAACTCCAAAAGTAATTTTACTCTTTGCTACTAGCATATCATATCCTGCATAAGATGAGAATTTTGGATCATTCCTTCCATTCCAAGCTATTCTACTACAGAAACTTTTGCTACTAGCATATCCTACATGAGATGAGAGTTTCAGGTCATTCCTTCCATTCCATTCCATCACAGGAAACAAGAATCAGCATACCTCGTATGACATATTATCTGGGTCCACATTGTCTTCCCTTGCAACCTAATGTGGATACAAATCATCGTCATGTTTCCAGTTGAGACAAATGGGGTCCTTTTCATATAAGTGTAAGACGACAATCCCAATGAACCAAAAAGTTCAAAGAGAAGAGGGCCCAAACAACAAACCTGAGCTGCATTCTGTGTAGGCCTGTACTCAACAGCCGGTGACGATAACTCCAAGGACACATTGCCTGAATAGAAAATGAAGGATGAGCATGTGGTCAGTGACTGTGTTAGTTGACTACAGCTAAGTAACTAACGGAATCACTTCAGAAAAAGGGAAAGATTCAGAGAGTGGAGCTGTACCGGCGAATTCTCTGGTGTCGGCAGCAGCGTCATGCGTGTTCTCCTCCTCCTGCAGTTGCCTGGCCAGAGCTTCGTCAGACACTACCCAGGCCTCAATCTTGTGGGTCTCCGAGGAGACGCGGACTGAATAGGTAGTGTGAGTGGCCATTGATAGATTTGCAACTCCCCTGCAACGATTTAGCTTCGAAGATGGGGATTCAATCAAGCATATGAAACCTCGTGCAGCTTTTAAACATGTTCAAGCAATTGTCTGAACTATGAACCGAATTGACATTTGGAATTCGAGCTCACGATCGGAGTGAAATTGTTTTTATTTCTGCAATGTCTAACGTCTTCCAACAGAGATTGAAGAGCCTCCTATCACATCGCAGAAAGGGCAATTTGCCACACAGAAGAACGTAGCATCAAACGGTGCCACTAAATTTCACTCCTACCAAGAACAACCAGAGCTAAAATACACCTAAAACAGTTCCGGTTCATCGAAATCAGCCGGAGTAAGTTCGCAGGGAGGTTGTCTTCTGTTCTGCCTTCCAATTGCCACGGGACCCAACAAAAGATAGAATCTGGGACTCTTTTCTGTTTCCGATCAAGAAACCAATTACACAAAAGACAAAAAAACAAGAAGAACATACAGAAGTCACTACAGACCAAAAGCGCCCGCCGAATCATCCAACGACCGTCTTCTCGAACGAACTGGAAGGAGATAGCAGCAGTGCGTACCTCGCCCCAGATCAGCGGAGAAGAACGGAGTGATGGCGCCGCCGCCGCCGCTGCCGGCTCGCTCTCCCCCTCTCTCTATCTCTACCTCTCCCCCTCTCTCTGGCAAACAAACTGTGTGGTACTACTGCCCAGAAGCAATTTATGGCTTTATGCAACCGGTGAGAGGCGGTCGCTCACGAGTCAATGTGATGTAGACAACTTTACTCTCTTCCTTTTTGTTCTCTTTACATTTTCTTTTTTCTTGGTTTCTCGGCACCCTTGTTCTTCTTGTCTCAAGTTCTCAACTATGCAACTACTTCATTTTTCATTTCATTCGCGTTAACTAAACTCCATTTTATAAGCCCTAATCCGCAGGATAAGCCACGATGATGTAAGGCCATCCTCAATGGGAGTTTCATAACTCAGTTTTCAACGCATCTATATTTTGGAAACAATGCATTGGAGTTTTACAAGGATGAAACTCTCTCTACTCTCATAAAACTTTTATCATCTCTCTCTTCATTACTATAGCGCCACATCAGCATATTTAATCTGCATGAAACTCCATTGAGACTGGCCTAATGACGCATCTGGATTTAGCTGTCCTCCATGGGCACGTCACATCACCTTGCAGCGTTTGTTTAGTACTCCCTCCGTCCTAAGATAGAAGGCGCAACTACTTTTTTCAATTGTCCCAGGAAACAAGGCGCTCGACTCCTCGGCTCCGCATGCGCCGTCGCTCTACGTTCCTATTTACTGCTTGACATGGTACCACCCGCCTTCTACTGGAATATCGCCGTTACTCTCGGTGGCCAGTCCGTCAACCCAGCAGTATATGCACCGGAGTTGTACTTGCATGCAGTAGAACGACCGTGGGCTGGGTCTAACGGTCGTGACAGAACTACGTTTCATGCAGTTATCCTGTGATGGAAACGAAGCGGACATTACTGGGAGCATGTGCTAATTAATGCACATCTTGGTCTTTGTAATTTTAGAGTTGCGCCTTCTATCCTAGGACGGAGGGAGTAGATTTAACAGTGTGCTTAGGCTGCTAGCCTGCTAGGTTCACACAAAAGGTCACAAGTGGCATCATAGGGGAGTTGTTTAAGCTCACCGAACTGGTGGCAGGTCTTCGTCGCATAGATAGAGAGTGGCTCACAACCCACGAGGAAAACCAAGAGTTCCGTCCAGAACAGTAGCTTGCAGGCGACGGATCTCGCAAGATTTTGGCACTGAAACCCCTTTTGGATTCAGGGCCTGTTTAGTTCGCACAATAAAACAAATTTGAGATATTGTAACACATATAACTTAATAATTAATTATAGACTAATTAAAATAAAAAATCATCTTGCAAAATACATATAAATTATACAATTAGTTATTTTTTATCTATATTTAATACTTCATGTATCTAAACATTTAATGTGATGAAAAGTTCTTGGGTGAGAACTTAACAAAGCCTCACCTCCGTCAAATATGGAGTGGCTGTTCTGATGTACCAGCGAGGATCTCTGTCTCCCTACCATGTTTACTTTGTTTAACGCTTTAGCTTGGAATTGAGTTGAATTTAACACTATTCCCTCCTTATAAATAAAGGGATCACAGATTGAAATGTCCAAGACAAAAGAACAAAAGATCAATCTACTTTCACCTTTCTTTTGTCCTATTTTTTCTAACCTCTATATTGTTATTAATCACTTGATCTAACGAATAAGGATGATGCTCTAGGTTTGTTGGCCGACTTAGGATAATATCTCGATGTCCTTGCCCCAATGAGGCCACTTCCGGTTGAAAGGATCGACATCTTATTCTTCTTCTTCTTTTTTTTTTGCTAGTTTGCCCATAAATCTTTTCCTTTTTTTTACCACGTAATGTGACATTACTGTCATTGGACATTTCTAGGCAAAACCTAGATAAGCCAGGTAGGCTGATTCCCGAAACTGGCTATATCATTGTTGGCAGATTTGCGCCGCCTCGATCCGTTTGTAATCCAAGCGTCTAGCTTTTTGTGGTGTGTGGGCGATTTTTGCGTCAACCTATCTTATTATATCTTATTAAATTTTTAAAAATGCATCGATATCACTTAATATGTGTAACCATGCACTAACTATATTATTAGTTGGGTAAGCACCAGGCAGCGAGTCACAGAAACGCAAACGCCCAAAATTTAAGTAATTGCATAAGCAAGCTGAGAGACCCTTTTATAGGGCCCAAAAGATAATACAAAGAACCAATCACAATCAGTAAAAAATTCTATCCCACGAGAGTGGCTGATAATGATATGCGTCCAACCAATCACACTGCAGCTTTTTGATTTCACTTTCTGCTGTTCCGTATACGGTAAAAAGGATTGATTGGTGTTGGTGACGCTGGATAAATCCAAAAATTGCCGTAGTTTGCAATGGTGGGTGTATCGTGACAGCGACTCGTTTGAGCTTATTTGCTAAATCGGATAGTTATTTAGCAGTGTTTTGATCTCACAATAAATCAACGAATAATATTTTTCGAAACTGTGCATGTGTTGGACCACGAAGCCTCGTGAGGGCAGTCCCAATGGATAGTTTCTTTGATATAATTAATGAACATAGAAACTACCATAAATACTGCCCTGATAGCCAATGTGTGTTCGGCGGGTAGGAGTAGGAGACTCAAACTGGCCCAGTATGTAACCGGTGGGCCTTAGGGAGGATGTCAGGTGCTTCCTCGCAGGACGGGCCGGTCGTCGCGATGCCCCGCCGCATCGGCCCAGCTCATCGCGGTCATCGCCCCTCTTGTTTGTTGCCGCTCCACCAACGCCGACCCAACCAACCGAGCCCGCGAGCGAGCGCGTGTGACGTTTTTCGGTGGCTCACACGCTTGCGATGCACGGCGCTCCTCCGTCCCAAACGCGCGGGCGCGGCCGCCGCGCACGTAGACGATGTAGGTGAGCAACGCGAGGCTCGCCGCCGCTCCTCTCGAGGCCACAGTCACCCATGAACGCCTGCCTATAAATCGCGCCGTTAGCTAGCGCGCATACACTACACACACACCGCGACCCAGCAGTACGTGCTCTGCTGCTCAGCGTAGTACGCGAGACGACGGTTCAGGCCGGCCGGTGCTTTCCAGTTTGGAACAATGGCGATGGCCGCCGGCTTCGGCAAGGTGAAGGTGCAGCCGCGCGGGCCGGCCGCGGCGCTGTCCCTGCTGCTGCTGCTGCTCCTGGTGCTGGCAGCGGGGCTGCTGGGCGGTGGCGCCGAGGCGCAGCAGACGACGTGCGCGGGGCAGCTGAACGGGCTGGCTCCCTGCCTGCGCTACAGCGTGCCGCCGTTGCCGGGGCAGGCGCCGCCGGCGCCCGGGCCCGAGTGCTGCTCCGCGCTGGGGGCCGTGTCCAGGGACTGCGCCTGCGGCACGTTCGGCATCATCAACAGCCTGCCCGCCAAGTGCGGCCTCGCGCCAGTCAGATGCCGTAAGACCTCGATCGATCTCTAGTTACGTTACACACACAAATTGCATTGGTTTGTTATCAGTTATCACTGATCGGGGAACGTGTGTTTATTTGTCGTGGTGATGATTTGCTCTTTGTTGCCGTGCGTGCAGAGTGATGAGCTGACGGCCCAGTGCATCGCGCTAGGCAAAAGGGTGAAGGATGATCCAGAGACACGCTGAACAATAAAGGCCGTCGACTGCTGTGTCCTCGTTCGTATTCGTTTGGTTTAGTTTCCTGAAGTCCTCTTTTTTTTTCATATACGTTCAACCAGTCCTGTCTATGAGACACCAGTGAATGCTAAAGCAAACTCTGACGGTCGTTTTCTGAGTACCTCCTGTGCCCTTTTTGCGACCTCGACCAGCCCGTCGCTGTGCAATGTGCTTATGTGCAGCATCGCTTTGATTCACAGAACCAACAGTATATACAGAATCACTCTTGCACAGCAGGACTCAATGAAACGAATGGTCATAAGTAGGTATACGTTATCACATTGTATACATAAATTGGCCCCATGCCGTCCACAGTTTACCCTGACATAACATGCATATATAACGCGCAGCATGCAAAGCGCAATGCGTCACGACATGGCGCCACAAAAGAATTTTTTTTAACCTTTTCTTCGACCAACCCAACCATTTGACAGACTTTGAAGTTTTTACTGGCAAAAGGTGCAAGTATAAGATGTAAAACCTCCGACTCCAGCTGTGGTATCTCTAACCATATGCCTAACACTTATCCCCTCTACGCCGTGATCTGTTCTAGAAACAGGGCTTCCTGCTTGCTTGTTAGGCCGAGATCACTGAACGATACGTCGCCCTCACTGTCGGTAAATGTACGCCTTGGGTATGTCCTCACCTGCATGATACGGAATGGTGAAAAATACAAGGTTGGGAGAATTTTAAACAGAAGAATGAAAAGGTGCCACAAGAAAACTCGTCGAAGAATCGACTACATACGAATCTATGTTTCACAGTTAAAAGGAATTAAACTCTGGATCAGGGATTTTCAAACAATGATAGCTGCCTGGTTACCAGTCATTAACTGAAATGGTCAAAGATGATATATGGATACAATAAAAGAAACACCATCCAGCCAAATTTTATACTATTTTGTTGCCAGAATGCCCCCAGGAAACTACCAGTTTCAAGAGATCTCCAGATAGGGATGGTTTTTCTTCGAATGATATTCCAAAATGCACCCTGCATAGCTAACTAGCCTGACACTAACTTTTTTTTTTCTGCAAACCATTTCAGAGCAATGATAAGAAATCAAGCTAACTACTTCTAACATTTCTTAAGAATATCAGACATAGAAAAGCGATGTCCTGGAACAGAGCTAAGACTGCTAGACATATCAACTAGAATAAACCTACATGAAGTATAACAGAGGCAATGTCCCATATTGCAGCATGATAAAAATGATAACCCCTGACAGTTCATAGCCACATAGAAGCAAAAGGAAAAACTATGGGTGCAATTGGTTGCTTGCATTAACCTTTTGCTGCATTGGGTGTAATGCAGAATGGCCTAAGCCAGCATAAATGTACGCAGTGTGTTTGTGTTTGGTTGCGATGTATAAATTGCATTTGCTAATATTGGTGTTTGGTTGGTTGGCTGCATTGTATTTCTTGTGATCACCCATGCTTGTTGTGGTGAGATTAAACTCTCACGTTTAATGCTACAGAAGTTTGCATGAAACATCACTCAAAAGCCACATAGCATGCGGCATGCCCTGACTCATGAATAAAGTAATTCAAATTGATTTATTTGAGAAGACAGGAAACTGACAAGTTCTTTTTAACACAAAATACTATTAAAGACTAATGGTAGACAATTACCAATCTGTAGGTCCCTGGCTTGCAAGTCCTCCCAATGTCTAAGAAATCAAATAGGAACTGCAGGCAAGCCAACAAGCAAGTATTAATCACACAGATATAAAAAAAAACAGAAAAAAGAAAGAAAGAAGGCTAGTGGATGATTTTGTTCTGGATTCAGGCATCTCAAAATTGTTTACCTGAAGTTTATCAGTTTTGAGAAAGCGACGCCCCTGTCGACTACCATCAGGCATGCGGACTACAACTGTCACGGCACCCTCTGCATCTGGAGGCGGTTCTGATGGTAATGATGCTTGCTTGGAAGCGAGACTGGACTCTAGCTCCTATTTGATCAAAACGTTAGGGACAACATGACAAATAGGTAGTCAAATATCCAGTAAAAAAAACAGATAGCATAAACAACGAAAATACAGATCGAGTAAGCCAAACTGAAGTTGGTGAGATGAAGTGGCTAGTTATCATAACCTCATGTAAAGAAGACATTTTTACCAGTTTGCAGTCCCAACTAAACACATGATATTAATATGATGAGTACAAGTGTACAACTTTCACAAACCAAACTTAAAACAATATCCATCCAAACATAAGATAAAAAGAGTACCGAGTTTCATATGATCACACTGATGAACTGATGCTGTAGTTATCTAGCATTCAAATATTTAAGATAGTTGCCTATCAACCCTTCACCTTCCAGATTACATGTGATAGAAAGGTACCTCTTCCTCAAGTTGCTTTTTACGCCTTTCCTCCTCCTCTTGCTTCTGTTTCTCAAGAGCAGCTTCTCTCGCAGCAGTTTCTTCTAGGCGACGGAGCTCAGCCTCCTGTAAGGCCTTTAACTCCTTTTCTTGATCAGCTTGTAGCGATGCAAGGTACTCATCATCCTGTAAATCAAAATTGATAAAGTAGCTCACCCATAGTGGCAATTATGAATAGATGGATAAATATTAGACCTCGAACCTGCTGCTCTCGTAATAACCGCTGTTCAGTTAATGCTGGTGATGGAGAATGAGCTATTGGGGGATAATAAGTAGAGCTTCTGTGAGAAGGCATGGAGAAAGGATATGTTGGTCCTTCAGGAACTCCACCAAACATTGCAGCCTCAAGCATGACAGCTTCATCATGTTCCTCAGAAGAAATGCCGCCCCACTTTTTTATAAAGAAAAAGAAGTCAGAAACTAAACAAATGTTCTCTAATGTCCTAACACACATTGGGACCACAGATTATAATACCTCAGATGGGAAATCATCTCCATTGTTATACTGGCGATCGTTCCGAACAGGGCTAGCACCTGGGTGCACTATTTGTGCTAGTTCGGTGTTCTCAGAAGGGACACGCCGAGAACGGCGTCTAACTAACGGTTGTTCCTCTACATCTTCAGTCTCCTCTTGGAAGCCCTCTTCATCTATTGGTTGCCTAGACGTTCCAGCCTTTCCTGAAGCTGGTCCTTGCCTCCAAAAGGAAATCGCATGTATAAGGAATCAATTGGTGCTGGTAGCTTGGGTAAAGAGGTGGGTAGTAAAAGTTAATATTCACCTCTCGACTATTCCATCTGTGGTTCCCATGCCTGCTTTATCAGAAGAATGTTCCTCCAAGTTCACTCCCTCTTGATGCTGGTCTCCTCCTTGCTCTACTATCTGAAAATTATTGAAAAATTGGAGATGACATCAAGATGAGCACAGAACACAAGTGAGCGTGCAAACAGATGTCATAAAGCAAAATTAAAGATTCACAAAATAATGTTGGAGAAAATAAGCATGCATGCATGCAAGCTAACAAATCAATATTGGAGAAAAAAATATAAGCACGCACAAACGCGCGCGCACACACAGCTACATTACATTTGCCAGTGCTTCAGAATCCTTCTTTGAAGCTTCAATTGCTGCCCTAATCATTTCCTCTTCTATGTCATCATCATAGTCATTAACATGAACCAATGGAGGAGCAGTTGGCACAGAAGATGTAATGCTAGGAATACTGGCATGTGGAGCAGATGGTGCGGATAACAATCCTCCATCCTCCTCATCAATTATGATAGTTTCAGGAACTTCAGGGCCATTTAAAGACTCATTTCCAGTAACATCCTCAATAACAGGAGCCTGTCCAGATGGACCTGTTTGAGGATCACTATCTTTAACTTCAATAGGAATCTCTCTCGCCTCTCTAGGGTGCGAAACCAGCGGTCCATGACTGACACCATCAGTGGAGCCAACTCTGTCAAAAAACTGGCGCTGAAAATTTGGATCCATTAGCGCAAAAGGGTCATGGGAATTCTCTGGGAACAAAGGTCTTTGAAATGTATTATCAAGTGGTCCATCCAGGTCCATCATATCATCATGACTAGCAGGCATGGTGTTTTGACTGATTCCATTCCTGTAAACAACAAACATGTTATTAATCTGGACAGTATGTGTACCAGGGTGAACTTCGATATCCATAGCAAACATGGTTAGGAAAGCCGAAGCACTTACGATATGCTATCTCCATCATTGAAATGTGAATTTATTGCTCGATTAAGGTCACCACCATGTTCCTGGGTTACATTAGTCAGTTAGCCACTATGACTAGATGATAGATTGATGAAAACAGATGCAAATAGAGTTTGCTAGACTTCTGAAAGAGAAAATCATAGTAATAGAAAGTTAACGAACTGTTATGTGATTTCCCTCTTAAGATCAGATCAAACACATTGGATGATGGTATGGTAACAAGTGTAGCCAACACTCAACAGGCTCACTGGAAATATAGCTATGAATCCTCATAGTAAACAAGTACAGGAAATGTCTGCATATGGTACAAGCAGAATGAGCCAAGTAATCATTTCGAACATGAAGAGCGGATTGGACCAGGTCATGAAAACAATGCTAATCAACCTGGATACCCTGTGACCAATTTGAGCCCTTTTTCATTGTGAGGAAAAATATTGTAGCAGATTAACTACCACTTCATAGGTGGTATCTAAAGATAAGAGTTACAGCATCTAGACAACTGAAAATCAAAACAATAGGAATAACAAGGTAACAAAGTTGTTATGTGAGTTCCATCTTAAGATTGGATCGAGCACATTGGATGACAGTATGATATCAAGTATAGTCAACATTCTGAAGGTTTATCGTGGTATTGCAACTATGAACACCCATATGTTGACAAGCACGAGATATTTCTGCAAATACTACTTAACAGAATGAGCCAAGTAAATCATTTCCAACAGGAACAGCAAAATGAACAAGATCATGCAAACAATGTCAATCAAACTGGGTGCCCTGTGACCAACACGGACCGTTTTTCACTTGAGTGAGGCAGAAATTGAGCCTTCTTTTTTTTTGAAAAAAAAAGAGACACTTTTGATGAATAATTATATAAAGAAGAGAAAAAAAACAGAAAAGGGACAAGAAAAGCGACGAGATTTGGTAACAAAAAATCCATTCCGTAACTGCACACCAATTCCAGCACTTGCTAGTGACTTCAAGATTCAAAAAGACATGTGGGTTAATAATCCCGGCACGCAAATCTGGTGCACCTTATCTCGATGACATCTCGTCGCATCACACAAAAACCCCCAACCCCATCCGCTACACACCCGAAAACACGATTAAACACCAAGTCCTAACGCTCGCCCCAGCGCGACCAAATCCACCACGAGCCTAACCGATTTCGCCAGATTCTGGATTCTGAATTGAACAGGGGAAAGTGAAAAGGAAAAAGGATAGGCCTTTGGGCGGTACCTCGAGCTTGCGTACGGCGACGGCCTCGTCCGCCCCCGTGATGCTGATGAAGGTATCGATCGCCTCCTGCGGTGGCCTTGCCATGGCGGGAGGGTTCGGTGGCAACGCGATGCGAAGGGAGCGAGGGAGAGAGAAGATAGGAGAGGAGTTGCGTGAAGAGGACAGAGAGACGGCAACAAACTGAAGAGAGGCAGGTGTTCTCTTCTGATTCTGATCTCTGAAGCCGTGACTCCGAGCGACCTGTTTGCTGAAGTCTTTGAGTTGAACAACCCACCTCAAAAGGGCTTCCCCTTATCATCAAAATAGTTCTCAGCACCGTAGCAATTTCTCGCTCCACTCCGATTACGGGAAGCATAAATTACAAAATATTTTGATTTGTTATATACTACACTAGTAAAAATATGCGTGTATTGCAATAAAAAAAATTATGTTTTATTCTTTTTATAAAATTAAATAAACTTATCTCTATATCTCTCTTTTTTTATGTTGTTATATGTCAATCAGAATCCTAGCGTTTTTCTTATTTTTCTACAAGCTTATTCCATCGTTGTGCCATCTCCTCGGTAATTCTTACGGTTATCGGTACATATTTTTGCTCCAACCTAGGTAAGTATGGTTACGTTTTTACCAAGACATCGGAAAGCACACAATATAGCATGGGCTATGACCGTGGGACGTCCAGAGACTCGAAGTTGGACAGCACGGATTGTACCTATAGTGCTAGTGGAAAAATATATGCATGGGCTTAGGAGTTCAGCCGTTCAGGCCAGATGGCCCTAGCATCGCCATGTCCATGCCTGATTGCGCCTCAAACTCTCATTGCATTAGAAGGTCCGATTTTGATAATTGATTGACAACTTAGGTAGATTAATATGTGTTTATATGAGATACGTGTAGTTCGAGCTCAATACATATGAAACATGACATGAAATTATGTGACCAAGGTGGAGAAGATCAAGATGAGGCTTGGCTTAACAGACTGGTTGCAAGTGTGAAGGACAAGTGAGAAGCTTTAAAGTGAGAGAATGCTTGTGACAATGAAGCTTGAGCAAGACTTGGCGCCAATGGACCGACACAACTGTGAAGAGCAAGTGATGTCAATATCGATGAACCAATACGGTTACGTGATGATATGAAGTGGATCATATCATTTTTTATATAGTTGGTGCATATGTTGCATCAGCATCGAAGGAAATGGAATGGAATGTACAAGACAAAGATATATTTGTAGAGTATTTTTTCACTGGTCATAGATGTCTAGAGAAGTTTATGACCTAGTTTAGAATAGAAACATTTTGAGACAAGGGGGCGAGAAGCAGCAAAACAATCCCCTCATGTTTTTTGGATTATTTTTGTGCTAACCCCACAATATTTTGACGCCGGCGAAGAGCCGCGAAATGAACCCTTTGTCTTTTTTAGTACTTTGGTACCAAGCTCTCAAACATTTTTTATACAAGGGGGCTAGAAGTGACGAAATGAGCTCCTCGACACTTTTTAGATTACTTTTATGTCAACCCTTAAACAATTTGATGTGGGACGAAGAGCCGTGAAATGAACCTCTTGATTTTTTATTACTTTGGCACAAGGCTTCCAAACATTTTGAGGCAAGGGGGTGAAAGCTCCTAGCATGGCTAGAGGGAGTGAATAGCCTAATTTAATAACTACAAAACATTAGAGCACAAGTTAGATAATAACAAAGTGAAGCCTTTTGCTCTAGCTCTATGAGAGAGTTACAACTTTACAAGCCACCTATCCAAACAATTCTAGTTGATATAATCACTCTGTCAATCAATGGCTGTCTCTACTTATACTAGTGAGCTACCTAAAGTTTCTAAAGCAAGAGAGCAAGCTACACTAGTTTGCGGGAGTGTAAGTGAGGGAGATGTGATCTTTATACCGTCTTGTCGAGAGGATGAACCAACCAGAATTAGATAAAGACAAACATCAGGATAAATCCAATGGTGACATGAATTTTCTCCCGACGTTCACGTGGTTGTCGACACGCTAGTCTCTATTGTGTCAACTAGTACTTGATGGTTCGGCAGCTAAGATGTGTTGCACGGACCTCGTCCACATAATTGAACATCGTAATAACCTATCCACAAGTAAGGTAGCTCAAATGACACAAGCAATTTACTAGAGCTACCTTGCAGCGCTTCACCAGGGAAGCTGTAAAACCCCTCACAAGATCACCGGAGTCGGCGTCAAACAATCACCAACACATGTCGGACCTCCACCGCTGCTCTAAGACGTCTAGTTGGTGCCAACCACCAAGAATAATAAGAACTCCACAGCTCAAACAATCCCCGTGTGCCATTAGATGCAATCACTCAAGCAAATACACTTAGAATCACTTTCAATCTCACTATGATGACGAATCAATGATGAAGATGAGTGAGAGGTGTTTGCTTAAATTCACAAGGATGTCAAGTATGTCAAAGTGCCAAGAAGAATCATCCTAGAGCCGACCACCATGTATTTAAAAGCCCCACAGACAAAAAAAGTTGATAGCTCTATCCTTACAAAAAACAAGGCGACTGGACGCACCGGTCATGTTGACCGGACGCAGGCCCCAACGTCTGGTGCACAGATTGTTGTCACGTGTCCTCTGTCTTTCAACGTCGCGTGTTAGATCTCAACGTCAAGTTCTCATCCGACGCTCTTCACAAGATAACCAGACGTTGGACCTCAGGGTTCGATCGCTACTTAGAGAGGTTCCAAACTGTAGTTTTCACCACCAGACGCAACCGGTGCCTAGTGACGAGACTTAGCCCTATGTCCTATCAATGTAGGTGCTGATAGGTGCTTCACACAGCATTACATCAGCGTATGTCAGCACTGACCGAACTCACGTACCACGCGTTCGGTCCTCAGATCCAACATAGGTAAAAAGTGACTAGACGCGCAAATCCAGCATCTGGTTTACACGACAGACCATTGCGTGTTGTCAGCCAGCACTAACCAGACACACGACTAGCATTCGGTCCACTTGACGCTAGCGTCCAGTCAGAGTGTTTCTTTGCGAGAAACACTTCCGCAACTTTGCCATCTTCTCAACCCTTACTTGAAAGTGCTAACCACTAAGTGTATCATCTTATGCATGTGTGTTAGTATATTTTCATAAACTTTTTTCAAGGTTTAATGTTAGCACACTAGGTCCCTAATCCATATGCTCATATCAATTTACCTAGTGGCACTTGATAACCACTTTTATCATAAATTTTTTTCTCTTCATAGTACGACTATTTATCCTAAGTACGATCATACCCTCTATGGTGTCTTGATCACCAAAATCAAAACCCTAAGTTATACCTTTGCCTTGATCAACCGGATTTTGTTTTTCTCTTTCTTTTTTTCAAAGTTGAGCACTTGATCATCTTGTAGTCATTACAATTATCACCATAATTATCTCTAGCTCCACCACTTGGTATGGGACCATCCTTATATGTCTACACACTTAGCATTAGGATTAGTCACTAGGTTTCATCAACTAACCAAAACTAAGCTTAGGCTTTTAGAGGACTAGAAGCGGCGAAATAAGCCCCTCAGCGCTGTTTAGATTACTTTTGCGTCAACCCATAGTCAAAGTCACCAATGGCGAAGCCCCTCGCAGGATGTTGGCGAATGTTTAGTTGATGACGTTGGCACTGATTCTTAAATTAAAATAAAGTTTGCAAAACACAAATTCACATTTTGCTTTTGTTACATGCATGTATTCTTGGCGATGCGAGGTAACTGGGCTATATCAAAGCATTATGGTTTTGCTCATATTTTTGGCAACATGAAGTCTCTAAGCTCTTTTCATATCGTTCTGTGCATAGAGATCGAAAAGGATGCATGCAGGGATCTGTGACTGCTGACTATCAAACATATTTTTGCCAATATCGGGGAGCCTTTTCGATGCTAAGGTGCCTCTTTCGCCTCATGTGAAGTGCTCAAGCAGTGAATGGATGTTATGAATGAATGTCGTGATGCATATGATGGATGCATTCACACATATTAAAAGGATTGGAAAGTATTTTCATTTGGCTTCGCCCTCGCATGTCTTTGGAGGGTCAAAGCCTTGAGCGCATAAGTTTTTCGTTTACCTTGACCCTCATATATTTTTTGCGGATCAAAGTCACGAGCCCTTAGGCTTTTCGTTTACCTTTGTCCTTGTATTTTTGGAGGGTCGAAGTCTTAATTCCTTATGATTTTGTTTATGAACATTAATCCCTTAGGATTTTTGTTTTATTAGCTTTGCCCTCACGTATTTTGAGAGGATCAAAGTCTTAAGCCCTTTGCCTTTTTCGTTTAGGAAACGAGCAATCAAAACCAAAAGGTTTTACAGCGCAACAAGAAAACAAATAAAAATAATATCTTGAAATAATCATGTACTTGAGAAACAACCATGCTATATAAACGGTTTTGCTGATAGGACGAGGGATACTCAGTGATGTTATCCTGCATGTTAGAAATGAAGGATGCAAGATATGATTATTTTGAGACCGGCGCTTGGGTTAAGCGAGAGCTGCTTGGGATGATTTTTGATTGAGTTGCTAGCATTTCAGTTACTTTGGTGACCTTTTATTCATACGAAGCTTATGTTCTCATGTTTTGCTTAGTAAAGGCAAAAGTTAAAAACACAATCTTAATTATATTGACCATTTGAGGAAATGAAAACGTTAGACTTCAAAAGACGGATTGAGAGTACTTACTGGGCAAAAACCCACAAAGTGACAAGTGTGATAGGGGCATAGGGCCCAGCGAAGGGTGGGTATTCAAATGATACGAAAATAATCACATGGCAAACGAATAAATAAAATTATTAAGAAAACATTGTTGCAAAAAGTTTAGAATTGCATGGGTTATGCTTGTTGTTACACTGTTACGGTGTTACCTCTATGAAACAGTAGTATGATCCGGCCTGCAAATTTGAGGATTTTACAGCCCTTCCACAACGAGATCGTTAGGCAATCTTACGCTACATATGTTAGTGTTCAGACGGTCAGAATTCGGAATCCATTCCTACTCTACACTTCCCAGGAGTGGTGGCGGCCGTGATCGTCGTGCAGCACGCGCCCGGCATGCTTGACCTCGTACGGTCTTCGTTCCCTGAACTCCAGGGCGTCCTCTGCGATCACCGCTTTGCCATGCCGACGCTTGTGCCCCAAGTGCCCGGCCTCCCTGTGCTGCACACCGAGTGCCGGGTCGTGTATGTGCCGGTGGCCTTCTGCCGCCGCCTCGGGCTGCTGCCTGTGTAGAACGTGGTGGTGGCTGGGCTCGCTCTTGCTCCTCTGGTGCGCGTGGTGGTGACTGTGGGGGTGGTGGCCATGGCGGTGCGAGTGTCCATGGTGGTGGTGCCGGTGGTGATGATGGTGATGATGGTGGTGGCGGTGGTGGCCTTTCTTGTGCCTCCGGTACGTGCGGTCGTCGAGCCCCAGCAGGTCCTCCCACCAATCGTACACCGGGTCGAAGAAGCCTTTCTGATGAAGAAGACACAGGAGAAGTGCGCCTGCAAGCCACATTGATGACCAAAAGAAATGTTTGCTGAATGATGAGCATGGGTAACGTCACTCGTCACAGCATTTAGGGATCATTCGATGTTGAAATGTTCAAAGCCTAGTACCTGCAGGTAACGTAAAAAGTAGCAGCACCAACATGACGAGCCAGGTGATGCATGTGTACTGGGTATGGCAGCTGAAGTCAAAAAAGCTCCAACATTTGTTCATCCTGCTCCCAGATAATATGGTAAGAACGGAGGCAACAAGAAATTGTCAAAGATAATGAGCAAACTGGAAGGAATTGGAGCACCTGCAGGATTTGCCACTGAATAAATCAATCAGAAAATCCCAGAAGCTAAGCAAATAGCCTTTGATGGTATCAAAGAAACCCAAATCGTGGTCATTTGATGAACCGATTATCTACAGATGAAGGCAAGAAGCATCAGGGTTTTTGCGATAAAATGAATGATTTAATTGTTCAGGGCACACACAAAGCTTTCTCAATGCAGAGAAGAATATTGTGGCTGAATTGCTTATTCATACATAATAGTAATTTCATGCGACATGATTGTACAAGCATTTATAGTTTCTATTCTAGCCAAAGGAGCATACAGGTCGACAAAAAAATTTTCCGACAATTGAAATTGCTTTGAAAATCTGAAACAGTTTCTATGAGCATACAAACAAAACTAATGAATTCTAGCAGAATCATTAGGAAAAAAAACAAACTTTTCCGAACCTGTGTTCCATTATCAAGAACTGTAGCCATAGTAGAAAAAAGGCATTCTTGTCTGTCAAGTTCACTAAAATCTGACGCCTTCAGAATAGCTGAAATAGAGTATAGTGGCATCCGATATTAAGTCTCTAACACAATAACATTGTCAACACAACTGATGCTAAGCTGTACTGCAATTTTGAGCCCACCTGTACATTGATACTTTGCTGCTTTATCTGTAGATGCGCGCAAGTAAAATAAACGGGTACTTGCTTCATCCGGTTTCAGGACATAGTACTGCTCCTGAAAATCAGTAATGCAAACTTCAGGAGACTGACTCCAGTGAGAAGATAAACGGAGCAGGGAACTTGCTGATTGATAATAAGAAATAAGATGAGGCATAAAATTTGATATAGTAGGAATAAAATGTCCAGAAAATTCCTCTTAAAAAGAACATGAACTGTGCAGAGTGCAGACTAGTCAGGTAGCTGACTGATTGCATATTGAATGTATATTTACTACATTGACGACATATAAAATCTTACGAAAACAGGTATATATGTAAAATTTGGAGTAAACCAAAGTGGCACAAGTATGGCAACGGAAATGTGTACAGAAGTGCCAAACATGCACCCATGCAGACGAAAGTAAACATTACCTCCACAAAACTGATTCCACTTAAGCAGTTAAACTGCAAAAAGGAGCAAACCACTGGTTAAATTTCAACAAAATCAAAGTCGGGGTTTGCAGTCAAGCTCATCTGCTACTTTGATCTCGGATAACACAGAAGACACAAAAGTTCACACTCCAGTTGGCAAGTGAAGCAAGGTGCAAAATTTCTAACAGATGCATACCGTCAAGGTATACGAAGCCTCCAGTTTACCAATATTCTTAGTTGTGACCTTTGCAGTGCCATATTGACTTAAGGCTTCAAATGTTGGAACACTAATGTTGGTTATCTTCCCTGGGCTCCTGATGTGCAAGTACAATATATTAGACATTCTCCTAAATTAAAGAACATAAAAATGTAAAGAGCGGGACTTGATAAGAAACCTAGAGTACCAACGTTTGTTTCCCCTACCGTTTGTGAAACATGGCATAGATTTAAAGGGGCACTTGTTATTTGGATAGCATCTACTTTTAATAATAGGGCCATGGTCAACAAATATAGATATGGCTGTAATATCTAAATGGAAATGAGTATGAACACCTGATAAATATAAATCTGTCTGTACTTGCTAATTTGAAATGAGTGGGGCCATGGTCAACTGATTACCTCTGATACATGTATTCTATGTCATCAGCACTCAGCTCTATCCGTAAATTGCTATTACGAACTTCTGTCACTCCAATAGAAAAGGTATGAACAGTTGCATTCTGTGTAGGAGGTGTGTCAAAAACTGGACCCAACGTTAGCAAATGAGAACAAGATAGGAAAAGAGATGGAAACATTACTGGATGTTGATTGATCCTCTGAAACCTTCCCTGCACAACATATTGGGGCTGTTGTCTCCTGTTTATCCGATTTTTGTCAGACTGAAACATATGGGAGACAGTTTTCAAAGACTTGGTGCATAATAGGAGTAATTCATTGCAAAGAGTAGATAGTGGTTAGTCGCAAAAAAAAAATCAGATAGTGGTTTAATAAATAGGCACCTAACACTCGCTCTTTTATGGTGATCTCAGTGCTATAATATGAAATTAATGACAAAAAATCTGAATTTAAACTGAATTTAAAATATGATTCAGGATGGAGAGAGAGAGAGAGAGTGCAGTGTGGTCCAGTTGCTATATTGAATCTGCCCTAACCAGTAATAACCAATAAAGGTAATAGTTATCTTTGCTGCTCTTTAAAGGATTGATGCACAATTTCCCATCCTAGTGCAGGAAAAAAGGGAAAATTCCAGGGGCTGTTAACAATACCTCCAAAAAGGTCGATAGCTGATTGTACAAACAGCTCCCAAATGCCGATGCACAGAAGTTAGGTTGGTTTTGGAAAGCCTGATAACCAACACCAATCTTGTCACATTCGATACCTTCTGTAAAACGAACTCTCTCCAACAGCATCCACTTGCTATATTCAGCACCAAGGTTTTGTGGCTCACCACTACCAGCACCCTTCAATGTAACACATCAAAAAATGTTTTCAAGTCACATAATAGAACATTGCAAATACATTGATACAGTCAGGGTGTCTATTGTAATTTGGTGATGCACCTTCCTAGGGGTCACAAGATAGAAGTTCTCAAATGTTGGGATGCTGGTATAACCACTAAAATCACCAATAAGATTCACTCTCAGAAAATTGTCTTTAGAAACAACAGTTCTATTCTCCGGACCAACAACAACCTCCTGCAGTGCAATTGGGGAAAGATATAAAAAACACTTCTGAAGTCAGTGACATAACAAAAAATCTACTGCAGATTAGGAGTAAAACCCCTTTAAAACAAACTTCGGTTTTATAAGTAAACACCAAAATTCAGAATTTAGTTTCTAGACTAGAAAGAAAAACGATCTCAAAATAAACAAATAAGTATAAGCGTAGTAAGGTTGTGGAATTTTCTAAGCACAGTTCATGGGTATGTATGCTTAACCAAGCAAGAAACTGGCATTAGTAATTTGATAATTTATGCCCTAGTCCTCACGTGATACTAGTTGGAACTCTAATGCAGAATTTCAAATCCTACCGATACAGATGAACCTTTCTTAACTTGTACCCTGATGTTGAACCCAAGTAATCTTTTTCCAATTCCAAAAACATGGAACCTGTTTGTCAGAAAATAAAGGAATATCAATACACATGTTTATTATTAGTATAATTGTATAGCCTATTGTCGTACCACACTACCACAGTAACTTGTATTGTATCACAAGATGTATATACATGGCTATATATATGTGTGTGAAAGGAACCCCCCACAATGGGTGTGTGGTGTTGCCCCACATCATTGTCCCCGTTTATTTTACATTACATTTATTCAAACTGGACCTGAACAATTAATCGAGGATACCCTAAAGTAGTAGAAGAGTATATAAGCTTATTTTACATTACAATTATTCAAACTGGACCTGAACAATTAATCGAAAATACCCCAAAGTTGTAGAAGAGTGTAAGTTTGAAACGAGAAAGTATTCCCTACTTTAACAAATAAATAATATCATGCCTAATCAACATAACAAACTATATATTGTGTATCTAATATTGGAGCCATAGTCATGTTCAGAAATTTTACAGTCAAGTCATTAAGTCATAGCAAAGACATGAACATTTATTTCAGTTAACTCAGTTTATTGAGTGAAGGAATTATTAATACAATATAAACAACAGAGGTACATCACCAACAGTACGTACCAGTCACCTGGAAATCGTAGACAGTGAGCTGTATTAGCTTTTCCTTTGAAAATTTTATCAACTATAAATTAGATTGTGTGAAAGAGGTGTTAGGTCATGTACTAAAATAACAAGAAGGTAAACATTATTTCTGAACTTACAAACGTTTCCACAAGATGAAGGTACACGGCGGTTAGGACCACAGGGACAGCAAATAGGCTAGTGCAAGCCAAAGTAAAGGAAAACATGAGAATCACAAGGAGATTATAAATTATACAAGATATATAAGTAAAAACAAAAACAAAGGAATGTCCATCTATGTGCCTTGTTTTGGTTAATGCTAGCATGTCTCCCGCACTTTGCTGCTGGGTCACTTAAATAATGCCTACTGCCAAATCAATAATTCTCAACGTTTATAATTTCTAGTCGAGAAAGACTTACCTTTTTTCATGAAAAGATGTATTACATTTTAACTAAGCACTACCTCTTCAATCAATATGTAGCTAAAAAAAAAACCTGAGGTGTGTGTGGTGTGGTGTATGTGTTGGCTATTTGAGCCTTTCTTTTCCCTATCTTAATGCAATGATACGCAGCTCTCCTGCGTATTTCAAAAAAAATGTAGATAAATAACATCTCTTAAATATTTAAGATCTGTTACTGATAGTTGATATATCTATTTTGAATTCGACCGAGTATCAAGGGCCAATATTTTAGAAGTGACACTGAGCACATCAGCACATGGCATAGAGTGGATGTTAAACTAGGAGCCGATTTCTTATTAAAGAAAACTCAATCAATGCAGAATAGGAGGTTAAATACTATCATTACTATATACTGAGAAAATACAAAGCATATGGGTAAAATTGTCCTCACCTCTGAGTGCTCAATTATAGAACCGTTTTGATACCATAACCTGGCCATAATCATAGAAAAAAACAACATTGGCATATAAACAGAATTGGGAATGCAAAGTAAATTTAAAGAGTCTACAAAAAAAACTCACAGATATGACCCATGCATGAATACAAGGATCTACCGGAAGGCTTGCATTTTTTAAAACAAAATGAGCATTGACTTCCGAAATTTCTAAGAAATTTTGCTAAATATAAAAGAAATGGGGTTGCCGATATATATCTACTGAACTCCATTCTAAATTATAGGTTTTTTGACTTTTCTAGATATATCGAGGGAGTAATTGAAAAAAAAAAGAATAAATACGAATTGCGATATACCATACCTTTCACAAGCTCCAACAACATCAGCACCAGCATCTGGTTCACATTTGCGTGTCTCAACAAACTGTTCCTCAGGTTTGTAAGCAACATCCTGAAGAGACAAACAAAGAAGAATGGATCGAGTAATATAGTTGAATACACTGGTCCAAGAAATATTAAAAAAAACTGAGCCATCTGAACCAAAACTGCCGAGCAAACACACATGAAAATTTCACACAAATGGACCGTTATCACAAGTTCACAACCAAAGGCACGATCAACATGTAGGTTTCCTGAAACAGGCCAAGTGATAGCAAAGCACATCCAATGGGTATCAGAACCTTCCGGCTTCCAGAGATTCTCTAATCCCACTCCCAACCCGGTATCACGTCAAATCTTTCTGAACGTGAGCCTACTACAAAACCATCACACAATTCTCGAACCAACACGTCAAATGATTGCTGGAACAGCCACAGATTGAGAAAATCGTTAAGAGCTTGCCATTAGTATGTTCTGCTCAAACGCCACAACTAAATGAAAAGACCCATTCCCCTAATTAATCCAAAACCTATCGACACACAGAACTGTGCAACTTCCACGTTGTGTAAAGGTACAAGGATGCATCGGAGTAAATGGATTATATGATCAAAGGCCACATACAAAACAGCAACGTTGTCATCAGAAGAGAGCACGATCGAGCAAATGGTTTTTACCCTGATGTAGTTGAGGGCGTAGAGCGCGTACACGGCGCCCTTGTTGACGGTAATGACAGGGGGATTTCTTATGGTCTTCGTTTGCTCCGTGTCGTTCACGTGCGCGACCTGCGCGACCAGCGACGCCTCCCCACCGCTCTGCACCCAAGACACACACACGCACACGGCACGCCGGCGCAGCCGCCGTCACTCAGAACGCACATACAATTCGAATGCGGCGGGAATGCCGGGTGTGGAAGAGGGAGTAGAGGCGCTTACGGATTCGCTGGGGACGGCCATGTCGACGACGACCTTTCTGTCGCAGGAGAGGCGGCCCCCCGCGCCCGAGTCGTCAACGCAGCTCTCCAGGAGGGACTTGGCGAGGACCTCCGCGCCGCCTGCGCTGCCGGCCGCGAGGAGCACGAGGAAGAGGACGGTGAGGACGGCGGGGAGAGGGGAGCGAGGAGGAGCCATGGAGGTTGCCGCCGGCGAAGAAGCGTTGCGCGGAGCGGAGGGGTCAGGAGCGGGCTGCGGATTCTGCAACTGCTAGTGGAAAAAAAAAAGCAACTTCGGCGCTTTGGCTTTGGAAACGAGCGCACCGGCGGGTAACCGTTTCTGTGGACTGTGGAGTGAACTTCTCTTTTTTTGGGACGCGAGTTTGTGGCACAATTTGGGCCTTGCCGGACTGTACCTCCAGTCATGGAAGGCCCTGTTTAACAAAATTTTTTGCAAAATAGACATTATAGTTTTTTTATTTATATTTGATAAATATTGTCTAATTATAAACTAATAACTAAGCTTAAAAAATTTATCTCATAAATTAGAGGCAAACTATATAATTAGTTATTTCCAACTTACATTTAATATTCTATACATATGCCGCAAAATTTAATGTAATAGCTAAAAACTTTCAAAAAATTTCTCAGAACTAAACAAGGCCTAAGGTACGTTAAAAATTTTTGTTTCGGCTGAAGTCAAAAATATCTTTACAGTATTTCTTTTGTGACATAAAAATTCTAATATTTTTCTTCAGGATTGGCGTGTCTCAAAGTTCTAATTATTTTTATAATTCATTCAAAAATTAGATGAGATATAGTAGAGTAAATACAAGAAAACTACATAGTAGAGCTACAGATATACTTACATGCTTATTTTTGTGTGGTGTCGGTCCAAATATAGGTCAAACTGTGAGGTGGGCATGTAACTTATTATGTCAAGATTCTAGGCTCAACACGGCTCATAATATTCATGTCGTGCCGTCTTTTGGACTATGCCATGACATCGCCCTGAAATGGCACGATGAAGTCCCAACTTTAGTGACGGGCATGTGGCTTTCATTTTTTTCCGGGCCAACGTGGACATTTGGATGGATGCTTGCCATAGCTTGCAGCGTCGTTGGTCATGATGGTGCAGTTTCGGGTTTTATAGTTTAGAGGGGTTTATAGTTAACCCTTCCTATGCCACGGGTTATATAGACTTTTTTACTATTGTTTGTTGATTCAAATTCAATGTCATGCCAGCACTCACACAATAATATGCCGCATTAGTGAAATCACCTTCAAAAACGTCTCAAGAGTTATTAAATAGGTTTTTAATAATTTAAGAGGTAGAATATCTTATTTGTAGGAGATGAATTAAAGTAGACAATCACTGATAGTTCTAATAGCTTAAGTTGATGTGATAGAAGAGGTGGGAAATTCATTTATACTTCAACACTTCCCCTCATATAGAGACTTCCTCAGATCTTTGATGTGGGATAGGAGCGAGCAAAAGTATTTTATTTAATTGCGCTAGAAGGATTTGAAGTTGAGATTTTTGGCTTTAGTATCGTATATTGAGTGTGTCGTCTACACTCTATGTTAGCGGAGGAGCGGACGAAGACAACAGACCTTTTTGGCTGGTGCCATAGTTCGCTATGTTTCATCTTCGATAAATTGTGGCGCCATATAAAGTGTGGTGGCAAAATCGAAACCACACTTGTGGCAAAGTTTGACAAAAAAAAAAGTCTCACAATAGTCGAAAATATTGGAACAATCTTTGGTAACGAATCAAAGAGGCCCAGATATTGGTTGTAGTGGCGAAAATCTGAACTTAGAGAAAGGTTCAATCTTTCGAAATTAACTTTCAAATTTCGTCAAACGATCGGTTTCAACCAAATTTCCTTAGCAGAACTCGTTTGATCAGATGGATAATGAAGGCTGAAGACCTGAGTAAATAAAACTAAGGAAAGCTGCTAAAAAAATGTTAAAAAAGTTGACGACTAAAGCGCCGTCCGTGGGGATCGAACCCACGACCACGTGGTTAAAAGCCACGCGCTCTACCACTGAGCTAGGACGGCTCGTCTGTTGCTTTTAAAATGTTTCTCATTTTTATTATGAGAACACCGCGCTACAAGTACCGGTCAGCGAAATAATAGACACTGACATTCTAAACAACAATTTTGAACAGGTATCAAGCTCGAGTTATAAACATACAACCGTCAACAAAACAGTTTACAAAGACCAGGAAACTCCAACCCAGCAAAGAACAAAGAACTTGTTCATATCTACAGACAAACAAACATAAAAAATGGTCTTCTGAATCTGAATACTACATGTTTCGCCGGAGAGTGTAACAGAAAACTGAGGTGTCTAGGTGTTGCACTTCCACTTAGATGTTGGCACGCAGTTCAGGTAGTGGCACCAGTGGCAGCCATCGTTCCCATTCTTCCCTTTGAAAAGCATCACCAGTGAAACCACAAACCTGCACCACAAGAAGTTTGACATCAGTACCATTCCAAGCTTTCACAAAAACAAGTAACATCTTAGTAGCTCGTCCAAAATTGAGCATTAGTCCAGAATGACGAATCTTTGCAGCAACATTTTCTGCAATATATGTTTAAACACGTAAAGACATGTCTACAACAAATATACTGAAAAGGTCTGATGGATTTACTTACCCAACTAACAGCAAGACGAGTGCCACAACCCACAAAATATACTGGTACGCTTTGTACTTGGGAGGTTGGTTAGTCTGTGGCAACTCATGGCGCTCCATCCAGCTAAATTGAGGCCTTGCCAACAGAACAAAACCCAAGAGGAAACCCGTCGCGAAGCCACCAATGTGAGCAAAGTTGTCAGCGTGAGGTAATATCCCAATAGCTAAGTTGAGTGCAACAATAAACAGGAGTGTTATTATAGCTGCTGCCTGCAATAGAAAATTAAGTAGATGAGCTAAACGATTATCATGCAGCTGGATAAAATAAAATGTATATTTTCTCTATTGCTTGTACTGGCCTTGTTGGAGTATATAGTCCAGTTCATGAGTAGCTCAGAAAGCATGGACCCAAGCAGGCCAAATAAAGCTCCAGAAGCACCAACAGAGATGTAATTGTTCCGTAGGAAGAGTGCAGACAACACGCTGCCACCAAAACCAGACAGTAGGTATATGGCACCAATGCGGACTTGCAAGCAGGAAAAACAGTGTCAGTGAAATGACCATGAAGGACGAATGATTGGAAACTGAAAATCAATGGTTGGAACGATGTTGGTGTACGATGATTTTTTTTTAAAAAAAAAACTTACCAAATCCAAATTGCTGCTCAAGGCGGATTCCAATAAACAGCAAACTTAGCATGTTCACAACCAAATGGATTAGGCCAGCATGGAGCCAAATGCAGCTAATAAGGCGCCACCCTTGGTTTTGATGAACAATTTTATTCCAGTCAAGAGCTCCCATTTTCTCCAAACTGGCAAATAAAAAAAAGTGTTAATACAATCATCCCATATATCTTGCCCTATCTTACATGGGCAGTGTAATGTAGATGAAATTCACAAGGACAAAACACAAAAGCCTCATGGCTACTTCGCAGCAATCCCAGTACACAAGGGCCTTGTTTACTTCCACCCAAAAACCCAAAAATTTTTATGATTCCCTGTCACATCGAATCTTTAGACGCATGCATGGAGTATTCAATATAGACGAAAATAAAAACTAATTACACAGTTTGGTCGAAATTGACAAGACGAATCTTTTGAGCCAAGTTAGTCTATAGCTAGACAATAATTATCACAAACAAATGAAAGTGTTAGTGTCGCAAAAAAAAATTTCCTTCGGAAACTAAACAAGGCCAAGTTACACTAAAAAAATAAGCATACATGCAAGTACAGCCAAAACAGGCAACTCCAGGGAGTGTTATTCTCAGCACATGTTCTGCAAAGGCCAAAAGTAAAACTGAGGCCCTTACACAAGTCAAACTAATCCCATGATTCCATCTACAATAGAACATGAAAGATAATAGTACTATATTACAGGATACTGCGCCTGCTACATAGCCTCCGACAGAAGTGTCAAAACTTAAAAGCATCCATCAATAATTCATTACTAATAGCCTCTGTGATTTTGGTATCAAAGGACTCCAAATAGATAACATCTAGGCAATTCATTGTGTTCATCTATCGAGTTGATTGGACAAATAAATCGAAATTTCAAGATTCTAGGAGAACAGTTGAAGGTAGGCGCGACGGATATCTGAATGCAGTCACATCGAGAACTCCCCTGCCTCGTGGACTTCAATAATAAATAATTAAAAGGTGAAAAGGACTTAACTCAAGGAATAAGGCAATTTAAGCTTTAGACTTTATAAGCAAAAGATCTTAAGTCTACAATCCTTCCAGACCACAATCTTCGAACGGCAACAGAAATGGCGAAAGGTTTCCTCCCACTAAAACTTCACCCCCAACAAAATTGCCTTCTCTTACCACAAAGCGTGAGCTTTAAACCCTCGAAACCACCCAAACAAGATGCAAAATTTGCTCAGAAACTAGCTGCAAAGATGGTAAATTCTCAAGTTTCCGCTACTGGTACCATCCCTATCGAACCGCAAGGTCCCAAACGCGAAATAAATCCATCCCCCCCCCCACCCAATTCCACCTGAAGCACACCGAAATCACTCTAATTGGGGGGGGGGGGGGGGGGGGGTCATACTTTACTTGGTGTACGCACGTCCGCACAGGTGAACAAAACGCAAAGCTTGTGCAGCGACAACGTACGTGGAGGATGACGGCCCGAGCAGCGGGTTCTCGCGGAGCGGCTGGAAGGAGAAGCGGCGGAGGAACCCGGCGACGCAGCCGCCGAGCTGGCTCCTGTTCTTGGGGCAGTTGTTCTCGTACATCTCGACGACGAACACGGCGATGCAGGCGACGATCACGGTGGGCACGAGCCACGGCCACCACTTCCGGTCCTCGAACCCCTCGTAGCCGCCGTACCCGTACCCGTACCCGTACCCTCCCCCCGGCGCCGTCGCGACGCGGCCCTTCCCGTCGCCGTCGCTCGCCATGGCTTCTCCTCCTCCTCCTCCTCCTCCTCCTCCTTCCTCCCTCACGCCTGCCCGCTTGTTTCCCTCCTTTTTCGCCTGCTTCAGTGGAGTGGAAGCCAAGGGGTCGTCGCTCAGCGGCTCAGGTGGTGGTGGTGGCTGTTGGCTGTTGCCGCTCGCTGCCGCTTCGGATGGGTGTCGCTTGGAAGCGAGGAAGGCAGGCAGGCAGGCAGCAGGGGAAGGCCAGCGGCGAGAGATGATGAAGTGGTGTGGGTGCGGTGCGGTGCGGCTGGCTGGGCTGGGGGCGCCCGAGACAGCGACCGTTAAGGCTCGCGGTGGGTGGGCCGCCGTCAGGCTGGCGCGCTGGGCCCGCGGGGCGCCGGGACCACCGGGCGGTCAGACGTTGCTGTCCGCGGGCTGGAGCGGTTGGGTTCACTTGCGAGGAGGAGCTAGTGCCGAGTGGGGGTGGGGCGGATTAACTGCTCTGCGTGAGGAGGAAGGAAGGGAAGCCGGACCGAGCTGAGCGGAGAGGATATCCGCTCCCGCTCGCGCGCGCCAGAGCGGATTACGGCGTCGCCGCCTCGACGGGGGTACATGCGCGTGGCGTGACGTGACGTCGTGACGAGGAGGCGCGCGCGAAACGTGTGGAAGGGTGGAGGCGCAGGAGCTGCGGCACGCCACGGCACCCGCAAAGTGATTCGTGGGCGAGCGAGCGCCGACGCCGAGAGCGCGTTGAGGTGGCGCGTTTTTGTCGCCGGGCCAGGAGCTGGCGTGCCACGCCTTCGCGCTCGTACGCGCAGGAGCCAGGAGAGGAGAGGAGAGGAGACCGACCTCCTCGCGCCCGCCGTCGGCTTCCGTAGCTTTTACCTGGTCCGGTACGGCACGGACGGGGTAGGTAAGGTAAACCTCTCGTAGTCGTACGCCAAGTCGCGAGCTTCCATTCGATTTGTGGGTGGGCGCTGCTCATTGCTCCATGGGGGGTTGCCGTATTGGAGGCGATGGTGCCTGGTGCTGTCAGTCTGTCACCGTGAACGGGACGGATCTGGGTCTGCTTCCTCCAGCTGGGCGGAGCTTCGCGTCGCGTTGCGTTGCGGCCGACCGGGATATAACTGTGCGAGATCCAGCATTTTGTGGGGAACTTTTGCCGCTGGTCCATGCTGTCCGGCGCTGCATTCACGCGGATGCAAAACTGGACGCCGCGATTGCGTTACGGCTCCTGCCTCGTCGTGGCCGTCGTCCCGTCGCGACGGAGGTCGCAGTTGCTTGCACGCAGCCACGCGCACACCCCCGGCCGCGGGCACGGCCCCGCGTCGTGGCCTGGCGATGCATATGCATGGGTGCGCGGCATATTGGAGCGTACTACGCGGTCCGCTGTCCGCACCACACGACGGCCCCGTCGCATCGCGCTAAGCGTCGGTGGCCGACTCTCATTGCGTCGCGTCCTCGAAAGAATAGATCCATGCAGCTATGCTTCCACAGCACTAGCTATGGCCACTAGCCAGCGGCATCGCCATGTGGGACTGTCAGTGTGTGCTTGCATTGCCGTTTGCTTTCACGTCGCCCATGCATCTCGCATTCGACCGCGTGCCTGTTTTTCTTGCTCCTCGACAGCGATAGCTCCGTTGCATAGCTGTGAGCACGATGCCACGCCACCAGAGGCCAACTGGACGAGCAGTGACTTCTCACTTTGTTTTCAGGTAGAATAGTCATTTTGGTCCCTCAACTATTACTCCAAGCTCATTTCATCTCTGAATTTTTAAAATGACTGTTTTAGTTCTCAAAGTATACTTTTAGATTCAGTTTCATCCTTCTATGAAGATGGTCGTTTTGTTGTGTTCTAAGCTCAATTTCATTTTAAAACTATTAAAGTGTATTTTGTTCTTTAAACTTTTATTTTTTAACTCAACTTCGCCTACGTGAAACCCTGCACTATTGCACATCATTAGCTCCAACACCACTAGCAACTAAAGATAGAAAAATAATATTTATCCAAAAACTCTTTCATGGCTATTGATAATTCCAAGCTATTATTTTTAATGTTACCTTATAATTGTACCATTTATATATATCCAACTAAATTGATATTTATGGGAGCAATTATAGTTACATCGAACACTATTTATTCTTCAAGAATACATGGATATATTGAAACATTAGCAGATCTATAATTTTGATAATTTATAGATGAAATTATGCTTAAAATATAATGTTTTATTTTTTTAATAAACAGAATTGAGTTAAAATTTAAAAGTTCAATACACTTTGATAGTTTATGGATGAAATTGAGCCCAAAATACAAAATTTAAGGACTGCAACGATCATTTTCATAGTTGTAGGATAAAACTGAGTCTAAAACTAAAGTTTGAAGACCAAAATGATCGTTTTAAAAAATTTAAGGACGAAAATGAGCCTCGAGTAATAGTTGAGGGACCAAAATAGCTATTGTGTCTTTCTTTCACCTTGTTAGCTAGGCTAGCTGCCAAGCTCGGCGGCAGCTGGTACTCAAGTATCACTATATCAGTGCTCAATCAGGCAACCGCAACCACCTTGCAGCAAGCTATCCACATGGCAGAAAATGGCTTGTGCTGTTGTGCAGTCGTGCAGAGTGCAGACCGTCCATCCACTCAAAGTCTGTAAACCGTTGTCATTGCCTGGTAAAAGCTGTGCTCTGGCGACGTCCCAACGCTTCAATCATTTCCACGCGGCAAAGCTGTTGGCCTTGGCCTGTTGGAATCAATTCAGGATTAATACTTCATGCATAATTCCAAAGATTCAATGTGATAATTTTTTTTGAAACATTCTAAAACTAAACAAGACCTCATTTCTACAATTTTGACGGACGTTACTTCCCTGGAACAAAACGGCATTGTTCCCTGCAATTTCATTTGAATATTGGGGTCATTTAGTTGCATTCAGTCGTTCGCCGCGCCACAACCAGCGGCAGCCACAAGGTAATTTAAGCTGTTGTTTGGTTGCTGAGAAAGCTAAAGTGGCAAAAAAAGAAGTGCAGAAACTCGCCATAAATTGTGGTGCTTGTTTTGAACACCACAGGGTGTGGAACGCGATGGCATGTACGTAACTAAACAGGCTCATACATGCGTGAACATTCGGTAATAGTTTGAATTAAAATTTACCCCATATGTTACAAATTATAAGACATGTTTTGTTACTCCTTAACACCGTCGAAGATTGATTGATATGGTGCCTAGTCACATATAGTGAATCAATATTGTACTCTATCTGTTCTAAACTGTAGGACGTATTGCTTTTTGTTTTGTTCTTGCTCGCTCTTATCCAATTTTGGTTGTCAAGCTCTATGCTTTGTTGCTAAATAGTGAGCACACACACGACATCTGGATTTTGGCATCACTACGATTCAGATTATGTCTCCGAACAAAGCCTTGTTGCTACCGACCACTCATACCCATAGCATGGATTACAATTGGTATGGTGGCATGAGGGGATACAAACCAAGATACAAGGGAACTTGACAAGCTTGTGATACATGACCGCTACACCGGCAACAATTAGATCACGACTACTAATGGGGCACGTATGGACATTCATCGATTGTTAAATCCATTTATACACCGTGGTTGTGATCTGTTCCCTCACGGTGTCCTTCGTGCCTTCCAAACTAAAAAAAATCTTATCTCGATTCATCACTTTACTAATGATAACAATACTTTTATTGAGTATCACCCTGATTTTTTTCTTGGTCAAGGATTAGGACAAAGACAATCCTTCTATGCACAAACGTATAGATGATCTCTATCCCTCTGCAATGCCACCATCAATAAACAACCACAATGTCTCTCACATGTTGGCATAGTTGGCTTGGTCACCAGATGCAGGACTTTAGAAGATAGGATACTCAACTCATCTTACACGTAGGAGTGTTGAGGTCAAGAGAAGACGAAAAGATCCAAGAAGGAGGAAGCAACAAGCTTTGCCAGAATTTCAAGGATGGGTGAGTGGAGAATACACAAGCTCAAGTTTAAATGATGAGTCAAGCAAACCACCCGCTCCCCTAAGCCAAGCCTCTTTGCCAAATCATCACCAATATGCTTCATGGCTATAGGTAACAAAATCAATGTAAGTGATGAATCCTCTAATGATAAAGGAATGAAGAAGAGATGGTCTTAATTAAAGAAATGATCTAAAAAAAATTTGCTACCGTTTGCTACATTACTCAAAGTAGTTGAAGAATGCAATGCTACCTTTACCACTCATTATGAATCATTTTAAACAACTTTAATTCATCAGACAAGGAGCATTGTGAATTTAGATCAAAATTTGAGAGCCTTAATACAATGAGCCTTCCTTATGCATGTGTACACGTCTTGCTCAATTCCAATCTCGAGGGTAGATGCCTCCACATTTTGTGATCTAATCACTTGCAATGAAGTTGTGTTGAGAAAGTTACTGTAGAAACTTATGATGACTCTATTGTGGAGGAGAATGAAAAATCATGCAAGAGGTGGAGAGGCTCAAGGAGGTGGCCAACTTGAAGGGCAAGCACATCTATGTCTCGCACAACTAATTGTTCTCCATGGCTTCCTTCACTTTATTGATCTATCCATTCTAAATTATAATTCATTATTTCACTATTCATACTAATTCTATTCTAAATCAAAATTGTCTAACCTTACTGAATTGTGTAGAAAAAATGCATATGCATATGCAATACAAAATCATTTTATTAAATTCTCCATATAAACTATGTCTTGATAGTTCATTTATTTGAACTCACTGATTTTAATATATTTTTCTAAAAGCCTATGTAAAGCTAGAGAAGTTAGATTTAAAAGTTATAACAAAAATAAAGTGAGCTATAATATATCATAATTTTTTGAGATAAATTGTTTGAATCGTGGTGAAGAATCCCTGACTATCACTCTTATAGAGGTACATTTATTATGTATTAGAAGCATATTTCTAGTGTTGTTATGAGAATCATGAATAAATTTTAATAAATAGTGTGATATACTGATGTGGATAAATAAATGCATGCTAGTGAATGACATAGTTTGCCGACATGAATAGCTTGCATGAATAGATAAGTGTTATAATTATATACGCTAGCGACCGGATGATGTGGATAACCTGCACATCAAAATAGAAATTTTTATGGAGAATAACTTTATAAAGAACTATGGATTAGTGAATTACGTGGCATACTGACATGGAGAACAACGCTTGTGTGTTCTAGTTGACGTGCTAGTGAGTATTAAATGTATGTGATAGTGCACTACTGAGGTGAACAGTTTACATAAGAGATACATAGCTAATATGATTTAGAATTATAAGAAAATAGATTTGCAAAGCACCAAAGTAACGAGGATAGTAGTTGTGTAACCTAGCTTTTATTTGTTAAGAAAACTTCCTTACTATTCGAAGTTTGGAGACGTCTTTATGTTGTTTTAATAGTAAAGTAAATGTTCTATCCTATATAGCTATCTTTTATTTTAAACAAATCAATTTTTAAATCAAACAATCTTAAATTTAACTAAATTTACAAAAAAAATCAAATAAATATATTATAAAAGTATATTTTATTATGTATATATGTTTGACAACTCTGAAAATTAATGTGATTTAGGACAGAGATATATAGGAAGGGCGCTGTCCATTATTACAATAAATGCACCAACAGAAAAGAGCAAAGGTAATAGTTCTTTTAATGAAAGTGCTAAATCAAAGCACATGCATGTGACGTTACCAAATCCGATTGCTAAACTTCAAACGGCGACAAGTGAAGAACTCCATACGAGTTTGGTAAAATAATTCCCTATCTTAATATTTTAGGAAAAAAGAGAAAGACAGTCTTCTCCAAAAATTTAGTAAAAGAACTCTTTAAATATAAAAAGTTGTCAAATATCATTCTTAACTCATAAGTTTAAAGTCGAGAGAACTCTCCAACTCTCCTCCTAGGACATGTTTTCACGGCACTTTCTATGCAACCCTCTGATTTGGCCACCACTAGTATGTACCAGCCTCCATTGCCGCCGCCTTGTAGGTCAACAATGTCGCTCTGTGCTTGCCTCCGCGGGTGTTTATTGATCTTTGATTCAAAAGCATGACATGCTGAAGCCCTTCTTTGAGGCTGATTTCACCAATAAATTACTGTAGCAACATCTTCAAATCACCATTAAATTTTGATTACAAATTAATATCTTCACTATTTAGCCCCTCTTGTCTCCCATCCTGGATCCACCCCTCCATGTGCATGGCCTACTATCTTTACATATGCACATCAGTTGCATTGGCTGGAAGGCATGGAAGCTAGACACGAAGCTGGCACTAGCATCAATGCGGTGCCGACAGAAGATGCGGTTTTCTTTTCAATTTCTTCGTGAACAACATAATAAACAAAAAAAATTAAATGTGGGTCCTACTATAACTTTTAGAAAGTTATTATAGGTAATTATTGGAGAAGAACAAAAATTAAAGTTGCTATTTCTTTTATTCACTTGCTAAATTGATTAGTTCAACAAGTAAATTATACCAAATTCCTAGAGATGCTCTTATTGTATCTAGAGCGAAACCTGATTCAGTGAATGGCTTTGAACACTAAAACCAGATTAAGGGCCTTCTTGATACATATAACTACTCCTTCTGTCCCTAAAAACTTTAATTTTTAGAGTTGTCTTAAATCAATTTTTTATACTTTAACTAAATTTCTAGAAAAAAACGCTAAGATTTATAGTACAAAATTAGTACCATTAAATTTATTATAGAATATATTTTCATAAGATACTCATTTTATGTCATAGATATTGATGCTTTTTCTGTAAAGTTAGACAAATTTTAAAAAGTTTGATTTACACGGTTTGTAGGAATTGAAACTTTCGGAGAGACTACTTACTAGTTAGGACTAAAAATCAGCATAAAATAGCTGTAGTTGGCTGGCTAGTTGGTTAGCTAGTTGATAGGTGTTTAGTTCCCAAAAAATTTTGCAATTTCTTCTAAATTCTCTATCACATCGAATCTTTGCGGTATATGCATGGAACATTAAATATCGATAAAAAAATAACTAACTGCACAGTTTGCTTATAATTTGTGAGATGAATCTTTTGAGCCTAATTAATCCATGATTGGACAATATTTGTCAAATACAAACGAAATGCTACAGTATATATTTTGCAAAAAATAGAACTAAACAAGGCCTAACAATTAGTTAGCGATTTGGCTAAAAAAATTAGCCTACTTATTAGCTATCATGTTTGAATGTAATAGAGCTAATTTTTAGCTAGCTAAGAGCAACTCCAACAGTTTGACTATTCTTGTTGTGGAAGCTATTTTAGAATTTGTAAAATAGAAAGTTGGCTATTTCTTGGTTTTCGCTGGCCATATATAGCTAAATATTGACACAAGCTGTATGATTGTGGAAAATAGCAAGTCTTTTGTGGATCTTTTTTTTAAAGAAGTTTCTACTCCTACTTTACAAAATGGCTAAACAATAGAATTTAACTACTAATTTTAGCTATGCTCTTAGAGTTGCTCTAACAATTAGTTCATGTATGCAAATAGACCCTAAACAAATAACTTTCTTTTTCTTATCAAACATAGCAATATCGTTCCAAATAAGGATATGTTTGATACACATGACTACTACTAGTTAGAGCTAAAACATAGCCCAAATAACTATGTTTCGCTAGTTGGCTGGCTAATAATAACTAGTTAAAGATGCTAAAGGGTTTCTAGCCTTGTGGTTAGAGCACCTGGGTAGCATCTAGCAAACCTGAATGTGAATCTCTGTGGGATCGAATTTAAACAAGTCTAGAAAAAAAAATAGGTTGGGTTTTCTCTAGTTGGCTTTGATTAAAAAGTATAAAAATAGGTTAGGATTTTCTCAACTGACTTCGATAAAAAAAATAACTAGCTGAAGACTTGACGAAAAATTAACCTACCTATTAGCTCTTTTGTTTAGATGTATTTAGCAATTTTTTAACTAGGTAGCAATTAGCTCTTATATTCAAACATGCTTCAAATCACATTGTCTAACATAGAACACTAAAACCAGTCGGAAATGTGCCTATGTACGAGCTAGTGTATATCGTTTTGTCTTAAGATTGTTTGCATAGTTTGATTCCATCATTTGTTTTATTGTTGAGATAAATATTTTTGAGAGGGCTTATTTTCAAATGTAAACCTAGAGACTCCGCCTCACATGAAGCGGCCCAAAATTAAATGCGACCTGTACCATCTCAGAAAGGCCTGACCCAACCCAACACTTCCTCCACCCGCACCGGCAAGGTCAGTCACCTCCCCCTTTGCAGAATCCCACCCCAAGTCTCGATGCTCCGCCGCATAGCCGCCCTCCGGCCGCCGCCGCGGGCGGCCACGCCGGTGGGGGCGATTGCGGCGCCCTATTCCTCCAAGTCCACGTCCATCCCTCAGAAGCAGCAGCGCGTCCGAGACCATGCCTTCGATGGCATCATGGAGGTCCAGAAGCGCGTCCGCCGCTTCCACGCCCTCTACTCCCTCCTCCTCTACGCCGCCGCCCCCACCGCACCGTCCCGCGCCGGTGGAAGTGGCGCCGTGTCCGTCCCCTTCACTCGTCTCGGCGCCCTCGCGCGCCGCCAGCTCCGCCTCGCGCCCCTCGACGCTGGCCGCTTCCTCCTGCGCCACGCGCACGCCTTCCACCTCTTCCTCCACCCCGTCCACCGCATGCTCCACATCCGCCTCACCCCACGCGCCGCAGCGGCGCTCGGCGCTGAGGCCGACGCCGTCGCCGCCGCGCTCCCCGGCGCCTCCGTGCTACGCCTCCGCAAGCTCCTCCTCCTTGCGCCCCCGCACCGCCGTCTCCGCCTCGAGCACATCCATCTCCTCCGCCGCGACCTCGGCCTCCCAGACGATTTCGCCGAATCTGTCATCCAAGCCAACCCCTCGCTCTTCCGCCTCACCCCTGACGGCTTTGTCGAATTCCTGCCGTCCCCCACCGACCCGCCCGACCTCACCGTCGCCGCCGTAGAGCGCGCTCGGGAGCGCCACTACCGCGAGCACCGCGCCCCCGGCTCCGCCGAGGAGGACGCGCGTTTCGCGTTCCCCATTCGTTTCCCGCCAGGGTTTAAGATAGGCAAGTACTTCCGGATCGCTGTCTGGAAATGGCAGCGCCTCCCCTACGCTTCGCCCTATGCAGACGTCACGGGCCATGATCTGCGCTCGCTTGAGGCGAAACGCCGCATGGAGAAGCGCGCGGTCGCTGCTGTCCATGAGCTTCTCTCGCTCACCGTTGAGAAGCGCACCACATTGGAGCGCCTTGCGCTGTTCCGTGATGCACTCGGTGTGCCCAAGAAGATCAAGGAGTTCTTGCTGAAGTACCAGGGCATATTCTACATATCCACGAGGGGGAATCAGGGGAAGCTGCATACAGTGTTCCTCAGGGAGGCGTATTACAAAGGGGAACTTGTTGATCCAAATGCAATACATGCTGCAAGACGGAAGCTGGAGGAGGTGCTCATGATCAGCCCGCAGAAGGCGAATTTGGACAGAATGTTCACCAGCATGGGCCGTGGGTGGGATGAACTTGGTGGCAGCGGCCGTGGTGGATCTGAACTGAGGGATGAGTTTCTTGGTGATGGACGTGGCCGTAAAAAGAGTGGTGACGCTGATGGCGCTGAGAGTGGAGAGGACTCGGGTGTTGAATCACTGTACATTGAGTGAGAAATAGAATCAGATATGAAGGCTCTGGACATCAAGTTGCAAGCTTGATTCTGAGCAGGCACCCCGTTCCCTTTGGACAAGGTTAACTTCTTGCATTGGTGTCATCACTGTTGTGTCGTGATTTGAAGGGATGTTTTTTTTTTCTCTTTTTTGTGTGGGAGGGGGTGGGGATTTTTCAAAGATCAGCTTGTAGTGGTCAGTTACAGAGTTTTACTTTTAGTGGACAGTCACCACAATGATTCAAGTTAGAACTATCTGACATTTGGGCTGCCATTCTTATAGAAGTATAGCATTTCTAGCTAATTGGTCAGCTATAGATGAGTTCCCTTTGGACATCTATAGCATTCTTATAGAACTATCAGAGTTCTTTTTTGTAGGAATGTGGTATAAATTTCCTCTTATGTTCATATCCATGATGGTGCCTTAGTAATATCACAATGTTCCTTCATACAGGTGATGAGTTCAGAACTATCAGCAAGGAAATCACATTCATGAACCTGCAATGAGTCAATAATAAGATGGAGCCCGAGGAAAAGGCTAAAGGCCTCCGCATAAAGGGAGCTGAGAAGTTTTTGCTTCAAATAAGATGGAGACCGAGGAAAAGACTAAAGGCCTCCGCATGAAGGGGCAAATTAGCCTGAGAAGTTTTTGCCTGAACGTGTAATCTACAAGGGGACTGCAAACCACGATATGTTCTGTAAATGCCCAGACCATTCTCCTAGCATTGATGTATGAGGCATCAGACCTGCAACAACAGCTAGAAAGGGAACTACAACGTTCATAGTTACTATTGCTTCAAGGATTCTGAAACCTGTTATCAGATATTTGTTGTTCAACAAGGCAAGCTTTGTATTGAGCCTTGCCTTTTGCACAGCCTTTGCCTGAAAAATGATACAGTGGATAGGCAACTTTTTTTTTTCAGTATCATTCTGGTCAGTAGGCCACTGCAAATATAATGTAAAAGCTCAGACCAAGAGCCTTGCAGGAAATCAGATTTTGATAGCTAGAGCAGAATCGAACTAACTGCTTGTGCAAAACTAAAATGGAACAAAATCGAACTAACTGCTTGTGCAAAACTAAAATGGAACAAAGATACCATTTTCAACCATATTACAGTGTGCACAGTTGGAGTAATATCTTTTCAGCAGGCTGTTTTTTTTACTAATGCTGATTTGTTGTGAGAGAAAAATATTGTTTATGGCTGACTGATTTGGATCATAAGCTCAAGCGAACAGGGAGATGGGAATATTGAGAAGCCTCGAGACAAACATTTAACTCAACGAAGGATTTGTTTATTGCTCCATATTAAATCAATGACAGCTTCTGTGTGATTATGACGGTGAAGATTACTTACAATTTAATGATTTTTTGTAGTTGTGGGATTTGCATAACGTTATTTACAAAATCTGGACAAATAAATGATAGCAAAGTGACTTTCCATCTTTTTGGATGCGTCAGGCATAAATCTGTGAATAAATCTGCTACATTCACAGGAAGGTTGAAAATCAAAGACTCCTGTTTAATGCGTTCATGTATGCTTATCCACGCGGGACTCCAAATCTGGTTCTAGATAGAAACATTACCATCAAAGAGCTGCCATTGAACAGCATTAGGCCTTGTTTAGTTCACCCAAAAACCAAAAAATTTTCAAAATTCCCCGTCACATGCATGGAGCATTAAATATAGACGAAAATTAAAATTAATTGCACAGTTTACCAGTGAATCGCGAGATGAATCTTTTAAGTCTAGTTACTCCATGATTGAACAATGTTTGTCAAATAAAAACGAAAGTGCTACAATCCCGAAAACCAAAAAGTTTTCGGAACTAAACAAGGCCTTAGAACCAAAAAGTTTTCGGAACTAAACAAGGCCTTAGACAAAAATATATTTTGAGATTCGAGAACTAGCTCCCCAATAAGAAGTGTTCGGATATATAGGGGGGGATTGGGCCAGGACTTGTATCAGTTCTTGGTCTGTACTAATACTGTAATACTTAGTTTGCCGAGGGTTTTTACACCTGACTTTGTTTATTTGGCATGCAGTGTTTATGCACCATCTTTCAGTTGTTGGTTTCCCATAGGCACTGTTAGGTCCATTAGCTCATAGTCTTGACTACTGAGCAAGTCTAACCTGACTGTGAGGTTCAGCAAAACAAAGGCTGAGTTCTTGGCTGCTAATACTAGTTCATTAGCTAAATTGCTTGTCAAACAACTGACTGAAACCTTTGCTAAAGAAATTTTTGTGTTGGACTTAGGTACTCGGTAACTACACGACAATCATATGTTGGAACCTAATCAGCTTTAATGATCTTTCAGACATTTCTCTTATCTGAATATAAGCAATCCCTTGATTATCAGTAGTGGGTTTTTTTTTTCACTTTCCTGTTAAAACTAGGGAGAATAATAGAACAGAGAAACAAATATTGTGATCCGGCTTTTGGGGGTACCTTTATGTTCATTCAATGAACCAAGCTTTGGAGTATCATCAAAATGACAATCAATAGACAGAGCAGAAGGCGATGATGAAATTAGAGTACAAACTGTACATGACTAGTCCATTCATTTTGGAACAGAGGTCATGACAGTTTTTGTAGCACTGCAGTTGACCTTATTCAGGTCTGATCAGTGTTGGCTATAAAAGCCGGATGTCATGCTGATAGGTCATAGTAGCTGGTTTGTGTTGTCACTGTTGAACATCTGAGTTATACACTGAACAGATAGATGCACGTAGTGAATTCTTGACTTGACTAGTGCTGCTTGTGTTACTCCATAGTACTGCCATTTGAAATTTGCACTTACAAAAACAAACCTTAGGAGGCCAATAGATGGAATCTGTTGTGACCTACAGTTATCATGTCTGGCATTATCTGGAAAAGTTGATGAGCCGTGAAGGTGCTGTGATTTCCAAAATGTGAACTTTCAGAATTTTGGAATGGACTGCAATTGCGAAGTTTTTACTGATTCATTCCATCTTTGTCGAATACTACCTCCATTCCAAATTATAAGATGTTGTAACTTTTCTAAATTCATTGTGTTTTGTTATGTATTTAGACATAAACTATATCTAAGTGCATAGTAAAAGCTATAAATTTAAAAAAGGCAAAACGTTTTTGACCTAAGCAGACTCTTCGTCAGTTTGCCACATGATATTGTCAGCACTCACTAGCAATAATGACGTTGTCTCATAGGAGTATGTATCTCACAAGATACTAGCGCTTGTCATTTCTCATCTGGCCTTATCATTTGACGGGACTTGCTTTTGCTTGTTTTTTGCTTTCTAGCTACTCCTATGTCTTTTCTTTTCCGAAAACCTGTCAGTATCTGCTAGTGTTTTTAGATGCCGGAGCTTAATACTCTGGTCTATTTCTCGCTTAATTTGTTGTTAGCTGCAGCAGCTGAAGGATATTAGCTTGTTCATCAAACCTCGTTTTAATATGCGAAAGTGCAGAAGATTGAAATACGCAGAACACGCCACGCCGTGCGTGATTCAGATGACCCATCATGGATTCATGGGGGGTCACTCTCCTTCCATCTAACTCCATTGATAATTTGCATTCATATCGGCATCCCAACTTCGTTTTCAGTTTTGGATTGAGCTTATCAGCCGAATCAGTCATTCAACAATATTTTTCTCTCACAACGAATCAATCAACAGTACTGTCATGGCTTATCAGCCAAACGAACAAATCATTGTCCTTTATTTTCTCGTTCCATTATTACCTCATTGAGAGGAAATGCTGAAAGATAGCTTTACCTTCGCACACCCACCGCATGCATGTCTCCTCTGTTTTCATTGTTGTTTTTGCTGAAACATTAATTATGCAAAGAGATTTGTGCCATGTGTTGTGCACACATGCAAGAATGATCAAGCCATGGCTGAACACCACGAGGAGATTCATGTGCTTGACTAACTAGATGGATTCTTTCGGCATGCATGACAGGCGACAAGTGTGTTGTGTTGGCATCGTATTAGCTTTGAATTCCTGAACAAACTGCGCTAATAGAAATTAAGGGCTAATGGACGTTTAGTTAGGTAGGTTTGTTTGGTGTGGTGTGGTGTGGTTTAGAGTAAGTGCTATCACTGTTGAGCCTCCGCGATTAGGTGGCCTGGATTGATCCAGGGCTAGCGTGGCGCAACCCTAACCATCATCATTTGAGGTGATTCAATGGCATTAGGTCGCATCGCTGGATCTCTATTGTGCTGAGCGCAATGGTTCAACAACCTCGCGCGCACTGACACTTGAGTCTCTTGGTTGCTGTTTTTCTGTAAAATAGTACTGGTAAATGAATATGCGATCACGCGCAGGCTCTGATTGACCTGGGAGGGATCAGGATTCAGGAAGCTGACGCGGATGCTACCGTACAGTTTGTTCCGAGGTCAAGAAGGAGGCTATCAGGGGAACGTTAAGGTCCGGATCCGGATCAGCAGAACTCGACGGATGAACTCTGAAACCACTGCAAAAAGAACTGGAAAAGAGAATCATAGCGGTTTTGTCGTTCTGCTAATTTAACTTGTTGATGTATGATGATAGTAGTTTAACAAAAAGTTAAACGCACGGAAGGTCCATCCCAAACTGATAGGCCTTCGATGCAGTATTTAACTACAAATTTCACAAAACACAGCCCACCTGTTATGCAACACTGCAAACCTACAGGATTGTGATGTGATGTTACCGGCGTCAATCAAGTCAGATGTAAACTCCACCAGATCTTCTTGTTTATCCGAGAAGTAATATAATGGACCTCAGTCAGACGGGTGTACTATGACTATGGAGTTTTCACATCCTGTTGGTCCCAGCCTCGCAGGCTGGTTATCCTCGTGCCCCCACAGCCTTTAAGCAGTCAGGATGTGCTCCAATATTGGATTCCGGTAGCCTTGGCCTGCAGTCTCATGGATGAAACGGTCGAGCTCTCGAGTGTGCGTCATGCACTTATAAATATAAAACAGGCCCGCAGCTTGCTGAGGCCTTGTTTAGTTCCCAAAATTTTTCAAGATTCTCCGTCACATCGAATCTTGTGGCACATGCATGAAGCATTAAATATAGACGAAAACAAAAACTAATTACGCAGTTTATCTGTAAATCGCGAGACGAATCTTTTGATCTTAGTTAGTCTATGATTGTATAATATTTGCCACAAACAAACGAAAGTGCTAAATTTTTGTCAAACTAAACAAGGCCTGAAGTGCTGGTGCTTGCTCGCTCACCAATCGCCATTGCCATGTACGAGCACTGCAGTGGAGCTCGCCAAGCCCCTATCATCAGTGGCAAGATGTGCGTATGGTCGTATAAATGGAAGCACGGACCACGGGGCTACTGGACACTAGTGTTTTGTGTTCTCCGAAATGGAGTACTCCTACCTACAGTACATGGATACCTCTCGACCTGAAATATATGTAATGCCAAAATGGTGTAGTGTAGTGTAGCACAACGTAGGGCCTTTGGCGGCAGAGATCAGTGATCAAACAGGCCCACGTGATCGTTGTTAAGTCGCGCATACAGTTGGTCATGCGTCAGAATACAGTTTTTTTTTTCTCTCTCTCTCTCTCACGCGTGGCAGAACTAACAGCTCAGTCAGTCACTCTCACACACTCCTCATGCTGCTGTATCGATGGAGATCTGTGTACCAATTAACCAACCCGTCCAGGCGGTTACGTTACGCCAATGATAAAACGTCGAACTGGGCGCTATCGCGCAGTCTCGCAAACTGTTGAGCCTTGAGTACACAGCGCGTGGTCTCTGACTCGCAGCTAGCAGCCGAGCATGAACTTGTGCCGGGCAGCCGGGCACGGCAAAGGCAGTCTCGTGATCGCGACAGGTCGGTATAACTGCCAGCGTCTCTTTTTCCTCCACTTTTTTTTTTTTGACTGCATTATCATCATCATCATCATCATCATCATCATCAAAGGCAGTCTCTCTGGCAACCTTTTTGCTCTCAGCCACCCGGGCATGAACTTGTGCAAATGCAGGTAGCATGTGAAAGATTGACGAAACCTCTGCTGCTGCCACCACCGTACCCGGGGCGCTGGGGTTGTGGGGGTACGGTGCACAGTAACAGCTACAGTCCGGTGAACAAGGACTCCTTGAGACTTTTTGATCGATCGAGTAACAGGACTTTTGAGACTTGAGAGATGCAAGGCACTGAACACCGATAGAAATCGTGAAAACGTGCGGAGTACGTACGTAGGTAGGTACAGTAGAATACCTACCAGATGAAACGGACACGGGACGGGTGTCTACAGTGTAGTATTTGACACCGGAACCGGAGAAGGAGGCGGCGTTGGACTTTGCGTGTCGCGCGGCAAGTGGCAGCGGGCCGGCATCGCCGCGCCAACAGCGACTCGGGCGAACGAGAGCCGTACCCGTACGTACGCTCCGGAGTCCGGACCCCCGGGGCCGTCCGGGAGGTCTCACTCATTCACTCCAGTTCTCTCTGGAAAGCTCAACAAGCCGCAAATCTGCAGGCGCGATCATTTGGTAGTCGTAGCGATACCAGCACCGATACAGCCAGGCATGCGTTCGTGCGCGGAGAAATTTCGCTTCGCCAGCTTCTTGAATTTGAACTTTTTATAGCGCACGTAGCAGGATTGCAAATTGAGAGTCGCCGGGGTACCAGAAAAGTGGTACTCTACTCTTTGTTTACGGGGTGTCACTGTCACCAATCATTATTGATGGGTTCGTACGGCATCGGTGAGGAGGAGTTGCCGTACGTGTACGTGTTCCTGTTCTGAATGGGCTTGGAAGAACTCGGAGCCTCACCGGTGCAGTGCTCGAGAGAGGGGCGCACGGCGGAGGAGGACGGGCGACGGGGCATGCCGCATGCAGGAATCGATGGAGGCGCACTAGCAGGCCCGGGCGCGGTGCAGCGGATGCGGTGCCAACTAGGGATGTCAACGGGAGGTAAGCTAGCGGTGAAACCAAATACTTTGGTCGCTCTTAACTTCTAGCTCAGGTTAATTATGAAAACAGATATAGAGAGAGAGTTCATAAAGTTTTATCTAGATGAAACCCGATGTCACTGTTACAAACATAGAAAATAACGTGGCAATCTTGGTAATTGTGTATTAAACTCTCTAAGGTGAAGTAGTGATGGGCAAATATTCTAAGCATACCCTTGGTCGATTCAGAACGGCATGTAGCCGAGAACGAAATCTCCACGTAATTTTTTACCATGTATAAATATAGACATAAAAAATGATTGCTAGATAATTTCCACTCTAAAAATATTGATGATATATATAATTGCCAAGGGATCTATTTTATTTTCTAAAAATTACTCTTCTATACTAATACGATATTATAAAATATAATATAAAGTAACCTCTAAATTACCACATTAATGAACTGTCATTATGATGCATAATCTAAAGAATCACTTGAAGAACATGATGTATTCCACTAGCATTTACATCTAAATGGGCAATTCTAGATGAAATCACATTATTAGGCTCCGAATATTGATATCCCTAATGTCAAGAAATATAATGCTTGTGTAAACTAGAAACTAAAAGCCTCTTTAAAATTCAATATCTTTAATTATATCGCGACTACGTTGATACATTATTTTGACATAGGATATGTGAAATTGCAAAACACACAGAGCTATTACCTAGGTGGCTACTAGATTAGCAAACCCTATATTGTACCACATATGTTTGAAAACTAGTTATAAGGTACTAGCAATGATCAAGTTGTTTGCTTTGCTAGAGAGGGTGCGCTACTTCTTAAGGCTATGTTTGGTGGAGCTCCCAGAGGCCGGCTTTTTAGTGCAACTGTAGCAGAGCCAGGAGGAGCCACTGAACCATAGCTTCTATGGCTCATCTCTTGCGTTTGCCGGAGTCGGAGCCTTTTTCCCAACCAGCATAGGGATCTGCAGTGCCTAATAGTAACGCACAGGAGACTAATTAAGAGCAGGAGCCAAAGCTTGCAGGAAGCTGCACCAAACCGTGGTCTTTGTGGTAAGGCCTTGTTTAGTTCACCCGAAATTTAAAAAGTTTTCAAGATTCTCTGTCATATCGAATCTTGCGGCACATGCATTAAACATTAAATATAGACAAAAACAAAAACTAATCATACAGTTTAACTGGAAATCACACAGTTAGTCCATGATTGGATAATATTTGTCAAATAAAAACGAAAATGCTACAGTACCGAAATCCGAAATTTTTTCGGAACTAAACAAGGCCTAAAATAGAAATGATACTGAGTTGTTTTCTAAAAGAATATATTTTTTATGTGCAACTTATTTAGGGTTTAGTTGTGATGATGTTGCAACATTTGGGATAGACGGCCAGGTTATTTTTTTCTAGGCACACGAGTAGTGATCTGGTTTACAAATTTATAGTTACTAGAGAATATGTTGGCATCTCCAACAGTTTGTCAAACCAACTTGCTATTCTTCATGTTTTTAGCAACAACAGTTTGGCAAATGACTTGCTAAAATTTGGCAACTTGTCATTTCCTACCTCCACCCGCGCATATATGCGCGTCGATCTCAACTTGTCATCTAGTTTGCCATCCGGTAAAAACTAGGCCAACAGGGGCAAGTGGCGTGCTCTCTGCACGCGGTCCATACAATTTCAGCATGCATGCATGATCTCGCAGTATATGCATTGTCTCGAATAGCAAACTGTTGGAGATACAATCTTTTTTCACTTGCCATATGTTTTAGCAAACTTGCCGAATCATAAGATTTGCCAAGTAATTTTTGACAAATTGTTGGAGACATCAAGTTAGTTTCCAAAAGAAATGAGATGGCAAACCTATGTATGCCAGTCTGTATCCTCTATTCAAAGACAATACATGAGCTACACTAGAACATTTTTATCCACCTGAGAACACACAAAACAAAACATATATGTCATATCAACTCAAACGAATTATAACACTACACAAACGTTACAAACACAAAGCCATATATCCTAGGGGGCATGCATATCTCTCATCTCTCTATATTTCCCTATATCAGAGAAATAAAAACAAAAAACAAAACTCTTCACAAAATGGTTAAAACAAACTGCTACATATATAATATAGGAGAAGCCCTAGGGGTTTCACTTTCTTTGCCAGAGACTTAAGTCAATACCCGAACCACCACATGAGCATATCAAGCTTGAGCAATAGTAAAACATGTTTGCTCAAGCAATTAAAGCCTAGCACGCGGTTCGTTCTTGACTTAATCCCTGTGTACCTCACCCCATATATTGCTCTATATGCAACATATACTCCACACTATATAATTTATTTTAATCTTCTTTCACTGCCTCTCAAGCACCAGTTCGTTCCCTTAATTGCATCCTCTGAAAGCGACGAGCTCAACCCTGCCTCGAGCTAAGCATTTGACATGGCATCCGTCTCCGTGGTCCTTCAGTGAGAATCGGTGGCCGCCGGAATGCATGTCAAATGCCCGCTAGCTTAGGGCGTGACAATGCTGGCCTGGAGCGCAGACTTGATCTTCTGGATGGTGCAGGAGAGCAGGTTGCTGACGGTCTCCACCGACTCCACGGTGAGCTTCGCGGTGGGCAGGTTGTTCACCAGGATCTGGAATGCCACCGTGACCAGAGAACCGCCGGTGCTGCTGTTGCCGCCGCCGCTGCAGTTTGGTGAACCTTGGGCGGGGTTTGACGACTGGCAATGGCCGTCCGGAAGGATGGCAAACCCGGAGGGGAGGAGAGAGACGTATGCGGAGTCGCCACCGTTCATGACGACATGCATGGACTGCACGTCCACCGGAGCGTACACCACCAGAGAGCCGGATGGGTCTGTGCAGGTCTCCTGTAAGATGAGCATGTTGTTTTGGTTGCCACTTGTTGCCTGCAACATCTCAAAAACGAGAGTATCAGATACTGAAGAGAACAAACGCATTTGACTTTTGAACTTAAAAAAAGTGCACCAAAATTGTATTATGAACTTGGTAATAAGCGCACCGTTGTAAAATATGTGATTAGAAATTCACCAGTGCAATAGTAAATCGACATCAGTTTGGGTAAAAAATGTAATCAACGTCAGTTTGGGTAAAAAAATATGTATGTAATCAGCATTGGAAGGGATAAAACACAGCTTGTGAATCTGAGATTATATCAATCAGAACATGTTGCGCCTCAAAAAACAAAGGGGACTGAGGAGATCAAGAAATTACTTGCTGGGTCCTAAAAACCTTTTAGAAGTCAAATAATTTTCATGCTTGACCAAATTTACATAAAAAAATTAAAATCTATGGTACAGAATAAGTATCACTAGTTTAATCATAGAATATCCTTTCATATTAAACCTGTTTAGATATAATACAGATACTAATTTTCTATAAATTAATTAAACTTAAAAATTGATTTATTTTAAATCTAGAATTGTATTTTTTTCACTGAGGAGTACTGTAGTTCAGAGGGGAAGATAAAGGTAGGCTTTTGTGAGCACAAGGACAAGGGCAGCCACGCATGCTTCCAAACACACACAGGAAAGCTGACAGGAGCTTTTTCTCACAAAGGTCAACCATGCCCCAGTTTCTGGTAAACAGCCAGTATTTAACCTTTTCTCTTTTGTCGTCTTCTTCATGTCATGCTGTCTCTAAACCCATGCAATACTGCAATGCATGCATGTACCCACAAATCCGGCACCATGGTACTGTAAGTACCACACTAGATGAAAAGACAGTATTGCATTTCAATGCGGTAACAAATAAAAGTCCAAGAGATTATAGTTCATTTAATCGCGATTGTAAAAATGGCAGTGAAAAGTAATTAAGGAGCCAGTGCTTACATTTGGGCGGAGGAGGGAGACGGCGTTGCCGTGGTGCTGGCCCTTGGCGATGTGGTCCATCTCCTGCATGGCCTCACCGTTGGCCAGGATGTCCCACTCGCCGCGGCGCTGCTCGTCGCGGAGGTAGTCGAACACGCGCTGCGGGGACGTGACCGGCAGCCGCACCGACGTGGTGGCGCTCAGCACCACGCCGGGGGGCTCCCCGGGCGCCCCCACGCTCTGCCGCGCCATCATGCGCACCTTCTCCTCCCCCTCGCCCGCGGCGCCGCCGCCGCCGTTCCCGGCGCTGCTTCCTCCTCCTCCCTCACCGACGCCGCGCCACTCGTCCAGGCGCCGCCACTTCTGCGCCGCCGACGCGCACACGCCCGCGCAGAAGTTGTCCGTCATCCGCTGCGCCAGCTTCAGCATGCTCCTCCGCCCCACCGGCGTGATCGCTGCCATTATATATCCATGCATGTTCACCGCCGTCGCCGCCATTGTTAACCACATCGTCTATATATCAATGATGAAAGTGAGCAGTAGTAAGTTACTCACCGGCGTGGTCGCGGGCAGGGAGAGAGTTGGAGCAGAGGATGGCGAGGTACTGGCACTGGCGCTGGAGCGAGGCGAGCCAGCGGCGCGCGCCAAGGGCCTGGCCGGATTGGAGCAGCGGGCGGTAGAGCTGGTGCACGACGGCCTCGTCGTACTCCGCGTGAACAACCCACGTGACCTGTGGGCAGCACGCACAGTACAGAGCAGCGTTAGCATAGCACGGGTGGTAGCTCTCCCAGTGTGCCGTCACTTGGCCATGGCCACTTGCCGCCGCGACAGCGCAGTAATGGCGGATCGGAAGCAGGTAAAAGGCCTCTTGTGCCGCTGGCCACGGGCGGAAGGTAGAGACGCGCAAGAAATGGCAACGATAAGATGGATCGAAGGGCGGCGTACGTACGCCAATTTTGCAAGCGGACAAGCTAGCAATGCGGTACGTACGAATGCACCGCAACAGGATGCTGCGTGTCTATCGTCGTGTCATCTATAAACAAGCATCGATTGGCCACAGGACGCAGGAGTCAGAAGTTCAGGGCTCAGAAGGAACCCAGTTTGACCCACTGCAAAGTGCAGAACCCTAGCTAGCTGCAAAGGCATCATGCATACTGCTCGTGCTAGTACCCGAATACAGAAGCACTACTGCAGGAAACGATATGTTAACGCACAGCAAACGAACAAGATCTACAACCGAGACATGTTCATGGGTCATGAGAGGTTTGGACTCTATCGACGACCCCATTACATTACAGGTCGCATTCGTGCACTCACAAGCTCTCGGCACTCGATCGGCAGTGACGACGATTAAACAGCATGATGATATCCCCTAAAAAACTGGATCTACGAGACCAAACGACGCCCGGCCCGAGAGATGGCATTTCAGCGCTCGTACAGTAGCGGAAGCATCGAAATGTTTAAAGAAAATCATGTGATACCCTAGGCTAGATGCCCATGCTACAGGTCAAGCTCTCGCTGCGGGTCAGCCGGCCGGCCGGCGGCCACTCGCACACGTCTCGGCGCGCTGCGCCCTGGGCCCCGGGCTACGAGAGCATTGACCTGCCGCACCTCTCCGTCCTGGGTGGAAGCACCGATTGGTGCATGCGCAGGGCGCAGCAGTGGCGCCGCGCGGCCGGGCCGGCCTTGGATTCATCACTCGCAGACTCGTTTGCGCACGCGTCGTGGCAGCATAAAATACTGGGCCGCGGCCGCCGCTCTAAATGCGAGCGTAACTCGCGCACTGTAGCCGCCACATGCCGCTGCGCCGTGCGGATTTATGACGGCCGAATCGGACGACGGTGGAGCACAACACACAACAGCCATGGTAACGGCCAGGCCGGGCCGCGGTGTACTACGTAACGTACCTTGGAGTAGCCGTTATTCATGTCCTGCACGATGCAGCCGGTGGGGAGCAGGCGGCAGCCCATGTACCCGGCGGCGCCGCCGTTGTGCGCGTGGTGGTGGTGGTGGTTGCCGCCGCCGTCGGGTCGGAGGATGGCGTCCACCGAGACGTCGACCACGGCCCACAGCCCCTCGGCGTGCTGCTTGCAGAACCGAAGGAAGACCACCTCGCGGATCGGCACCAGCGGCGACAGCACCTGCAGCTCCGCGTGCATCTGCATGCATCGATCCCAGAAAAAGCACGTACGTACGTCGTCACACGTCGCGTACGCGATTGAGCGAGCAGCCGTAGTATATATTGGCGAGTAGAGAAGGCGTGTGTGCGTGCGCGCGAGAGCATGGCGGCATTGCGTGACGAAAGTGTGTGGTACGTGTGGGCAACGAACGGGGTGGATGACTCACCAGCTGGATTGACCCGCTGCGCGTGCCGCCCATGCCGCTAGAGATGATGTCCGTCGTGCTCGCCCTCGCCACGATGCACGGGAACATCTCCGACCACCGAGCCTGCACGAAACATGTCTACGTGTATGTCATCGTGCCAGTGCCAGCGTCTCGGAATGGAACGACACGTAGTACGTAGCATACTACGCCATTAGCATGGAAGAACACCACACACAATGGCTCCCTGGTTGCGTACATACCGCGTCCATGAGGCTGTCTACGAGGTCCACGCTGCTGATTATGGCGATGCCAGCCTCGCGGGTAGCCTCGGAGACGTAGCCGGCGGGGCTCGGGCCGAACACCCGGGCGAACGCTCGGTGGTACTCGTCGAAGTTGAGCGTCTCCAGGCCGCCGCCGCCGTCCGGGCTGCGGAGCCAGAGCGGCTCGTCCATCTGCGCCACTTTCATGAGCTCCTCCATTGCGGCGAGCCCCAGCTCGAGGAGGACGGTGCGGTCGATGCCGTCGGCCGCCCCGTGCATCGCGCCGTCGAGGGCGCCGATGCCCACGGGCAGGCGCATGGCCGCCGCCGAACCCACGGGGCCGGGCAGGCCGCCGGCGCCCATTAGGTCGGGGAGGGGCTGCAGCGCGGACGCGCCGAGGGGGCCGAGCCCGAAGCCGCCGTTGGTGCCGACGCCGAGCTCGAGGCCGGAGCACCCTTGCAGGGACATGGAGCTGCCGGAGGAGATTGGGCGGCCGAGGAACTTGCCGGCGAGGGCGCAGACGCGGTCCAGCTCGTCCTTGAGCCGCGCGTTCTCTATGCGGAGGTGCTGCTCCTCCAGCGACACCTCGCCGAGCACGGCCGCGCCGCCGCAGTTGGTGCAGATGGGGTTGCGCATGGCCTCCCGGATCGTCATGTTCTCCGCCCGCAGCTTGTCGTTCTCCTGCCTCAGCAGCGCGTTCTCGTGCCGCTCGATCTGCGTCTGCGAAGCAAAGACATAAAATTGTCAGTCATCACACACGCAGACGCAGCCCGACACTACTGACACATGTGTAGGTCGTCCATGGCCTGATTGATCGGCTGATTATATTCGCGCTCCGAACCTTCATCTGCGTGCGGCGATTCTGGAACCAGAACTTGACCTGGCGGCTCTCTAGGTTGAGCCGCTTGCTGAGCTCCATCCTTTGCTTCTCGTCGGGATGGGGGCACTCCTTGAACACACTGCGTGCATCCATATGCTTATCATTATAGGTCTAAAAAACTCATGAGAAATAAAGATTTCTTCGTCCATATTCTGGGCTGTGATAATATAATATAGGCGACATGACATACGCTTCGAGTTCTTGGATTTGCTGCGGTGTGTGGCGATGGTATCGCTTCTTCTTCTTGCGCGGGTTACTGTTGTCCGGGTCGAGCTCGTCACCGGAGGCGCCGTCGACGTTGTCGCTGCCTGACCGGCTGTCGTTCTCGTCCTCCCCCCGGGCGCGGCCCAGCGAGTCGCCGTCGCCTCCGCTCGCGCTCCCGCCGCTGCCAATCAAGCCCATACGACTCAAGTCGGCCAGTTGCCCCCCTTCCATGTTCGTTTGCTAGAACAACCAACAAAATCAGTCAGACACTACATGAGGTCAACAAAGAATCAGAAAAAAAAAATCAGAGAAGAAGCCATCGTAGTGACTGTACGTACCAGGCCGAGGGAGAGGCCGGTGGCGCCGAATCCGCCGGGTTTCGGTAGAGGCGGGGCGGGGATAAGGCGGCTGGGGTTGTGCATGCCCGTGCCGCCTCCCCCCGTAGCGTCGTAGGAGAAGACGCCGGAGCCGGCGGCGCCATCGAACATGCCGCCGAAGCTCATCAAGAGCGGACTGCAAGTCACAGCGAAACGAAGACTGGTTTTTCTCCTCCACTCGTGGCTAAAATCTCTCTGCCCACGATCCTACCAAACCCGCTCCGCGGATCCCCTCAGATCCCAAGGAATTATTAAAAAAATTTTATGAGGTGAGAGGCAAAGAAGGCACGCAATAAATTAAAAACAGGAGGAGCGCAGCCACGCAGCCGCCGATGGCCTGGCTGGAGCAAATATGGAAGGGAATCAGCATGGAACGAACAACGTCACGGAATGGAAAGAAAGAAACTCGAGTTGGGTTGGGTAGGGCAGAAGGAACGCGAGACGCGTCGTCCACCTAAAAATAGGCGTCGAAAGCTCTGAAGAACTCGCGCGGTGCCAAACTCCGCCGCCGCCGTCACAACGGCGGCGATGGCGACCCCCTGACGAATCCTTCGAAACCCTCACTCAGGCCAGGAAGAAGACGCAGCAGCTAATTAAAGAAGACGAGAGCAGACGAGCAGGGAAGGACGACGAAGAGGAAGAATGGGCGCGAGGGAGAGGGAGTGGGAGTGCGAGAGAGCTCGAGAGGCTGGCCGTGGCTATGGCTACGGGGTAGATAAAGCGGGGGACATGTGGAGCGCGTCTACGAGGGAGCCGCCAGCAGGTAGCGCTGTGGCCTCGCGGGGCAGATAAAAAGAGGGAGACGACGGCGTCGTGCACCGCCGAAGAAAAGAAAACCGGAGTCAGGCTGGCCATGTAAACCCGTAAACCAGCGTGAAAAGGCTGTGTTTTTTCGGAGCGTTTTCGAGGCCAAACCCCAGACGGAGGAAACGAACAAGGGCCCCAGGGCCGGGAGCACAAAAATCAAGTGGGGCTGACTCGCACACGCAGGCGAGCGCGAGAGTCAAATGGCCCCCACCGATGCACCACCACGCCATGCCCCATGGGCCGGTTACAACGTAGGCCGCGGCTCGACTTGTGCTTACTTTCACACTGCCACACAGATCTGTCAATGGCCAACAAACGATTGTGAGTGTGAGCTCAACAAGGGGGGACCGCCTATGTGGATTGTCACGATTGGAAGGATGCCCAAGTACAACAGCGACCAATTTTTATGCTTCAGAAATTAAGATGATGGAGGCGAGGAGAGGAAAAAAAAAAACGTAACAGGGCTTTATACCCCCCCCCCCCCCCCCTACTTCGCTGTCAGCCGTGCTGTAGCGATCAGAGGAGGCGCGAAAATGCCGTGGAAAAAAGCGGATGGCACGCACGGCGGAGCCCGGCCGGGTGCCAGAAAGGAGGGGAGGGTGAACGTGACGGGGACTTCTCACGGGCGGTGCTGGGCTGGACTAGTGGCTGGCTGGCTCATTCAATCGAGACGCCGTACGGGTCCCCCGTCCGTGCCCCCCCGCGCGCGAAGTGCCGTGTCTGCCCCCCCTGCGCGGCTGGGCGGATGGCCGATCTGACGGGCACGGGCGCACGGAGCGGGGGGCAAGTCCGGGAGCGCCGGAGTAAATGAGGCGCGCGGCGGCGGTGGGGGTGGGATTTTTCTGGTGCGACGTCCGGGGGGGAGGCGGGACGCAAAGGCAACTCACTCCTCCTACTCCTCTACTACGTTCGGTTCGCGAGACGGGGCCGTTGGGACTCTCTCGGCTCGGCTGGCACGGCGAGGCGGGAGTAAATGCCGCGCGCGAGCGCGAGCAGCGTGCAGGGGTACGACACGACGGGCACACCGCGGCACGGCACCCCCACCCCCGCGACGCGCCGAGCAGAGCGGTGTACGGCTACTCGCTACAAGGGTCAAGGGGAGCTACTGCTAGTAGGTGGCACCGCGTTGGCGGGCCGGCCGGGAGAGATCAGAGGCGCCCGCGCGGGGCACGGGCGGCGTGGGTCGAGCCGTGGATGGATCGGAGGTGGGGGCGCGCTATATTGGGCGCGTGAGGGCAGGTGACGCGGTGCTCGCTCGCTCCATCGGCACGTACTTGTTGCTGCTGTTACGCTACTGTTGTGGTGCGTGTGTCTCGCGGTGGTACTACGACCGCGCCGCTGACACGCGGGTGACGAGTGACGAACGTGTCGTCGGTGCACGGGCGCGCGCACCAGATGGGGCTAGGCAAAAACCACGCTGTACTACTTTTCTCGGCTGATTCATGATTCACTGGAGAAGCCGTAGGTATGTGCTGTGCTGTGCTGTGTGTTCCACGGCGATGGAAAAACTTTCAAAAGATGACAACCTAGGGAGAGGGACACATACACGTTGGTATGGATCGAGTACTACTAGGTGGTGATCATATGACACCTGCACCCCCATAATTAGAGCTGGCTATACGTTTCGGTATTCCCAGCTGTAAATGACGCATGTTGCAAAGTCAATAGTACACAACACAGGCGGGGCCAAATAAAATCTCTCCAACTATTTGGGTACGCCGTTTATGGAAACTCGTTTATTTCATACTATACACAGGTTCCAATTGGATCACCCGTTGGATTATCCCGGTGTCAATGGCTATCTGCTATCCTAATAAAATCACTACCCATTTGGACACGCCGGTTGTTTTCAGCATTTCCTGCTTGTGGTCCAAGATGATTTTGGGGGTCTTGCACTTCACATGCCATATGCCAGGCCCTATTTGGTATGAGGATCAAAAAATAAACCTTGAGTTGTTTCTTCTGAAGTTGAACTAGCTCTATAGAATCATTGTACATTTCCTTGGTTGCTCCAAGAAAAATGGATATTGTGGTTGAGTGCTAAACGAAATCGCCATGGTAAATAACTCATTTTCTTGATTGTTAGTCCAAACCACCAAGGTAATCCATGTTCGTCGAGTGTCATTACGAACCACCAAAGTAATTACTCATTTTCTTGGGTGGTATTTGAAATTACCAAGGTAGTTCATATTTTCTTGAGTGTTATTTGAAACAGCCAAGGTAATCTATATTTTCTTGGGTGTAACTGAAAACGTCCAAGAAAATTCTCAGAGCTCTAAAATTAATTTTCTAGAATTTTTCACATGACCTCGGATGGAGATACGACCTAAATCAAAGTTATAGTATTCTATGAGATTTAAAACTTTTTATTTTAATCTTTTTATATTTGAAATCGTTTAGAATCTCAAATATACTCGTTACAAGATTCAATAAACTAAAGACAAAAGAAAAGAATAATTCACTTAGTTAGAAATTACTTCAAGGCGTATTTGCATGTGTTCATCTAAAACTATAGGTTGCAAGTTTGATTCCTAGCAAACGCATGAAAGTTGGCTTTTGTTGATTTATGCTTTTTTTTTGTGCTCTTGCTCTATATTTCCTTGGAGGTTGCTGGCCGTCAAAAAAACTATCCTTGACGCTTACAAATGTTTCTTTACAAGTTGTCAGCCCTCTAGTAAACTAGTTTACATGGTGGTTGGAATTTTTTTTGTCGCTTTAGCAAATTAGGTGTGGTCCTACTTTTCTTGGCAGCCAGCCTCTAAAGAAAATCATCCTTGAGTGCCAAAATCACTAAGCAAAACAATTTCCGGTCCTCTATCCTCTATCCTTGACGGAATGTGCTTACGACTTTATAGCCAAGTATCATTGACTTCGTTGTTTAGCTATGTTTTGGCGGTTTTGGGTGTTCAAGCTAATTTGGGATTCTAGTAGTGAAACGTTTTGCGTTCCAAATTGAGAGACATAATATATATTCCAGATTAAGAGACATAATGTATTAATATAGAAGAATCCTTAGAAATAAGAATGTTAATATAAGCATGGTTTGATAATCTAGTGGCTATAGGCTTGCTGTTCTATCCTCTTTTGGTTGTGGGATGTCGTAACGTTCTTGCATATCATTCCTAGCTTTCCTCTAGGGTTTGTGTTTCTCTCTCTCACTCTCTCTCTCATCTCTCTCTTCCTCTTTTTCCACGATGTGTACGCTTCACTTTTCTCTCATTGTTGATGGATAATGATCGTTGGTTTCAATTATTGTGTGGCTAGACAATAGTAGGATGGAACCAGATGCATGCTCGTTTGTGCGGATCGTTTAGAATATGAGAATAGTATGTGTGTTATATAACTAAGGTTGATCAGGATTTAGCACTCGTCATTGACTTGTTGGATTCAATCCAAGGGTGAAGCTAGAGTAAACTCAAGAGGAGGAACTTGTCTTGGATGAGTGTACCTAATTTTTTTGCTGTGAAGTTACATGTATGATAAAATATTTATGGTAAATTGCTGCCTTTTTTCACTTATAGCAGGTGTGCCTGCACGGCGCACCCACTATTATCTAAGTAGCCCGTCCCTTATCCGTACAACAACGTCCACAATGACCCAATGATGAAAATAACAATTTCTATAACAAAATATTTGGCTTCTAACATATGTCTTTAATTTGTAGAGAAAAAGCTGCTTAGAAGAAGGGAAGCTTCCAAGCCTCCCGAAGACGGAAGCCCTGAAGCCGACGCCACTATTTCACGAACGTTCAGTGGAAACAAAAGCAACGGTCAATTTCTGACAGCACTGATATAACCCTATTACTTCTCTCACTTCGTTCTCCTTCTCTGGCAATGATGTGAGCATTGACATAACCTACAAAAGCCATTTTTTAAAATGCTATAACTTAAAAACGGTGTGTCCATTTTTAATTTCGATGGCACTAGTGTGTTCTACACGATGAGACGAATAAAACTAGACCCCACTTACATATGTTTCGAAGAATTTTGTTCTACAAATAACTTATATGTACTAACTTAGGATATATAATTTAGAACATATAAGTTAGAACACACCATTTACATGTAATAGCTTATGTGTACCAAATAATCAGATATAACTTAGAAAGTATAACTTAGAATATATAACTTATAATGTATAACTTATAACTTATACGAAACCTTGAAAACGCAAGAGTTATGAAACACATTTTATTTATAAAAAGTTATTAAACACAAAGGACAAATGAACTAAGTTATACCTTATGACAAAACTTGCAAACACAAAAGTTATTAACATACAAAGGAACGAATTAACTTATAACTTATATCAAAACTTACAAACATAAAAAATGATGAAATCTAACTTGTGTAGACAAGTTATTCCATGTAACTTGTGTATATAAGTTAATCAATACAATTTATGTGCATAAGTTGTAAAGTTATATGTTATTGTAATTTAACACATAAATTTCTATGTAAAAAAATCTTCGAAATATATGTAAGTAGGATCTAGTTTTGTTCATCTTGTCACGAAGAATACATTGGTGCAAACAGAATGAAAATTGGATAAACCGTTTGGAAGTTATAGTAATTTAAAATAAATGATTTGCAATTTTGAGATGACGTCAATAGGACGTCAGCGGAGTGGAAGACGCTGAGATCGTTCGCTGGATTAGTTTCTAATGAACGTTCACTAGAATGGATCTGGGCCCTGAAGCCCATGAGGTGAGCCTCAAGTGAAGATCCACCGTCGAGCCTAGTGAAATGCATGGGCTATTTTGACCAATAGCCTTCGCCGAAGAATATTGCTAGAATGAGAATAAAAATCTATCGATCTATCCTAAATTATAAGGCATTTGATTTTTTACATCAAATTTGATCATTTGTCTTACTAAAAAATTTATACAAAATATTATTTATTTTGACGTGGCTTCGTTTGTTAATAATTTTTTTAATAATGACTTAAATTTGACTATGTAATTTTTTTGAATAAGACGAGTGATTGAATTTAGAATAAAAAAGTCAAACGTTTTATAATTTAAGATGTATGGAGTAATTTGGTTGAGTTTAGGTAACTGAACATCACTACATTCAGCCTATTCACTGCCAGTCGTTTAACAATATTTTTTTCTCACAACAAATCAGCTAATAATATTTTCTGTCATGGCTTATCGGCTAAACGGGAACGCTGGCCAGTCTATTGTTTTGTGATGATAGCTAGCTTTACGGACTTTATTTTTACCGTGTGGGAAACAGGGCACAGGGCGTAGCCTATGCCGGAGTACGTACGCTAGCTAGGCTCTGAACTCCTTGAACAACAGGGCAAGTAGTGAAGCTCAGGCTTTTGTCAAAAAAAAAAAAAAGCTCAGGCCTTGTTTAGTTCACCCTAAAACTAAAAAGTTTTTAAGATTTTCCGTCACATCGAATCTTGTGACACATGTATGAAATATTAAGTATAGAAAAAATAAAAACTAATTACACATTTTAGCTGTAAATCACGAGACGGATCTTTTGATCCTAGTTAGTCCATAATTGAATAGTATTTATCACAAACAAACGAAAAGTGCTACAGTATCGAAAACTTTTCACTTTTCGGAACTAAACAAGGCCTCATTCTGATGATGGGTCTCGGATGCTGGCTAGCAACAAATGACTTTGGCAGCATCCGATGCACTGCAAACATCTTCTCCCAACATTAAGTGGCACTGTTTCTGCATTGATACAATTTCTGTACTCTTCCAGAGGAACCAGAAAAAAAATCATTTCTCATTTATGGGCAGTACTCAGAAGTTATACCATACCCCTGGAGGACTTCATAATTTAACTTTTAAATATATAAGACGACAATGGCTTCAAGCGTCTAAATATTAAGCCACTTGCTCTTCAAGGAATTATTAATCGACGGATCGACCAACATGCATGCATGCATCGATATGATGATGTGCGATGCTACTTGGCGGGCTGTAGATAGATTCTTAATATAATTGCAGAGTTGCAGTGCTCCTGCCTCGTGCACTCCTGCTCCGCGACGACTGCACTCGTGCCATCGGCCATGAGCCCGGAGCTGGCTGGCTACTGCGAGAGGCGCGGGACGACGTGGCCTGCGGACGGATCGACGCGACGTCGGCCCTGGGCTGGCGAAGGGGGGTTGCATGCGGCGCGCGGCGAGGGCGGGTTGCATGCGCAATGCAACAGAGGATTACGTCGCGACGACACGCCCAAGCAAAGCAGTATCGATCGGCACTCCGGCAGGTTCCACTTGCATCGGTGCCGGTTGGTGACCGGCGAGTCGATCAGATGGTGGGCGTGGCGAGGAAAACACCAGACCAACATCGTGCAGTGCAGCTACCAGTTCGATCTTGCCGCCGTTGCAGTTTCCGCTCCCTGGAACCCGAACTGCTGTGGGCAACTTGCAAGAGGAAGAGTGAATTCGATGTGCCTTCTCCTCTGACGCCTCCATCCCTCTTTCAAGGAGATGCCTGCCGTTGGTTGGTGTGAGAAGACTCTTGACTGAAAATGAGACCAGTGCATGCGATGCGCCGTGTATTCATAGCCTAAGACCAGTCTCAATGCATAGTTTCATGACACAGTTACCAAGACTATAAACTAGGTAACCGAGCTACAGAGGTTTCATGGGGATGAAACTCCTCTCTCATCTGATGAAACTCCTTCATTTAATGACCATGCCAAATCAGCAATTTTGCTTATGTGGCACTCAGGCCAGTCTCGGTGGAGAGTTTCATGGTGTTGTTTCCAAGACTGCCATGTCATGTGAATTGAAATAAAACTTGGATGAAACATCCACTCTCAATGGAGAGTTTCATTTCATAGTTTCGTGTGCATTTAATACCAAGACTCATAGAGAGTTGGTAATCGTGCCAAGAGAGTTTTATATAGATGAAACTCATTTCTTCTCTCTTTTCTTAAATACACAGCCATGTCATAAAAAAAATCCTGGCCTAACTGATCACTCGTCAGCTGGTTTCATTGCAGCACAGCAGCAGCTGCTGCAGCCATGAATGTGCGCTTTCGACCGCCATAGACCGCAGGAAAGCCGCAGCCATCTTGATTGCATGTCTTGGAGTGCGGGAGACCATTTAAAGGGCCCTGCAAAAGCACGCAGTTTCGTTGCAGTCAGCACCCATCAGCAGGCCAGCGTGTCATCAACATGACATCAAGGCGCTGAAGAGGACGGGCGAGTGCGACTGAAGACTAGCGTAGCTTGACTTGGGCCGCGACGTCCGAATAACGCTGGAGCCAGCCTGAACTCTCCCATCTTCAGTTCAGAAACACTTGTAACACCCCACTCATGATCTATTCTACTGCAAATACAGAAAATACAGGAGCACTACTGAAGAAACAAGTGAGCCTGCAGGAAGGAGGAAGGGGATCGGGTGAGGTGGTGTGGTGTGGTGTTGTCCTTGCCGCTGACGAAGTGCTTGAACCATCTGGGTTAGGAGTACGTTGTGATCTGAACAGGGATCGGTGAATCCATAGAAAAAGAAATGCATTGTTCTGACAAAGACACGGTGACTGTAAGTGCTTGGAGATGACGTTTGATGAACGCGTTTCTCCTAATCTGGTTGCTCACCAACACCGAAGATGTAGTAGCTGAAGTGATGGCGGATCCCGGACCTCTCCTGCATTTTAGGCCCATGGTAGGTGACAGCGTTTCGTGACTCGTGAGTCGAGTACCTGAGTTCTTCCTGGGCCATTCTCCGTTGTGTTTGGGCCATTCCTTTCTGAATCCGGGAACATCTGTGCAATTGCCACTGGATGAGCACGGCGACGAGTGGTCTCCACGTACTACTCAACTTCAGGGCTGATTCAGGATGAATTTCAGTGCAACTGGCATTCATGAAACCAAGACGAAATTCGTCACAGAATCCACGCGCCACATCATTCGATCTTCAATTTCTAGAGTTGTCATAAGTCAAACTTTTTAAACTTTGACCAAATTTCTAGAAAAAAATACTAAGATTTATAGTATCAAATTAGTATTATTAGATTCATCATAGAATATATTTTCATATAATGTGCATTTTATATTATAGATGTTGTTATTCTTTTCTATAAAGTTAGTCAAACTTTACGGATCCTAGGAATTGATTCTTTCGTGGACGAAGGGAGTACTGCTATTTTGCTTTGATTTTGATTCCAAGACCTTGTGTGAACACAAATACGGACGTGACATTCGTTCAAAATGAAAAATATCTGTATTCTGCTACGCCCGCAGCTGACCATGGACTGGAACAGAACAGTGATGTGCAGATTTGTGGTACATGTGCGTGCAAATTTCTGTGTTGGCTCAAGGAAATTCTACCGGAGCAGTTAAAATTATATGTTTCTAGTGTTGATTATACAGGACTCAAGATACTCGGTCCAAGAAAATTCTACAAAACAGTTGTGAAATATATATACTGTTTCTAACGTTGATTATCCAGGACGGAAGAACTCAGTCCAAGTCCAACAAGAGGGAGCAGTGGGCCAATTTCTTTACGATGCACCAATCTAGTCCAACTGATCAAGCCTAACAGGTCCAATAATGAACAATGCCCAAGGGCAATTTCCGTGTGAAGTGTAAACCATGCTTGAGGCAATTGTGTGAGAAGAGCTAGGCAACATGAAGAACAGCAGAAAATACAGCAAATTATTTGACAATCTTTCTTAAATTCTTCGAATCGCCCGATGCATGAACAAAATCTGAAAACGACCCTGAATACTGGCCAGTAATGATCAGATATATTTTCATCAGATCGTAGAAGAACATTAGATCCAACTGCAAGATCAGACAGGCATTGGCGCATTGCAACCCTGAAACCAACATTAGATCCAGTAGAATATTTTGGTCTATATACACAGCGCTACTAGATGTTAGTAGTAGCAAGCCGAATCGGCTAGCACCCGACGGGGTAACCCATGACGGCACCAGCCGGCGCGGCGGGCTTCCCCTGCTCCACGGCGGCGGCGCCACAGCACGAACCACTCCCGCTCGCGCCGGCGGCGTCCACCACGGCCTTCCCGGTCGCTGCCGGCGGGAACACCGCCTTTCCTTCGGCCGGAAGCGGCGCGACACCGTCGAGCCTCTTGACGGTGATGTTGACGATGCCGTTCCGGCGCCGCATCATCCCGCGCTCGGCGGAGCCGAACAGCCGGTAGCTGAGGCAATGCAGGTGGCCCGGGGGCCCGACGGTGAAGTCCTCGACGGGGACGCGCGCCGCCGCCACGGTCTCCGACTTGCCCCCGGCGTGGGCGCGGCAGATCTCGACGTCCAACCAGCGCGCGCCGGCCGGCAGCGCCACGCGCACCGCCTCGCCCCAGTGCGGGTAGCCGTGGCAGTCCGGGTCCTGGTCGACGCGGGTGGGCGCGGAGGACGACGGCGTGTGGACCACGGCGTAGGCGCCGTGGCACAGGGGACGACCCGACGGGACCCGGACGTCCTCCCCGGACACGATCGTCACCTCGAGGGTCATCAACGGCATTGTCGCCACCACCTTGTGCGACATGATCGACTGCGGCGGACTCGATCGACGGCGGCGGCGCAGAAAACTGGCTGGGTGGTGATTACTCGATCGACCGACGGGGAACAACACGATGTAGTCGGGGCGATTTATATGGAGGGGAAATGGGAACGGACGGAGACGAGGCGGCGCTGGTGGATTCGGACCCGTTGCCGCGTCGAGACGCCTTTTTTTTTTTTTTTATCCCAACAGCGTCGACACGCGTTGGAATTTGGTTGTCCGCTGCGAAGCTTCGTTCGGATCACGGCGTTACTTCACGCCGTGGATCAATTGCCTTTCCGATACAAGGATGATGCCGAATTGAACGGCCGTGGAAGTTTCCGCATGGCTCATTTCAGTCGTTCGTGCAATGCTGATAATAACGGATAAGCGCGTCTCATGTACGGATAATCTCGTACTACGCGCAGTTGCCTCGAGCGTGCATGGAAATCATAAAATAAGACCGCATTGCAATGCATGGCACGTATAATTAAAAAAAGGTACGAAAAATCTACACGGTATGTTTGATTGGCGTGTTAAAGTTTAATTGTTACTGTAGTAGTATAGTGTCTAATTATAGAGGTTCGTCTCATAAATTACTCGCTATCTATATTTTTAGTTTCGTATACATATGACAGAGGGTAAAGTTTACTAAGAGCGACTAAACAGGGCCTAAGCTTTTTATATCACGCGGGTCAAAACAACACGTCAACCATTCCCGTGAACCCAAGACTCACGCTGTCATCATGCACAAAATTGAGAACCCTGGCGGTACGGCTTTTGCTTAGGCCTTGTTTAGTTCTTTTTTCTTTTGTAAAATAAACATTATAGCACTTGTGTTGGTATTTGATAAATATTATCTAATTATAAACTATTTAGTTTTAAAAGATTCATCTCGTAAATTACAGACAAACTGTGTAATTAGTTACTCTCTCCGTTTCAAATTATAAGTCCTTCCAAGAATCTTGGAAAGTAAAAGCATTTTTAAGTTTGACAAAAAATATAAAGAGAAATATAAAGATTTATGTCATAAAATAGGTAAACTATGAAAATATAACTAACAAAGAATCTAATGATACTTGGTTTGTACAAAAAATGTTATTATTTTGCTATATAAATTTGGTCAAACTTGAAAAAACTTTGACTCTCCAAGATTCTTGGAATGATTTATAATTTGGGACGGAGGGAGTATTATTTTTATTTATATTTAATGCTCTATGCATATGTCACAAGATTCGAAGTGATAGAAAATCTGAAAAGTTTTGTAAAATTTGTTGGGAACTAAACAAGGCTTTAGAAGCCTAGCGGCCAGGAAAGCCGCTATTTGCTCCTCCTCCTAAGGCCTTGTTTAGTTCCCGTGAGAAAACTTTTACGGCTACTATATCACTTTCATTTCTATATGGCAATTACTGTTCAATTCTGTACTAATTAGACGATTTAATGTGACGAGAAATTTTTAAAAATGTTTGATTTTTTTTTAAAAAAAGTTTATAAGCAATGTAACATATTTATAACTATAATAATTAATGTTTAATTATACACTAATTAGACTTAAAAGATTCATTTCACAAAATAATGTAAAATGTGTAATTCATTATTTTTTAATCTTGGCGTTCTCAGGCCTTGTTTAGATACGAAAAGATTTTAGATTTCGCTACTGTAGCACTTTCGTTTGTTTGTGACAAATATTATTCAATCATGGACTAACTAGGATTAAAAGATTTTATCTCGCGATTTACATATAAACTATGCAATTAGTTATATTTTTATTTATATTTAATATTCCATACATGTGTCGTAAGATTCGATGTGATGGAAATCGTTCCTCGGCCAACGGCGATGCAGGCTGAGCGGCAGCCGGCAGGCGGGCGCACATGTTGGCGAGGCGCCTCGCGGCGAGGAAGACGGTAACGGCCCGGCGAGAACCTAGGTGTTCTTGCATCGCTGCCAAGGAAGCGTCGAAATCGTTTCCCTCTCCGTTGATTTCTCGTCAGACACGTGACAATACTTGTCTCCTTGATAAATCTAATGTCACGTTAAGTTTTTATAGCACTTATTAATATTATGATTAGGAAAACCATCCATAGTTTTAATTTTATTAGGACGGGACAGCCCTACGGTTCCAAAAGGGACTATTGCACATGAAAGCGCTCGGTGGTGGCGTTCAGAAAAAAAAGGGAAGCATCAGACAACAGTCGAGAAAGCCCAAAGCATTTCGCCTGACCCTAACGAGTTGATTGGACGGCGCGTCCCTATCTAATCCTCTGCAGCATCCACACCTTCAAGGAGTCCAGAACAAAGCTGGCCTTCCACTTTATTAATAAAAAAAAGAGATAAAAGCTTACTTTCTGGTTGGCAATGACGTTCGCTGCTTTACATCCCATGGAAATGCTTTGTAGTGATCCCTCTATGAGTTGACGCAACAACATTGCTTATCTGATCACAGTTCACAGAGGTATGTAGTCCAGTATATAGTTGCTATCCTGGACTCCTATAAATTAGGCAATTCTAAACTATCAAAGTTAATTATTTTAAGTTTTAATAAATATAATTAAGTTTTAATAAATTCATATAAAAAACAGTACTACATCTATGCTAAGCTATAAGACATTCTAATAATCTTCAAAACATCTTAAGTTTGACCAAGATATGATAAGATAATAAAATTTATTATATCAACTAAATATCATTAGATTCTCGATTAATTATATTTTCATAGTATATCTATTTGATGTCATAAATCTTCATAATTTTCTCTATAATTTTAGTCAAACTTGAAATATTTTGAATCTCCAAGATTCTTATAATGTCTTATAATTTAGAATGGAGGAAGTATTACCTTTGTTCCATAAAAGATGTCTTTCTTACTTCTTAAAAAGTCAAATATTTTCAGCATAGCTTAAATATATATTGAACATTTCTATGGTAAACACATTTGAAGAACCTGTAAAACTCAATAAAGTATATTAATCAGCCCGAACCCATGGCGACACTCGTTTTGAACCAGTGAGAGTACAAACTTATATGGTTTTGAATACATGTACTATAACAAATCTAATCTAATAATAACTATTTATACCATAATAAATATTACCATTTTTATATAATAAATTTGGTAGTCCTATGCTAGAAGTGTACTCTAGGCCTTGTTTAGTTCACTCTAAAATCCAAAAAGTTTTCAAGATTCTCTGTCACATCAAATCGTTCGGCATATACATAAAGCATTAAATATAGACGAAAATAAAAACTAATTGTACAGTTTAACTATAAATCCCGAGACGAATCTTTTGATCCTAGTTAGTCTATGATTGGACAATATTTGCCACAAACAAACAAAACAAAGTGCTACAGTAGCGAAATCCAAAATATTTTCGCATGTAAACAAGTCTCTATTTTTTTCACGGCGCGGAGTACCATCTAGTCTCTAGTACAAACGTGAGAGACAGCGGTCACTCACTCGTATTTGCCGACGTGCAAACCCACAAAAATGAGCAAAAAAAGATTGAGATGAGCGTTCATCTAACAAGAACCATATATAAAATAAAGTACACCAGAGCCGCGCTCGGCGCTTCCATGGATTCTGACCGCTGATTTTATAAGCACAAACTACAACAAGGGAGAGGAGTTTCCCAATCCCCAACTAGCAAAGCACAGAACAGAGAAAAAAATCTAGTATTTATTCTGTTTCTAAGATGATAATTAGTTGCCCATATAATATGGCAATCAATTAATTGGTACTAGAAGCTTCTACAAGGTGGGGCGGGCCCACTCACCTGGAGTTGGACCCGTCTTGGTCGGACCCGGCACCCTGGTCCGGCCCATTGCAGGGCCGCATAGAATGGTACACGGGCGTGGGCCGGTATATGGGCCATGGGTGCTGGTCCGGCGATGGCTCGTTGCTACTGCTAGGATGCTGCTGTTGTTGCGGATCCGACGCCTCCGTCTTCACCTCCCCTCCGGCGCCGTGGTCCGCCTGTTCGTCGCCGGTGTCGTCGTCGTCGCGCATCCGCTTCAGCCCGATGGAGACGCCGAACAGCCTCGCGGCCTGGTCGGGGTCCGCGTCGGCGACGAGGCCCGCGGCCGCGGTGGCAAGACCCGGGCACGCGGGCATTAGGTCGAGGATCGCCGGGGGGAGGGGCGGAGGCGCGGGTGCGGCCTCCGATGACTCGCCTGAGCAGTTGACGACGGAGGACAGCGCTGCGGAGGCGTCTAGCTGCTGGGAGGAGGCGTACTTGGTCATGAGGAGCAGGATGTTGTTGCAGAGCTTCTTCATCTGCCCGAGCTCGCGGGTCAGCCGCGCGTTCTCCCGGCGGAGGCGCTCGTTCTCCTCGCCCGTGTCGCCGGACGCCGAAGCGCCGCCGGAGGCGCCGGACGCGGCCGCCTGCGGGTGGTCCTCGGCGGATCCGGAGTTGGATGAGAGGACCTGCTCGTCGGTAGAGAGCGCCGGTGAGGCCGGCCGCGTCACCGGCAGCGCCATGGGGATCGGCGCCGCGGCCACCGTCACCGCCCCGGACGCCGCGGCGGCGGCCGCGGTCGCCAGCCCCGCCACTGGCGTAGCCGGAGCCAGCGCTACCTTACGGCGGTGTATGTCGCAGAGAAGGCGCTTCTCCCCACGGCGGAAGAAGTCGTTGGCGAACTCCCACCGGTCGGGCACCATCTTCCTAAATCCCTACGTTACAGCCAAGCAAATCCAAACACATCACTCAGACATGGAGCTCCATGCCGAGCCAAAGCAAGCCCCACCCCCCCCGCAACCCAAACCCGATGGAGGAGGGAATAAGCCAAGCGAGCATCAGGTATCGTACGTAGGTGTTGAGCTGCCGCACGAAGCTGGAGAAGTTGTTGTGCTTGAAATACTTGGGGAGGAGGTCGCGCGCGAACTCCGCCGGCCGCCACACCACGAACGTGGACCCGTCGTCGTTCCACGAGATCACGTCGTCCACCGCCGGGTCGTCCACCAGCTGGTACGTCTTGGTCAGGAACGGCGTCGGCAGCGACCTCTGCCCGGCCGCGTCCGCAGCAAGCGCTGGCGCCGGGGCAGGCGCTGGCGCAGGCGCAGTGGTGTCGCTGCCAACGGCCTCCCCGGGGGCGGCGCCGCCCTGCTCGGCCATCTGGCCAGCGCCCGTAGCCCGGCTGGATCTAAGCCGGCGAAACCGTAGCTTCCAGATGCGGGAAAGAGCGAGGCGCGTTGGGAGGAAGGTACGGATGAGGAAGCCTTCTGGAAGCTTCGATTGCGGATTAGGAAATTTTATACTCCCACCAACGGGAGGAGGACAGGACGGAGAGGAGAGAGGAGAGAGAGACGGTGAGAAAGGTAGCAGCAGCAGCAGCACGAGGAAAAAACCCGACCCACTTCGTGAACCGGACTGCGACAAAAACCACTCGCACCGAGCGAAAGCTTGCCAGATGGTGGGCCCAGGCGCTAGATATCTCGCTGCGGCGCTGTCCCGACCCGTCAGATGTGGCTCCGGCGTGGCACGGACGGCTGGGATCGGAGATAGGGCAGGATTGGGTTCTCTGCGGGCAAGGGGTAGGGTGTAGCAGGGTGGCGGGCGGAGGAAAGTGCGCGAAGGACGGAACGTCACGCCCATTCCTTCTCGAAGGTTCAGGTAGGCGCGGTGGTGGGCCTGGGTGGATGGGACACGTGTCGACTGTCCAACCACGGATGCTTGATGGGAAGTGGATGTTCGGTTGCTAGTCAAGTCTACCAATTTGGCCTCAGAGTATCTCTAACTCTAACAGATTAGCTAAAAAGACTAGCTAAATTTACTGATGTAGCTATTTTCTAAAATATATTTGATAAAAAAAAATATTAGAGTACTTCAATAGACTCTATAAAAAATGGCTAGTGAGATATAGGCTATCCAAAAGTAAAGAGCGAATAAGGTGAGATAGAAAGCTACTAAATTTGAAGAGTCATTTACAGCTGTTGGAGATGTTTTTTCTTCGACAATAGCCAAATTTATCTTTAGAAAATGATTTGGCTTGGAGATGCTTTTAGACCCTTCACCAAAATTCAAAAACTATGGCATATGCATGGAACAATAAATATAGACGAAAATTACTAGACAAATCTTTTGAGCCTAATTAGTATATAATTGAACAATAGTTGTCAAATACAAATGAAAGTGCTACAATCCAAAATCTAAAAACTTTTCACAACTAAACAAGACCTTAATTTCAAAAAAATTCAAAATAGGAACCGTAGCGCTTTTGTTTGTATTTGACGAATATTAAATAATCATTGACTAACTAGGCTCAAACGATACGTCTCGCAAATTATAGATAAACTGTATAATTAATTATTTTTTTATCTATATAGTGCTCCATACATATACTGTAAAATTCGATGTGATAGAGAATCTGAAAAACTTTACAAAATATTTTGAAAACTAAACAAGACCTATATTTTGCTATGTCTAAGTGTGGCAAACTGTTGCTAGCAACCAAACAACCCATGCCTCCTCTCTCTTTTCTTTTTCAATTTATTCTCGTCGTCCTCAACACCCAAATTGGCGCATTTCGGGGTTAAAAATAATATACCTAGAAGATACCGCAGCACGTTAATGTGGGCTCTCTTAAAAATTAAACTATTACATATATATAAATTAAATTATCTATATCTAAATTCTTACATCTATTTTTATTAAAATTAGTTGCATTAAAACGTTATAAGTTAATGAAATAGATGATATGGATGACTTGTATATTGAGGTAGAATTTTGAGTGAAGATTAGGTTTATAAGAGCTCTATAAGAAACTAATAACATATTGAGCTAACGCTAAGAAGAAAACCAAAAACTATTTTTTTATTAAGAAGAGAAAAATAATAATGTTAAAAGCCAAAAGCTTAAGATTAACACAAGAAAAAGACCCTGCATATAAAATTTAAACCAAATAACATTAATTTATAACATTGTTACGAAATTCTTTATAAAAGATATACCCGAGAGAAGAGATACAAGGATATACTCATTCCTTGCTTCTTATTAGTAATCACATCCAAGCTTTGAGTACGCGTGTACAACTCAAATATGTTGAAAGAAAAAGGCTGCCTTTTCTTTCTTCGGTACATAAAAATGGAGGGGGGGGGGATTTGTAACACCTATTTCTAAAATATGAGAAACTATGTTAGACATTGTTTATTGTTTCCATTTTCAAGTTCCAAACCTTTTCAATAAAATAGAAAATGATGTATTAGTGGTGAAATATTGTACATTACCAGCCCATTACAACAATCTTATATGTATTTAGAGAAAGGCGATAAACTGCACATATCAACCCTATATTTTCAGAATGAAATTCTTAAAAATATTCCATGAGGCCTATATCATTACAACAATGATCATATTTTCTTCATTTTCCTCCTCTCCAATGCATACTTGGTGATAGAACTTTATATTACAATCACCTTTTTCTAACCAATCAACATGGGTGTGTTGCTTCTAGCATAAGTCCTTTTGGTTCTCTAGCCTGTCTAGAAATGATCATATTAGTAGAATAGGGAATAGTACTAGAAAACTCAAATAAGAAAACCACATAGAGAGCACTAACTGCGAACATCAGTGTCAATGACAATCACGAATGACAATTGAATGCACTTTCCCTAAAATTATAACAAAAATTATGAATTCCATGCTGTTAACAAAAAAACCGTGCCAAACCATCCGTCTAGAAAACCCATTTTCCCATTTTTGTTTCTATATATTTTGGTGGAAACAGAATCGAGTCTAGAAAATTCTAGTCAAAAAACAAATTGGATATGTAGATGTACAAAAACGAATCAAGACTAAAGGAAATTCAATGAAAACGGCTAGGAACTCCAGCAATATGGATCAGCATATTACGCATAGGGAATTACAAGGGTAGCACATGATGCCACGAGGTTTATATCGGTTTAGGTAGGTGGTACCTTACATCCAGTTTGTAGTGGATCACTTATCACGTATGCTTGAGTTTACAATGGTGTTGATTGTAGCTTGCGGTGTACCGATCAGGGGTCCCTACTGCGCCTTATATGATCTGAGAGACAGGCTTACAAGATCCTAACAGTTTATAAGATATATTTTCTAGTTTGATATTGGGCAAATACAAAAAATATTCTCTATCAAAGTCTGCATCTAAATCCCTTACACCACCTGACTTGTCCACCAAGTTTGGTAATGCGCCTTGGCTTAGTTGGGCTTTATACTATCGTCTTCGGCCCATACCAACAACCATCGGCTAGTATACAGGCGGTGAGGTACCCTAGGTCCATATCACTAACAGCAGAAATACCCTAGTATTTATATTCACAAATCACAATCAACATAAAAATTCAAAAAAGTTTATGAATTCAAAAAAGTTCAACATGTTTAGAAGGTGAGATGTGAGAACACTATTTTTTTGAGGGATGTGAGAATACTAGCTTTGTTTAGGTTGGAGAAGCTTTGATGGGCCGTAGTGGGCCTGGCATGCCTTACAAATTCAGGTCAAATTTGAATCAAATATGGGTCTATTCTGACTACGGAACTGCGCAAATACGAGCACGAAAACATCCATCCCATTTATGTTCTGAGTCCGTGAACTTCCGTCTCGTCTATAAATTCTTTGGAAAATATAAAAACGGTTGGTCAAATGTAGAAAAATGGACGGAGAGAGACGGGAAAAATTCCACCCGGTTTAACCCTAGCTATATAAGCCACATAAAAAAGAAATTAAGTAGGAACAAGCAGGTACATAGTCTCGTATCCGTGACGACGTGGCCTTGAGCTTTTACTAGGTTTCGCGTGAAAAGATTGTTTTTGAGATGCAAAGTTTCAAAAGCTACGTGTTTATTTGAAAACAACCGAGGTCTGTTTAGATCCATAAATTGAAACCAACAGCCAGAAAGTGCTTCTCATTTTATTATTAAATTATTTTTTCAATTTCAATTTCCGGGAACCAATTTTTACTTGAGTTCGTGTAAAATCTTATACAAAACAGGCACGCACTTGACACTGTTGGATTTATTATGGGTTAGACCCATTTAGATTTAATAAATCAATAAACTCTATGGTGTGTAATTATGGACAATATATACATTGTACCAAATAGGAGCAAGTCCAAGGGTTGGAGTGGCTGGCTGATGGTACGGGAGTTTCAACTCAATTATGTGAGAGTTTCAACTCATTATCTGCGGATGTTTCGATAATTAATTGAGGGAGTTTCAGCTCCGCGTGAAAACCCTGATGATGCCCGTCTCTTCAGCCGCCAGTAGGGGAGTCCCTTCCCCTCCTCTCCTCTCCAGCCACAAGGATAAATAGGAGACTCATCTCCTTGGTACAAGAAGAGAGAACATACAGATCACAGTTCCGTTGCAAAGTAGGAATCCCCATCTCGTAACTTCGCGCGCACGGAGGAGCGAGAGGGCAGTTGCCTCCGGAGCCCTTGCCGTTCGAGACCTTGCACGGGGGATCGGCAATTAGGTTTTTGGAGAGCGTCTACGCGACTGCCCAACTCCATTGCTGCTGTTCATCTTCTTCCCGGAGGTCTCTTGGTGTTGCCGGTCGCCGTCTTCTCCTTCCCGGTGATTGGTTCGACGTCTTCACCTTCGTCTCTACTCCATGGCGATCGAGGAAGGACAAAGTTCTGGAAATCTGAATGCGCGAGTCTCAGGGTATGATCTGTTCATCTTCCCTCAGTTTTACGTCGCTCTGTCTCTGTTTGTTTCAGTAGCTCTGTCGTGCAGGTTCAATAGTTGTGTCATACCTATTTTAGTAGGTCTGTTTAGTTGTTTCAGAAGATATCTGTTGTCTGTTCATGTTATGTTTAAGTTCTGCGTATATGTCTCTGTTCTACAGTTCTGTTGTTTCGCTAGTATCTGTTTTTCTATTTCAGTATATCTGTTTATCTGTTTCGATAGTTGTATCATGTTTGGTGCTGTTACAGATAATTATATACCATGCTATGCTTTGATATTTGATTTGCTTTATGGATCATGGTTACATGTCGTAATTATGATTCATGTCATATTTATATTTATCAATAACATCATATATGTCATCATCATATTGTTAATTTATGGAATTAAAATGACATGGAAATTGCCTAATATCCTAACAGACACCACACATTGCTTTGCATATATGGGCCTTGTTTATTTCACCCTAAAAACTAAAATTTTTTCAAGATTCCCCGTCATATCGAATCTTGCTACACATGCATGGAGTATTAAATATAAATAAAAATAAAAACTAATTGCACAGTTTAGTTGTAAATGGCGAGACGAATCTTTTAAGCTTAGTTACTCCATAATAAGACAATGTTTATCAAATAAAAATAAAAATATTATAGGATCAAAATCCAAAAACTTTTTGGATCTAGACAAGTCGTTAATTCGTTATCGTGCTGTCTTTTCTTCTAAGCAAGTACTCTCTGATGTGGGAATGAGCAAAAGGAAGTACAAGACGGTGGGGACACGATCCGAGTCAGAGCGCAGCTTAGTTAACACACCCAAATCTTGGCACGTACCAACCATCTGAAGTCATCACCCGGCCGGTAGCAGCCAATAAACATCACGTATTAAGCTTGGTTCAAAAAAAAATCACGTATTAAGCCGGGAGATCGTATGAAACTTTGTAGGCACATTTAGGTGGTTTTTTTTTTTTACTTATTACATGTTCCACTGATAGGTTGCAAAGAACTACTATGGACAATTCATTCCGGAGTTCTGATGAACCCACTCTATTTTTCGGCACTGCCGCAGTAGCCATACGGGTTCTTCTTGGCCCAGTTCCACTGGTCCCTGCACATCTCCTCGATTCCATACTGGGCTCTGCCGCAGAAATACCACACAGGTATCAACTGATAAAGTGATAAGCTTAGATGATGCAGATAAGAGGTGTCACTGTTCACAGCCATTTACCTCCATCCAAGCTCCCTTCCAGCCTTCTCGGTGGACGCGTAAACCTCCGTCGCGTCACCCGGTCTCCTGGGGCACAACTTGGTGGGAATCTCCTGCAGTTTTGCAGCCAGAGACGTCAGTTTCAGGTCCCTTTCTCCGGATCAGATCATGTAGAGACACGATCCATGCACGGATAGAACCTTGCCGGAGGCCTTCTTGAACGCCGCCACCATCTCCAGAACGGATGTGCCGCGCCCCGTGCCCAGATTGTAGGCCACACAACCTGCACAGGGGGGCACGAGCTAGCATGGTCAAGTACAACTGGATATGATTCGTGAACATGTGGTGGTGCCCAAAATGGTTCGGCGGCGTCGTACCGATATCGGGAGCGTCGAAGAGCTTGTTGAGCGCTGCGATGTGCCCGTCGGCCAGGTCGACGACGTGTATGTAATCCCTGATCTGCAACACCAATCAATCGATCAAAAAGAAATTGATACGGCCAGATACGAACGAATTGTCGACGTCAGTGAGTATCTGTGGCGATTTTGTAGGCAAATTAAACAAAGTGAGGGCGCAGCGCACGCACCGCGGTGCCGTCCCGGGTGGGGTAATCGTGGCCGTAGACGTTGAGCTCGGGGAGCCTGCCGACGGCGACCTGCTGGATGTAGGGCAGCAGGTTGTTGGGTATCCCCTTGGGGTCCTCTCCGATCTCGCCGGAGCTGTGCGCGCCGATGGGGTTGAAGTAGCGCAGCAGGACGATGCTCCACTCCGGGTCCGCGCGGTGGTAGTCACGCGCCATATCCTCCAGGATAAGCTGCGGAAGCAACCCGAAAAAACGACGTGAGGACACGAGAAAAGCGTCGAGCGGCCGTTACACGTCCTGGTCAGCGACCGTGAACCACAACACGCGACGCGATTATTGGCAGTTCCGTCACGGGGATTTTGCTACCTTGGTCCTGCCGTAAGGGTTGGCGGCCTGCAGCTTGGAGTCCTCCACGCATGGGATCTCCTCCGGCCAGCCGTACACGGTGGCGGACGACGAGAACACCAACTGCACACGGACGCGCTCGCGGGGTCAGTCAGTGCCAGTCAGATCGTGGCGATCCAGCAGTAGTACCTTCTTGCAGTTGTGCGCCTTCATGGTCTTGTAGAGGTTGATGGTGCCGACGAGGTTGTTCTCGTAGTACATCTCCGGGTGCGCGACGCTCTCCCCGACGGCCTTCAGCCCGGCGAAGTGGATGACGGCGTCGTACCTGGAAATGGAGGACATCAGCAGCGCATGTGTGGTGTGGTGTGGGGACTCACTTTGTTGTAGAGGTAGAAATCGAAGCGCTGAAAGGGCTTCATCAGAGGATAGAGATCGATTTTGAAAGGGCATGCAGTTTCATGGATGGATCGATCTAGCGCCGTACCTCCTGGCAGAGAACACCTTCTCCAAGTCCTCGGTGCTCCTCAGGTCCCCCTGAAATGCAGCACGGTGAGGCGATCGAGAGAGCAATTCAATCAGCGAGGGGGCGGGGCAAGCAAACAAAGGCTCATGCGAAACAAACAACAACCCGCCGGCGCCCGGCGGCGGCGCGGTTTCGTCACAACGTAACGTACGCGGATGAAGTCGAGGCGGGCGGAGAGCGCGGGCCCGGCGATGAGGCGGACGCGGTCGAGCGCCTCGGGGACGGAGTTGTGGAAGTTGTCGACGACGGTGACGCCGTAGCCCTGCTCCAGGAGGCGCAGCACCGTGTGCGTGCCGATGAACCCGGCGCCGCCCGTCACCAGCACGCTCCTCCTGCCCGCCGCCGCGCCTCCGCCGCCGGCATCCGACCCGCCGATCGCCATGGGACCGACGAGGCGCCGATCGATCTGTCGTCTCCGCCCGCCCGCCCGTGTGGTGTGGTGCGTGGTGTGCGGGTTCTGTTGCACTGGCTGGCACCGGCGGCGCTCGCTATACTAGCTGTAGCTGGGGCCCGACCCCAGCGAGGGGGCCGCGGGGGGATATATATCCCGGTCCGGTGCCGTTGGTGCGCGTGCCGTGCCGTGCCGTGCCGTGGCGAACGAGGCCACAACGCAACGTGACACGGGCTCACGAACGCGGAGGAGGTGTAGCGGAGCGGCGGATCAGATGACGGGACAAACGGGTGGGACTAGTGCCTAGTGGCCGCCGCGCGTTGTGCCCTATGCGACTAATGCTTTGGGCCTGGCTGGCGTTGCGGGTGGTGCGCCGGCTGTACTGTACCCTGTGGGTCGCGTTGCGTTTTTCTTTTCCCTTTCAATTCAACGAGGTCAAGGTCTGTGTGTTTTCGTTGGGAAACGAAGCGAACCCGACGGCGGGCGCCACGCCTTCTTGGCGTCCGTGGCATTCGCTATCGCGGCCGCGGCAGCGAATCCCTTGCCCGATCGGTTCGGCAGGCTCCTTCGTTGCCGCTGTCACCTCGCCTCAACTCGCGTGCCTATCGGCAGATATCGTCGTCTCGTCTCGCCTCATCTCATCCCAAATGATGCGGGGGGTAAGGCCTTGTTTAGTTCTCTAAAAATTTTGCAAAATTTTTCAAATTCTCCATCACATCGAATCTTTAGACGTATGTATGAAGTATTAAATATAGATAAAAATAAAAACTAATTGCACAGTTTGGTCGAAATTGACGAGACGAATCTTTTGAGCATAATTAGTTCATAATTGGACAATATTTGTCAAATACAAACGAAAGTGCTACAGTATCAATTTCTTAAAAAAATTTGGAACTAAACAAGGCCTAAGCAAAGAATCCGGCGGTAGTCAGAAAAAAATTGCCAAAAGGCTAAATCCTTATTGATGCCGTAGTATTAAGAAGAAATGGTAAAATTACAGGTTTAGAATCCATTGCATGTATAGAACCATCATTTAGAAACAAGGGATTCAGAGTGGTGTTTAAAAACAAAGACTATTTTAGCAATACCAATAGCATTCAAAACAATAAAGTTTGTTGCATCCAAACATATAACCAAAACATTAAATAAAACCATAGTATTTTTCTAGAGCTCTAAAAGTACTTTGCATCCAAACATGGCCTATCTGCAAAAATACAACATGCTAGTCTCCTACGGTAATCGAACTCCTCTAAGATTCAATATTTGAGTGACATATAGAGGCAAAGCACAAAACTTATGTGCCTTTTGTCATTAGCTAATCAACTTAAACTTCGAATTTCAAACCATCTGTTATAGTAAATATGAATAGTACAATATTGTATATCCGCGTGAGGCATTAGTCCTATGTAACTTAGGGCACTCCCAATGCTATAAACTACATATAGTTTCTATACCTATTAATTTCTATAGACACTACGTATAGAAACTATGGTCCCAATGGATAGTTTCTATACAATAATTTGTTATCCAATCATATTCGTTCTCTCTCCATTCTCAACCAATCATGTCACTTCATCCCTTGGATCTCGTGTAGACATGGTTTCTAACTTAGACCCAGTTTCTATGATTTTTACTCTCTCTTCAATAACTATTTTACCACATCAGCAAAATGCTTAGGTGACACTGCAATTAATGTCTATAGAAATTATGATAGTTTCTACATTGAGAGTGCTCTTAGGGCAGTCCCAATGGAAGAAACCAAGTAGTTTCTATAGTTTAGGATACCGCATCAAGAAACAACTCCTTCCCAACCCATAGTTTCCATAGCAGTGGTAATACAAAGAATGAATTAAATGCAGCATTTAGAAGAGACGGATCAGCTGTGGCAGAGAAACACGCAGCCACAATTGTGCAGCGATCAATCTTAACATCTCAGATTTCAAATAAAACGGAGGCGTTCCCAGAACAGCTTCGAATTGCAAACGAAATAGTAGTTCAGTTGGGCAACAAAACAACTAAAGTTGCATAACAGATGGCATCATCCATGGACAGGCGATTGCATACAGTAGCGCAACAAAATAACTAAAGTTCATGATATATGATATATTATAGTAGATAAAATAGTAAGCTGCCATCATCAGGTTGCAGGTCATCGGTTTGCACGACATCAGCCAAGATACACCCATCATCTCAGATTGCAGCAGTCCTCCAGAAGCCATCAGGTTCGCAGCATCATCTACAAGTGAAAAAAAATGAGAAACAATGTATGAAAAGAAATCAAACACAAACATAGAGACATATGTATTTGATGCAAACTGAACTACTGTTAGATATGTACCTAATTATTTTGCCTATATGAATCACCAAACTTTTCCCAAATATGATCAATCAAATCAGTCTGAAGTTGCTTGTACGACTCACGATTATGTAAGGCATTATTTCTGTTAAGTACTTCTTCCATCTCTGGATTTTGTCCATGAGAGATTGTAGCACCAGTGACCGTATATGTGCTGCCCTCCTCATTCAAATCAAGTAGAACCTCCTCTACATCCTTCTCGTCTTCAATGATCATGTTGTGGAGAATGATACAAGCAAGCATGACATTCTCAAGGTCACCTTGCTCATACAAACGTGCTGGCCGACGCAAAATACAAAATCGAGACTGCAAAATGCCAAAAGCACATTCTACATCCTTCCTTGCCCCTTCTTGCTTCTGTGCAAACAATCTATGCTTGTCTGATTGTGGTTCACGTATAGACTTTACAAAAACAGGCCACTCTGGATATATGCCATCAGCTAGGTAATAGGCCATATCATATTCTCTTCCATTGATAACGTACTGCACCTTAGGAGACTCTCCTCTCAGTTGCTCGACAAACAAATGTGACTGGTTAAGCACGTTAATATCATTGTTGGATCCAGCGACACCAAAGAAGGCGTGCCATATCCAACGATCATGCGAAGCAACTGCCTCTAGAATGATAGTAGGAACACCATGATCGCCGCGGGTATACATACCCTTCCATGCATAAGGGCATTTTTCCCAATGCCAATGCATACAATCTATGCTCCCTAGTATTCCTGGGAACCCACGACGCTCACCGATCTGCATTCCTAACTTGAATATCAGTTAACCCTACAATAGAGGTAAACAGTAATGACACTGGGATCAAGTATTTTTTTTTCTCAGATAACAAATAGGTCAACTATTTAGCAAACAAGATGTATAACAAATCAAGTATTTTTTCTCAGATAAACCTCTGTAAACTATGTAGCAAACAAGATGTATAACAAATCAAGTGCTTTTTTTCTCAGATAACAGATAGGTAAACTATTTAGCAAACAAGATATGTAACAAATCAAGCGCTTTTTTTCTCAGATAACAAATAGGTAAACTATTTTAGGCACTGTACATACATGGCAACAGACTGGTTTATGGTGAATAAAATTGAACTCTGATTATTAAGTAAACATACCCTTCACTTAAGCCCAACGGAGATGAACTTGTCCACCACGCAGGGAAACCGGTGTCTTGGAGACTTGTGAACACTGGAGAAGCTGCTGCTGTCCGCGCGGCTGGTTCACTGGCGGCCGAACCATCTCCATCAGTACGAGCGGCGGCAGCAGCATTGACTGGAGCAAGTCTTGCAGCGCCCTTGCCTTGTCCTACCCTGCCCTGCCCTGCCCTGCCTTGCCTGGAGCTTGAGGATGGTGGCCGAAGAGGATTCATTTTGGAAGCGATTGAGACAGATTTGGATGGATTAGGGTTCAGATGATTGGTATTTGGGGGGGGGGGCTAGGAGAGCGCGCGGGGGAAGAAGGGCGAGCGCACGGGGGGAAACCAGGGCGAGCTTGCGCGGGAACCTTTGCTGGCGGCGAGCGGAGGAGAGCTCGTGGAGGGAGGGCGATTCACGGGGTGGCCAGGGCGAGCGAGCGCAAAGAAATCGCTGCCGGCAGCGGGAGTCCGAGCGCGCGGAGGGATGGCGAGTGCGCGGGAAGCGGAGTCGAGCGCGCGGGAAGCGTAGGGCAAGCGCGCGGAGTGAAGGCGGGCGCGCGGCCGCGCGCGTGGGAGGGGGGAACGGCGCGGCGGAGCCGGCGCAGGTGATCCTCCGTCTTCAATGCTAGAAACCATTAGTTTCTCCCCAACGGCGATTTTGTGGTGTCTAGCTCCTTCGATTCTCGCGTAGACGTGGTTTCGTCCCAGAGAAATCGTTTCTCCCTTGCACCCTCTCTCTCTTCTTTAATTCATGTGCCACGTCAGCAAAAATGTGAGCTGTCCAAGTAATAAATATACATAGAAACTACTATAAATACACCATTGGGACTGCCCTTAGGGCACTCCCAATGCTAGAAACTACATGTAGTTTTTATACCTATTAATTTTTATAGACACTATACAGAAACTATGGTCCCAATGGATAGTTTCTATAGAATATCTTTTATCCAATCATATTTATTCTCTCTCCATTATTAGCCAATTATATCACTTCATGTCTTGGATTTTGTGTAGACGTGGTTTTTAAGTTAGACCCAGTTTCTATAATTTTTGCTCTCTCTCTCTTCAATAACTCTCTTGCCACATTAGCAAAATACTTAGGTGGCACTGCAATTAATATCTATAGAAACTATGATGGTTTCTGCATTAGGAGTGCTCTTATACAATCAGCCCATGAGATCCAATGCGATACATTCAATTATTATCCCACTCATTCTATTGTGGTTAAATGGACCCTAATTGCCGGCATGTCATTCTCATTCTTCATTATTGTCCTTATCCTCTCTCGCTTTCTTGCACGGCTGAACTAGCTCTTTTGCTGGCTTCCCGCATAGGATAGAACACGAGCTGCAAAATGGCGCATGCTGCCAGTCTCTTACAATAATTGAAGTTCTCAAAAATATATTATCTCAATTTGCGAATAGGTAAGAAGAATGCAAAAAAGAGAAATTCTTCAGTCCCTACATAAAGGCTAAAAGTGTCAAAGCAGCCCAATAAGAAAAATAAGAAGGTAGATACTCTTGGGCGTTCAGGCATATGCCACTTTGCTGGGATTGACCAAAGCATTTGGGCCGATTCCAGCAGCACAGACGGGAAGGCCGGTTATTGATGTGCTAGTGGCGGGTATAGCGATCAGCTTTTCATTTGGGCCTGGAGAAAAACTGAATAAGTGAAGCGAAGATATGTTGCTAAAAAAAATGAAACGAAGATATCGTTCATTTCTGTCACCGTTTGCTCGTCCATAGTACAATTTTCGAGCTAAAAATTTTCTGAGGTAAAACAGAGCAGCGAAGTCTGGTTCGGTAACTAGGAAATTGTACTTCTGACCTGCTTCACCTATATGAATTGTTTTCTAATGTTAGCTTGTGATAGTGACTCTCCGTGATCTGAATTAGCACTAAAAAATATACAAGGAAGAAGGAACAGGTAAAAAAAAGTCTTTGGCAAAAAAAGGAGTGCATAATCTTTTAGAGTATTGCTACATGTTCAACCATAAAAATGCATGACAACACTCACGTGCTTTGTTGGCCGTCCCAAGACTATACGTGTATTTTCTTCTATATCAGTGCTAGTTCATTACAGAAAAACACTCACGTGCCGAGAAGTATACGTAGACACCAGTACAAATGAAAAGTGCAAGTCAAACAAATCAAATTGACAAGGAAGCACACCGCAGTTGCAGATGGGTGTTTTTTCTGAGCATCTTTGTCCAGCAGTCCAGGAAGGCACCGGCACTTTTCTTTAGTCAAATCCACGCCCAGATCTCAGTACATAGCTTGTAGAACCTTTTGATCCAGATCAGTGAAAAATAACGGAAAAACAGGGGTAGGTGTTGTCAATGATTAAAGGCAGAACATAAAGAAAAAGGCGCTCAAGTTTCGGCCTACGGATGCAGCCATGGAGGTACCAAAGTAAACAACAAGCATCTTCGCCCTGCTCAAAAAGGCGCTCAAGTTTCGGCCGTGACTATAACATGTAAAGTAGACTAGTAATCTGAACAAGTAGTCATACAGCAATCATGAGGTAAGGTCGTAAGGACGAAAGATCTACTCGTACAGGATACCTGATGAAAACAACATTGCCGACAGTTTGCCCTACCGAGTAACTACAGGTAAGGTGATCTCGCAGATCACTGATGAATAGTATAAATGTTATTAGTTGCAGCAGAAGACTGAAAACAACATAGAAGAAAATCTACATTATATAGTGATTTGGTGATTCAATTTGTAAGGCAGTTACAATTGACCATGTGAGGTGTGCGCCTAATCCAATCAGGGCACATTCTGAAGGCACATATCTATACCATCCAGTCTTATTACAGTGGAGCATCATATACTATATCCCAAATTATCCACAATTCGGCACCAATTGAAGGGCAGAGAAGTTCATCCTGCTAAGCTGCGTTTCGCAGTCACCTTTCTCGTTTCCTCTTCATAGGGAGCAAGGTCTTCGGTTTTTCTGATGGCTTGTTAACTGATCCTTCGTCTTCAATAAGGTGGAACCCGGGGTGCGATGACAATTTCTCCACTTCAACTTTTGCTACGTCCTTCCTTACTCCTATGTCAGTAATGTATCTGCCAGCACAGTACATCCCAGCTGTGACAGTGGCCATTCCAAGCGGACCAGCCGCCAGAAGCTTAAACGGAGTGGAAAGAAGAGCAGCCAAAGGCACACCAATGGCAGAAGAAGCTTGCCCACTAGTCCCAATGCCAGGTTCCTCAACTGGCAGAAGCCCAGTCTTGCAGTAGAGTGCAAAGTCTTCACAGTTCTTCTCAAACATGTCGTAATTTCCAAAACCATTCTGAAGCAAGTACATCGCTCGATGGACCACAACCTCTGGTGGGTCTGATTCGGCAATGGTGCAGGTCCCCCCACGAAGCTTTGCAAGGAAAACCGCAGATGGCACTCCATACTCGAAGCAATAGAGAGAGCCATTGCGAAGGAAACAGTCCAAGCAAGTGAGGACAACACCACTATTGGGCAGCTGGAATCCACAATCAGGGAATGTTTGGCACTCTGATGGAATCTCTGAGATCAGGCTGGAGGCGGAGTCTGATGAATCTGAACTTTCAGTTTCTTTCTTTCGTGTAAAATGGACCACTTTGCTTCCTCCAACATAAATACCTGAACATAAACAAGAAAATTGCTTGAGAAGCAATGGAAAGAAATATCAAAACAGTAGTTAATGATATATGATTGCTTTACATATTGCCCTGTTGTGAACAACATGCTAATAGGCACCGATTGTGGAGACACACTGTCCCTATAGCACAATTGTGACACTGTATAGGGGTCGTCTATCTAAGCTTCCTAAATGAAGATAAAAAAACCTCTATTATCTGAAAGTAAAGAGATGAAAAGTAAAAAAAAAAAACTGTGGTACATAAAGTTCATTACCTCAACTAGTAGAAGTGACTGAATAGTTCAAGAACTTAATTAACATAGGATACTTTGGTGATCAGAGTTTACAGCAAGTAGACCTAAACTAGTCACTTATCAAGCACAGTAAAGCATGGGTCAACCTGCAGTGTTTCTTTCCTGCAAGCAACCTCGAGTTAACAATAAGGCTGCTCCACACTAGAAAAACAGCAGAGCACAGAAACAGACATACACGTTGGTTAGCAGTAGGTGAGCAGCAACAAGTGCCATTTGTTCTACATGGTAAGCAGAGGACAGTAGGGCACAGCATGTGGCCTCCTAGCCATCTGGAAGGGTTTATTACAGAGTACGGTATCTTCAGTTGAAGCCTCAACTCCATGCCTAACAAGGCGGGGTGAGATGGGCGAGATGGAGTAGAAAGTAGGAACATGGCATCGTTTGTGTGACGGTTGCAGACTTGTTACAGTCGTCCGCTGCCACCAAACTGATGCCATCAAAATCTCCCGAGTAAATAGGGGAGTGCATCAGAATTGGCATGGCTTTTGCAGGGAAATTCTGCAAATAGGAGGACGACGATCGACGAAACAGAAGGAAAACCTCACTCACAGATTAGCCAATTGAGACGGCGAAGCGCAGATGCATTCACATTTGACGCACACAGAAATCAAAATCACCACGATTACCGAGCCGGCTCGGCCCAGAATTCCGGTGAACAGCTAACTTGCACACTACGAGAATCCGTGATCCGCGCCATCGGCGGCGGCAATTCGCTGCTAGAACTCGTGAGGCACCATCGGTAGGGGATCGATGAGCGTACCGTGGTGGGAGTAGGCGTAAACGGCCCGCCAGGTGTAGATGTGGTCGCCGGGCCTGATCTCCGACCGCTCCACCCGGTTCGACAGCAGCCCCATCCCAACCCCCCGCCGCCGCCGAGCGTGTCGGTGCGGCCGCACTCGCACCCCCGCCGCCTCTACAGCTCTACTGCAATTACCCCGTCCATTGAAGCCAGCACGGGGTAGCAGGCGGATGGAGAAGTCATGGAGAGTGGTTGCGGGCGAGCGGACTGCCGGCCTATATAGAAGGGTAGCCGAGGCAAAGGGAGGCCGAGCCGCGGAGGGGTAGTGGAGCTGTAGGGGCGAGAGGGGGCGTCGGCGTGGTGCTTGGGGAGACGGCCAGGGAAAAGAAAAGAATGTCGCTGTCACGTACCACTCGCCACCGCCGATCCCCCTTCCCTCGGTCGCTGGGCTTCTGCTGGAGCCTCCGTCCGGCTCGAGGCGGAAACAAGCGAGAAAAAAACGGGTTGGGGCGCGGGGGCATTTCCCCGTACCAGGGTTCACATGCGGTGATTCGGCGAAGTTGGTGAGGGAGGAGGACCCGGAGGAGTAGGGCAGAGGAGGCGGACCGGGGGAATCGCGAATCGGGATCGGCACGTCGCAGCGGGACAGCGGCGACAACGCCTCGGATCGTGTGTCGCCGTGGACTCTGTTCCTTTTTCTACCGTGCCCCCGCGTTGCGCTTCCTGCACATCACGTTGCTGCGTTTTTTTTTACTGCAGCACAACTGCACGAGCGCAACTGCACTAGTATAGGTGAACTGGGGCCGGTGACGGGGAGCATCCGAGAGCATGTGTGGAGAGCGGCGACGACGGTGAGACCGGCGAGCCCTGGTGCAAAGGTGCAGGTAGGACGCGCGGGGGGTGGCTAGAGCCTACTGTACTCCGTAGAGGGTATGACCGTACAGCACAGGACCGGCCACCAACTGCGGTCGCGCACCTAACCGGGCCGTCCCCTGCGTGGCACGAACTCCCGTCGTGCCGGTCACCTGATGTTGATGGTGGCGCCACTCGCTTTTTTAGACTAGCCTTCATTTTGCTCCGTGCTTCGTTATTATGCTCCTTCGATCCTAAATTAAATTATAAATTATTCTAAAATTTTTGGAGAGTTAAAACATCTCAAGTTTAACCAAATTTATATAATAACATAATAATATTTAGAATACCAAGTAACTATCATTAGATTATTCATTACTTATATGTTTATAGTAATATCTTTTGATGTTATAGATTTTTCTAATTTTTCTATAATGTTGGTCAAACTTGAGATATTTTAACTCTTTAAAATTTTTAGAATGAGTTATAAATTAGGACGGAGGGAGTACTATTCTAAACCTTCATTGGATGATGATTGTCACCGATAGGTGGTGATAGTAACATTTTCAAAGGAGAAGGTGTGTCGCAGCCAATGACGAGAGCATAACGGGTCGATGCCATCTTTCTAACCTGACTAGTAGACATATTTGTAGCGGCAATTTGAGACGATGGTCAGGAACCTATTCGTTGTCACCAAGACACATCTCAGTCATGTACAGCATTGGCTCGTCTCTCGTAATTTCGAAAAGTTGGAAGACATAATTTTGAAGATCACTTTCGTTCTGGGCGGAACCGGACCGACATTCCCATGGCCCAAGCATTTGCCAATTGCCATCGATCAATCGATGGGCCTCAGCACAGGCGACTGCGCCATGGAGAGAGACGACCCATCTAGTAAAGCCCAGCACGCAAAACCTCCACTCCACCACTCACCTGCCAGTTTTTCGCAGCTCCCTCGCTCACGCGCGGCATCACGCCGGCCGGCTGGCCACTCCTGTTCACACCGCCGCTGCCTTTCCTTCCACGGCGATCCCTCTCTCTCTCCGCGGACGCCAGCCAAAACTGGCAACGCCATTCCAATAAAAGGATGCGCCCCTGCGCTAGCCGACGCCTTCCACCCGCATTCCCCGTTCAGCTAAACCCTAGCCGTCTCCGGCGCGCAGATCCACCATCAGAGACGACGCTCGCCGGTCCTGAGGAGAGATGGCCGACCCGAACTCCCAGCGGCTCGCCGCCGCTACGAAGGATGTTCCGGCGACCCAGCATCAAGCCGCGGTGACCGCGCCGCAGCCGCACGGAGGCGCTCTCGGGTTTTTTGCGGTGGCGGCGCCGAAGCAGGGCGCAGCCATGGTTGCGCTGTCGTCCCCGCAGGGCGGTCCCGGGTTCGCGGTGGTGCCTCAGGGGGTCGAGAACGTGGCGGCTCCCGCGTCCCCGCAAGGCCCTCCGGGGTTTTGGGTGGCGCCTGAGCAGCCCGGGCCCGCGCCACAGCAAGGTGCTCCGGTGATGGCGCCGCCGCAGAGCGCAACCATGATGGCTCCGCAACAGCAGCATTTCGCGCCTGCGGTGGTGCCTACCTCCCAGCAACTTATGCAGATGCTCCTTCAAGCTGCGCCCATGGGCATGTTGTTGGCCTCGATGCCCCAGCAAGCCCAAGCCCAGCCCATGGCTGCTCACCAACCCGCTCAAGGTATGGCGCCATCGCAATCCCTGCCCACGTGCCATCCGCCCATGATGGAGATGCAGCAAGCTCAAGCCGGACACATGACGACACCACCACCACTGCCACTCGACCCTCTGCCATTGATGCAGCAGCAGCAGCACCAGCACCAGCGACAACCTTCACAAGCTGATACAGTGATAATGGCGCAACCGCCTCTTCCTCTCGGCCCTCCACCTGCGATGCTTCAGCAACAGCCTCGGCAAGGGGCCACGATGATGATGCCACAGCCACCTCTGCCATTCAACCCTCCATCAGTGACACTGCAGCAAAATTCACAGGGCAACCAGGTGATGATGGCACAGCCACAATTTGCTGCTCTACCATGCAAGCGCCAGCGTCTTGACCAATATGGTTTGTGATCAACTTCTAGTTATACCTTATTACTGTTTTACTTAAGTGGTAATTGGTAACAGTATCATGGGTGTGACTAATAAATGTTCTACCATAGATGTATTCAAGTTGGTGTAGACTAGATTTACTTTTGTTGTATAAATCTATAAGTCATATCATAAACATATGTAGTTAACTTCAAGCCTGTGTTTCATGCTAACTCTTTTTTTGGTAACTTTTTTTTTGGATAACTTTTCATGCTAAATCTTTGAAGTAATCATGGGAATAGTAGTTCCCAGTATGAAATTTCCATGCTACTCTGTGTTGTAGCTTCTTAAGCATTGAGATTAGGGAGCCTATCTTTCTGATTTTTTGAAAAAAAAACAATTAGGAGATACATGTCAGTGTAGCACATCTGCATTTTTAGGCCAAATTTCAGATTTTAGGTTCCAATTTTGTTGTAAAGAACTTTTGAATGCTTTTTTGATGATCACCGTGATTATAAATCCTGAGTTTAGAATTAGTCAATAGAGTTTCTGTGTGTTTAGACTGTTTGGCTTAGGGTTTGCACTCGTGTCGTTTAATGCACTTCATGCAAATATTAACAGCCACTACCGAGTAAAGCCAAAAATGTTGATGTGCATCTACTAGGTTCAGCTTAGGATTTGCACTCACCCACTTTGTTGGGTGCCCTTACTTCTGCAGCTATTAAACATGCAATTAAGCTTCTATTTTTTCCTCTTAGTGCTGATGGGATTGCCAATTCTTGGGACTTTTTAAACCCCTACACTTCAGCGTTAAGTTTGGAAGATTGATTCATGGTTCTGCTCCAAGTTCAGATGTTGTTTTCTCGACGGATGTTGTGATAGCTATGTATCAACGTTCACCGATCATCATGTACACCACCATACCTGTATCCAATACGGCACGGTACAGATAGGCATACTGCGAAGCATCAGAACATTGCAATGTAAAATGAAGAATTTAATTGCCGATATGGTTTCGGATACTCGACGATACCTCAGTCCGATAGTTCTCTTCCTGTCCATGCATAGTCACGTAGAGATGGAGAAATGGAGAGAGTCTGGAGGCAGCTGGTCTGCTAGGTCTGGGAAGAGCACAAAGTCTGAGCATTCTTGAAGAGACGAGAAGAGCATGGGCAACCCATTTTGCTAGTCATTGCTGTGAAATGTTGACCTGTGGTGCCAAAGCTGCGTTTGGCGAAAAAGAGAACTGCAACAGGAAGAAAGCAGAGCAGCGGCAGTGGCTGGCTGGCTTATGTGCAAGACGAGAGAAAATTTTACGGTTAAGTTTGAGGTCCTTATATGGGCTGAGTGGGCCAGCTGCCCAGAAAATAGAAGTCCATCTCATACTTTCCTTGTTCTATCTTTTCTTTCCTTTTTCCCGTTCATCTTAAGATAGATAATGCATTCAGCATGAGCATTTCATTATTTTTTATGATGCTCTAATTAACTTCTTTCTTGGTAACCATAAAGTTCAATTATTTTCATAATTTTTAAAGTTTAGTTATTTATAAATATATATATTTCCCGTAGTAGTGTATTCGTTTTTTTAGAATTGCATATTGCCATACTGTACCTGTATCGTTGTATTGTGTATCAGTGACAATTAGGTGATAGCTTCACGTGTTTGTTTCTGTTCCTAGATTTCTTTTATTTGGGCTTGCTTCTTAAATGGAAGTAAAACACAATTTGAGGTTGAGGAAATCATACTTCATGTACCCCTGAATGACTTCTATAAATCTATGCCTTGTGATGTGTACATGAAACTAATTTAGTGTTCTTTACATTTTGCAGACAACACTCATGAACAGCATATGACTGGCCATCAGCAGGAAACAGCAATAATGAATGCTGCAATGGGACAATCTTGTGGTCCTAACTTACACGATGGGGTACATAATGATTATTTTGTTTCTTAATCCAGAGTGACAACTGTTACTAAATGTTAAAGTGCTGTTTTTTTACTTCTACTTGGTGAATGATTACAGTTTCCATATTTTGGTGCACCTGAGCCCTCCCTTCCTCGAGATGCAACAAGCACCATTTATGTTGAAGGTCTCCCTACCAACTGTACTAGACGGGAAGTAGCGCGTATCCTTTTGTGGATGATGATTGCTCTTTCTGATCTTCTTATGAGTCTGTTTGCCATTCTTTTTTCCACCAATCAACTATAATTTACATCAGGTGTTGTCAATCCATATGTTTTTTTTTTGTGTTCCATCCTTCAACGTTGAGGTCTTTGGGCCCATTAACTTTTGCTTAGATATATTTCGCCAATATATGGGGTTCCTTGGAATGAGACTGGTCAATAAAGGATCTAATAGACATTTGTGCTTTGTTGATTTTGCAACCCCTGCACAAGCTTTTCTCGCCATGAGAACTCTTCAAGGTGAATATTGTTCTTATACAGTTTTCTATCTTTAGCTGCATTTGTGATGTTACTGAGCCATTTTGTCCTTGGAGAAAACTATCTTAGTACATTATGTTCTGTTTAAACTAAAACATGTGGTGCGGGATGGTATTTTCCAACTCTGTAGTGATTATGAATGGCGCTAAGCAATATTTCTACTTTAAGACTAAGCAATGGTTCAAACTTCTCGAGTCTTGACTTTTGTTAGGCTATCTCATTTGCTGAAGATATAAGACAGCAGTTGTTATAACTGATAATTCTGATGTACGCTTTGAGCACAAAAGGAAAAAAGTGGTAAAGTATAGAAATGATTCTATGGCAGCTTGATCAATCAGTTAGATTCTAATAATCTAAGAAAAGACAACCCTTCTCTGTCACGACATTTGTGTACTGTGGCTGGCAACAGCTTCTTACACTTGATTTGTCAACACGTGTTCATTTTGTCCACTTCAATACCAATATCTGTCTAATTCATTAATCAGTTTAGATCTCTACGATAGCATAATCCACTGACTTTTTGTACCCTTTAATACTTTATTTTTTGTGTAAACTTGTCACATCTTATATTTTCAAATATGCCTGTTTTGTAGCATGGGGTCATTGCTTGATTGACTGCATCTTTGGACAAATTACTTTATTTTGCAGGCTATAGATTTGATGAACAGGACCCTCACTCACGCATTTTGAAACTGCAGTTCTCTCACTCTCCTCGTATGGGCTCACATGGTGGGTCCTAGGCACTGAATTGCGTGGATCTAGTTTCCTTCTACACCGCCTTGAATTCCTGATATCTTGACTTGGCAACCTTGGTCTTGAGTTTGTGAGGCTTTAGCTAGTCTGTGACGAACAATTGTTGCAACTAATGGTACTTAACTATTGGAGGTTGCCTTGCTGTATGATATGTTTTTGTTATATAATGGTGCAATGTGACAAGCATGTTATTGTGGATTTCATTCTCTACTTGGTGCTGATGGTCTTGGGTCATCCACTTCATTGATTGATGTCGTCAGCTGGTAAATGGGACTCTGATTATCTATTGAGGGACGTGAGCCACAATTTGCAGGTGTCTTGGTGGTTCCAGCCTGTTTTTGAACACATTGGTTTGCATGGTTGCCATGCTCATTTTGATGTAAATGAATTCATGAGAATTTGGATTACAGCATAGTTTACATGGATCCTGTACCTGATGATGCTTTGTGCTTAGGAACATGTTAATCCACCGGTGCTAGTTGGTTTTTGTGGTTGGATGTCGAAGTATTTTTGTTGCTGATTGAGTCTTGGTTCATTGTCCAAATCAGAGTTAGCTGAGTATTATTTCATCAGGGTTGGTTATTTGGATGGGTATATAAATAAGTTGTGGCGATGCTAGGATTTTGTTTTCGATTCAGTTGTCACAAACACGTTTTCTATTCAAACTTGGTTATTTACCAAAAAAAAATATTGTTTGTCAATAAGCAACCAAAATTTATATTCTCTCCGTTTTAAATTGTAAGCAACCAGAAAACAAGTTTAGAAATGGATTTGTAAACAAGAGGTAAAAATTGTACAAAAAATACATATTTCTTTCACCATCGTAAGCATCTGTAGCGGAGCAGAAATCACAATGTTGTATATATCTGTACTAGCAGTATTCATGACAAATCTGTTGTAAAAAAATTGAGGTATAAAGGTGATACATAAGAAGCAAGTTTGGTGGAAAGAAATACAACATACGATAAGTTGGAGGTAAAAAGAACAATAAAAAAATTCATAGGTGGAGATAAAAAAAAAGTTGTATGTTTGTAGTGGTAGGATCCCATAGAACAAACCTCTTAGGACTGTTTCGTTTGAGGCGGTAAAGTTTACCGTCCGTTACATTAAATGTTTGGAACATATGCATAAAATACTAAATGTAGACTATTTACGAAACTAAAAACATGGCTAGAGAGTAATTTACGAGACGAATCTTTTGAGACTAATTAGTTCATGATTAGACACTAATTACTAAATAAAACAAAAATGCTACAGTAACGGTTAAACTTTAATAACTCTAACCAAACACCCCTTAAAGTAATAACTAGAGCCATTTCTTGGATGAACATTTGGCACGAGACAAATCTTTTAAGCCTAGTTACTCCATGATTGGACAATATTTGTCAAATAAAAACAAAAGTGCTACGGTGTCAAAATTAAAAAAAAAATAGATCTAAACAAGGCCTGAGTCCAAAAACTGCTCTGGCTCCTCTGCGAGCCATAACAAACCAAAGCCAAAGCTATGCGAAAAGGACCCTTAATAGATTTTTCTTTTTATTTTTCAAACTTAAATGACATCCATCCAAGCTACAGTCTACTTTTAATTTTATCTTAACTTGTAAGTAAAACTTCTCTAGTTTTCATCAAGTTTATTTTTTCTAAAAAAATATTAACATCTGAATTAATTCTTCATGACACATATCAGTTGGCTAGGGAATTTCATCTCAATCGCCATTTTATTCCTACTCTTACAAATAGGCTAGCCCAAGCAAGGCCTGCTAACCACCTAATTACCTACGACTGCAACACTATCCATTAGCGGGGAAAAAAATAATAACTACAGGAACAGGAGCATCAAAACAAAGAGCATTCATCATTCAAAGCGTTGCACAGTTTCAAACTTGTCAGGAATGTTACGGAGTACATCAGTGACACAACGATCTGGTTCTCACTTGCTGCTACAGTACTCCAGTGCATCCAGATACATGATGGTCGCCTAAACCAAAACTGCGTACAAAAGGCGATGGTCCTAGCGCTAGAGGGAGCCTTGCGCGCTCTTGCTGCATAGTTGCTTGCTCTGCATTAGATCTTGTTGATCTTGGCTGCCACGACGAGCGGGTTGTTCCTGGCGATCTTCTCCCGGGCCGCCGTCTTGAAGTCGAAGCTGCACGCGTGCTTCTCCGCGTACCTGTTGACTTCAAGAACACCAACAGGTGCGCGTGCTTCGACTCGTGTCATGGATTCTGGAACCGACTTCCGGCTTCCGGCGCGGGGCTGTCGCTCTGGCGCCGCCGCCGCTAGTGGAGTTTGCCCGGCGCCGTGTGCCGCGGGAGAGCTGGGCGGAAACCGGGTGCGGTTCATGGCCACTGCCTGCCTCTGGGGCTGCTGGATTCACCAGTGGCCGTGTACGCCCTGCAGTCTTTGCAGCAGGGAAGTGCTTCGGGGGTCGGGGTTCCAATTTCAGGACGAATAATGTGCCACTTGTTTGAGCTCATTTTGATTGATTGCTCTAGAAATGTGTGGATCTGGAGTTATCTTGTTGTTTGACGTGAAGCTGGCATGGATGTACGTACATGTTCTGAAATTGGAGCTTATATTTCAGTACCACTGGATGGAGTTTTGTTGAATTTGGGCAGTTTAATCTGAAACTAAAATAAATAAACTAAAGCTTATCGCCCTGGATTTTAAACTAAGCTCAACTTTAGTACATACATACTGCATTATGCTTGCCCTAACTTGTATACGTACGTCGTACGTACTTCTATTACAAGGTTACTAAAGTGGGGGAAACATAAATGGAGAACCCCAAACACGAGGCAAGGCAGAACAACAAAGAGGCCCATGTGGAACCTGTGAGCGGGCCGCTGGAATCAAACCAGCCCACGGACGCCTCCGCTCGGGGCCGTGCGTTGCGACGCGAGAGGGCGCGGCGCGGCTCCGGAGCGATAGGGGCAACGTCGTTTAGCACCACCTCGAAAGCACAGCGACGCGAACACCAGCTTATAGGCGCGAGCGCACCAGCTACGTCGTCTCTTCGGAGACATCCGATAAAATTGGAACGATACAGAGAAGATTAGCATGGCCCCTGCGCAAGAGTGACACGCACAAATCGAGAAATGGTCCAAATTTTTTTGAGATTTTGCGCGCCGGTCCCTGCCATGTTACAGATAGGTCCTCCTGATCCAAGGATATGTTACAAACATGTCCTTATGGCTCGCGCGCCAGTCCCTGCCATCTTACAGATACGTCCATACATCCTCCTGGTATGTTACAAATAGGTCCTTACCGCTTAAGCGCCGGTGCCTGCCTACAGACAGGTCCTCCTAGTCCTTGGATATGTTACAAACAGGTCCTTCAGACTTGCAGGCTTTTATAATACACTTCTTCCAGTTCCAGGCTTACGAATTTTAGTTTGTAGTGTACTGCCTCAACTTTTTAAAGATCATTATTAGAGTTTGGTCCTGCTGCTCCTGGGTTTATATAAATATACCGTCTTCATGCTTTTTACGAACAGGTTCTACATAAAACAGTGTGCAATGCGACGCAGTATCATATATCGAATTAGGCCTGAACTTTAAGTTGTGTGTTTTTTTATTAAAGCAATAAATATATAGTTGTGTGCTTGTGTCTATGTTTTTTTTATTTTTTTGTATACGCGCCGGCCCCCTTGGTGATTTCATGCTCTGAGGTTTGTGTTTCAATCGTCTTTTCATTGGTTAAACTTAAACCGGATTCAATCAAAACGTGCATGAGCAGGATCCTCGTACGGTGAGTTGCATTGTGCGCGTAAATATTAGTTGTCCACACATACATTTTCATTTGTCCACGTTCTCTTAAATTGTCGCTCACAATAAAATTATGTTGCCGCACCTGCACCTTAGAATAAGTCTACTAAGAGCACTTCAAATGCAGAAACTATCATAATTTTTATAGACATTAATTGCAGTGCCACCTAAACATTTTACCGATGTGGCAAGGTAGTTATTAAAGAAAGAAAGCAAAAATCATAGAAACTGGGTCTAAGTTAGAAATCATGTCTACACGAGATCCAATGCATGAAGTGATATGATTGGTTGAGAATGGAGAGAGAATGAATATGATTTGATAACAAATTATTGTATAGAATTATCTATTGGGACCATAATTTCTATACATAGTGTCTATAGAAATTAATAGATATAGAAACTATATGTAGACTATATGTAGTTTCTAGCATTGGGACTGCCCTAATAAATCCAAGTGTTTAGCTATATTAGCTAAACTATATGATATTAGTCTCTTATTTGATATATGAGCAACTTTTTTATTGTTTTATTCATGTGTCATCTTCTCTTTCACATCCTTCTCATCACTTAAAGTATGGGCTTACCACTGTATATGTTTCCATGTCTAGCTTGTTGCTTGAATTGCATGAGGGCCAAATTCTTCTCTTTTATCTGTTCTCTCCTTCACATCGGCTTTTTCTTAGCTATAAGTCAATTATTATAATTGTTCTTAGCCATGGTCCACTTTGTGGCTAATTAATTACCCCTTTGCTATTATTTTGTACTATGTGCTCACTGTTCCCTCAAATTCTATGTGCACAATGTAGCTTATGAATCCGTCCACGACTTGTGTTTTGTGATTATCACACCAAATTATTTCCACTGAATTCTTTATGAAATATATTTCAACAGTCACCCTATTCCCTTGAACTTATTATCACTAATTTTCAAGAAAGAAATCATATTTTTCAAATTCAGCGAGCTAACAGAAATGAAGGTGACAAAAACATGACCTATGGTAGAGAAGTCTTTCCTTAATATATAATTATAAAAAATTCAGTCCACCATATCTTTATATGTCCGCCGGTCTAAAGATTAATTAAACGATGCTCCTCTCGAATCTAGTTTCCTACTCTTTTTAGCTTATTTTTTTTGTTTATGGCACGAGGACCCCTGGTCCAATGGGTTAGAGAAAAAAGAAAGTTATGGACTGAATCTAACTCAGAAGCCTAACACGAGTTTAAACCATTTTTAGACCGAAACAAGTAAATAGTTGGGCTCGACCAAAATCTAAAATAGCCAAAAAATTTATCTTTTTATTATTAGAGAAGAAGAAGTTGATTTTTATTTTGCCTCCAATTGAAATCTAACTAACTAAATAGTAATTCCTATCCTTTTCTATTTAATTATGAAGAGTTCTATTTAGAAGACTTAGGATGTGAGGAATCTATTTATATTAGGACTCCTACTCTATATTGGTTTAGACGCAAATTATTCTAACTTGTATGAGCACAAATTATATATATAAGTTCAGATAAAAGAAACTCTCCATCGTTCAGTAGTTAGACGAAGACAGATAAAAAAAATAGATGGACGAAAAAAAGAGTGTGAAAATTTGCCTCTTTATTATTAGGTATAGATATATATAATTAGGTAATAGAGATATAGATATAGATTTGATAGCTTTTTTTTCTCCCGTTGTAACACACAATTATTTTTGCTAATTTGACTTAATACTATTCCAGCTGTTTTTCCACCAAACTGCAACTACATTAACCATTTGAGAGCACACACATCATTTTATGATATACAAAAGTCATGGCTGAAAGTATTATTCGTTGATTTGTTCTAAGATAAAAATATTGTTGAATGACCGGTAGATTTAGCAGAAGACTCAAACGAACATGACGATAGCAAGACTCTACTGCAACAGTACATGACTTTGGCACTCTACTGGCCAGCGGTGGTCGTCGATGCAAGCAATGCTCTGCGAGGACAGCAATTCAGGGAGGCGAAGCGAGAAGGCTTGCACGCACAAGGCATCGTCGTCGTACTCACCCGTACACACGCTTGGCGCCGATACATAAAGCCATTGCTGCGCACACGTCCTTGTTGCCGTCGATCAGAAAAATCAGGATCCAGAACTGACCAGAGCGTGCATTCATCTCATCTCCGATCCAAGCACGGACGCACGCACCGAGACGACGACGGCGACTACCCGTCGGAATCGTAAGCAGACGAGCTTAACTCCTCTGTCCTCGCCACAGCTGCAGCAAACGATCGATCGAAGCTCATTTACGTACAAATCTTTCATCTCGAGTGGTACTGTCTGTGTAGGCTGGTGAGCTTTAGACGTCGCAAAGTCGCATTGATTTCATAACTTTTGCCTGCCTGGAGACGCTGTGCCTTTACGTGATGAGATCTTTGCTCGCTCTGGCTCCTCATCAGCACCAACAGTGCATGATGCGGCTGTTGGTCCGAGTCCTAGGTCCTGTTTGGTTCCACCAACTAATTTTTAGCTAGTTAAAATTATTTTAGCTACTCTTGGGTGACTAATGGAACTAAACTATTTTAGCCCTTTTTAGTCAATGTGTTTGGAACTTTAGCTACTAAAGTGACTAAAGTTTAGCTAGCTAAAATTTAGTTGGTGGAACCAAACAGGCCCCTAGTCGTTAGCATTAGGGCATAGAAACTATCATAATTTCTATAAACATTAATTATGATGTCATATAAATATTTTGCTGATGTCGTAAGTTAATTATTAAAGAGAGAGGACAAAAATCATATAAACTGGGTCTAAGTTAGAAACTATGTCTACACGAGATCTAAGATATGAAATGATATGATTGGTTGAGTTTTCTATAAACATTAATTATGGTGTCATATAAATATTTTGCTGATGTCGTAAGTTAATTATTAAAGAGAGAAGGCAAAAATCATAGAAACTGGGTCTAAGTTAGAAACTATGTCTCCACGAGATCTAAGATATGAAATGATATGATTGGTTGAGAATAGAGAGAGAAGTGTGGCAGAACCTCCTGAATTAAGTGGCCCACATGCACCTATCATTGTCTCAAAGACTTCTGATCGGTGTACACGAGTTCCAAATGACTCAAGAAGTCTGTCGGGTGTCCTCGGGAAACCCGAATCATCCACGTTTTAACTCATATAGGATCAACATTTCATAGATAAGAGAAATCAGAGTAAAAGCGGAAAAGTTACATAACATAGATTGAAACTTAAGTCCAACGGTTACAAACCATAAGTATTTAGTACATAAAAGGTTCGGAACTTTATATTACATAAACCATAAGCCACACAACAAGTTTTACTTGCCCAAGGTCACACATCAGATTCATCATCATCACTCTCCTCCACAAGAGTGAAGAAACAACGACCATCAAAAGGTTGATCAAAAGGTTCACCTGCAACATGGGTTAATAAACCCTGAGTACAAAAGTACTCAACAAGACTTAACCGACTATAAAAGAGGTGAAGACTCAGGTATGCAGGCTATAGGGATTCAAGGTAAAGCTTTAGCAAGATCAAAGCATTTCTTTTGCATAGAAGCTTACTAAGATTAAAACCTACTTTCAAGTTTTAACTCGAGGTTATCATTTATGACTAACCAAATTATTATCAAACTTTCATAAGCAAACCATATCTTTCTTATACCAAAGATTCACTTATTACTACGATGATTGTGTGAGGATTGAGGCAACATATCCGAGGAAACACGGCGATTCGAATCGATTAAACCCAGCTGGGGATTCAGTACCACACGACATATGTAGAACTTAATCTTGCATATGTCAACCTTTTCTATAGATCCTCCCATACAAGAACGGGTCCAGCGTCACCCGAGAGTACAGTACACCACCATCCTACAGCCAATCTAGATGTTTTCCGGTCATCTCAGATCCGTAAGGTGGGTACACGCTACTCTCGCCATCTCTCCACTCCCAGTACGCGGTTAGCCGTTCTCAAGTATCGGAATAGCTATAGGTAAGGCTTACCACCGCATGTGGGCTGTACTCAAAGGTCTCAATCACAGCAGGCCACCAACGGAACGGTCCTTAATCGACACAGTTGGAGACACTACTTTAAGACTCCATTCTTAAAGCAAGTCCACCGACCGGTCTCAAGTTGAAACATTATTAACCATAAAAGTATTCCACAACAACCCTTCAAACTTTCTCATTGGAAAACCTATCTAATAAGCAATGCTAAGCATACTAAGTATTTACATAAAACAAGTATCAAGGTTAATATTGAAATCATCAAGGTAGATAATGCAGCAAATAGGATTCACTCAACTCCTATTCACCTAATGCATTATATTAACTCAAGTGATATAAATAACTTTATGAAAATACAAGGATAGGGTTTAATGTCCGGGGCTTGCCTTGGTCGGAAGGGAAGTCCGACAACTCAGCAAAACCAGATGGATCCACAAACTCGGAAGCAACCCACTGAGGATTAGATTCCTCCAGAGCGTAGTCTACACGTAGAGGTGCATATGCATGATCAATGAGATGTTCATGACATGATAAAGACAGGTTACAAGTTCTTGGATGATAACAACAAACATAACTACCTCGAGTACAACTTACCTTCACGGTATAGAAACAAACTAACTTAGTTATCAAAACATAGATTACTACTAAGCAAATTTTATCATCTTCATTAAGCAAGGTTGTGTAGATCTCATGCCAAGTAACCACTAGTTGTCAATCAATCCCAAAGACCAATCAAAACCTAAAATGATTAGGTTTTCTATTTATCTTAATCAATTCTTAATTAAATATTAATGGCAGTAATTAAGTATTAGCATCAAACAATAATTAAGTGCCAAAGGTCATTAATGTTAATGACCTTAGGTCATCACACAATCCCAAAAGCACTCAAATTCTAATTTGGAAATTAAGCAACTCATTATTTAAGTAAAGGCTAGCTAAAAACAAACAACTCTATTTGCACACATAACCAGGACAGCAGCATATACACAACTTCATTCAACCATAATTAGAGATCCAAACATCCAATAAAAGTGATATTAGACTTTCTGGAAAGCTTAGATAAGTTTCTACAACTTTGTTATTATCTTCGAGAACTGATTTGAAAGATAAAATGGCCAAACAGTATGAATAAACAATTCTGTCCAGACCTTGGACAGAATCAGACATTAAGCTTCATACATCTATAACCAGAGTTCTAGATCACCAAAATTCATGATCCATAATATTTTGGAAAGCTTATGAACATTACTACAATTCATCTTTTATCATGAAAGCATGATTCATAAGTTTAGTAGGTTGAAATTGCACAACTACAGAAACTGATCCAGAATTTGACAGAGAGGAACCATTTCTGAAACTTAAATTTAAACAGGCATAACTCAGAAACTATAGGGCCAAATGCCACTAAAATTTAACACCAGGTAGATACATGAATTATATACAACTTTGTTATAGACAAGTTTCACATCCATCATTATCTACCTAGAGCAATTCATAAGGTTCCAGAAACTGCCCAGAAATCACTAATAATTTAATTATAGACAAATAACATTTCATTTATGTTTCAAACTTGGACCTGGGCAAAACCCAGCTCACCAATAGTTGAAATACATCAAAGAGATACTAGAAAATATCATGGTCATCCCTAAATAAATTCCTTTCATGTTTTTATTAATTTATTTAGGTAAATAGACAAAGCAATAACCATATATCAAAAGTACACAGTAAATTCTGAGAAAACTACAGCAGCTCATATATGCTCTCCAAAGTCTACTGTATAAGTTTCATGCCATTTGGATAAGTATAGCAATTTCCATGAAAAAGATAAATTTTCATCATAAGAACGCTTGTAACAGCAAGATAAATAAGAAACTCGATATTTTATACAAACACATAGCTAAATTATGTATCTATATGATATAACAATTTCATATAACGGCAGAGGAACCATATTTTATATTTATTTATTTTTACTTTAATTGTAAACTATTTAATAAGCATTAAACAAGATAAATTAATAACTTAACCATATATCATCTACTGAACATGAAATTTTTACTACAACATTCAAATAACATCATGAGAACACCATAAAAATTTCAGGCCCATAGGAGCTACACAGAATGAGATATGAATTTCTCCCTTTTAAACATAATTAAAAGGCATAAATCATAACTAATTCTTTTACTACAAAACATGGACATTTTCATATTTTTAATAAAAACTAGACATCTCAAGGAGCACAACAAAATTTGGTTCACCAAAATTGGAGCTACCAAACTCTAGATATGAATTTTCAAACATTCAACAAAACATCTACAAACAAGTCCTTATAGCACTATTCACCTGAGTCACGAACTTCGCAGTTAGACCCTTGCCTTGTGTCGAATTCCAATGCGAAGTCCCTGGCGCGAATTGAAAACAGAGGACGTCGGAGGAAACTCGATTTCCGGCCTGTTGACGTTTGTTGGAGACGAGGGGAAGAGTCGGGGAGCATCAGGGGCTCATCACGACTTCTTCAAGCTTCTCAGAAGTGGTGGAGAAGCACGGAGGAGGGCTGGCCACGTGAAGCGCCCACGGCGGCGCTTTCGGCCGGAGTTGAGGAAGAAAGACGGCTCCCGGGCGATTGAGAGGGGCAGGGAGGGTTCCTGGGCGTACACTGGGTTCGCAAGGATATGGCGAAGGTGTTGGAGAACTCGAATTGGTCGGAGGAGTTGCGTGTAGAGGGTAATGGATGGTGGAGCTTCTCTGATGCTTTTGGTCGCCGGAGCGACTGAGCTCGAGGTCGGCCGCGCGGACGCTCAAGGGGGCGATGCGCAGGGGTCGCGGGCGTCCACGTCGCGCGGTGACGCGGCCGGCAAGCAGCTGCGTGGCGGCGAGGCGCGCACGCGGCGCTGCACGGCCTGCTGGCGCGCAGGACTGGAGCCTGGCCATCCTCATCTCGACACTGTAGCAGGCCATATCCAATTATTTTGTTGTTTTGCAAAATTCTCCCAAAATTCGAACTGCAGTCAATTTTCAACCAAAATGAAAGTTGTTCAGAATTTTAAAAGCCACAAAACATCTTTAAGTGACCAAAGCTAATTCTGAGTGGAAAAACTTGAATTTAGCAAAACAGTTTGAATTTCAAATCTCAAATTGGGAAAAATTCCAATTTTGAATTGGGGCAGATTAGAAATTCCAAAATTACTTTTGATTTTCCAAAACAACTTGAAAAATTCCCAACATCAAAGTTGTTCAACTTTTTGAGCTCTACAACTTTTATGTTGGCCACTTTTCAAGATTCCAAATATATTTTGAATTGGGGATTCAAATTGGAAAGGTGGACATTTTCTGGAAATCTGTATTTTCAAAATTACTTTGAATTATGTATTAAAACTTTAAAAACTCAAAACACCAAAGTTGTACATCTTGACAAGATCTACAACTTTGCTATTGAACTCAACCTCAAATTTTGCTTAGTTTTCAAATTGCACCAAAGGGGGCAAAAACTGGGGTTGAAATTAGGGGTTTTTCTTAGCTATTCCCTTACCACCCTCCTTAGCTAGGGATTAAACAACCATCACAAGCATGATAAACACACTTTAATTCCCTAAGCACAATCAACCAAAATAAACTTATTTTTAAGTTGATGCATAATGATGTGCTCAACAATTATGCTTTGCAATACTTATGATGACATGATCCAGTTTTAGTATTCGTAACATCAGGGATGTTACAAGAAGGAATGTCATTGGATAAAAAGTTATTGTATAAAAGATCTATTGGGCCATAGTTTTTATACATAGTGTCTATAGAAATTAATAGGTATAGAAACTATGGGAGGGCCCTTAGACCCTCCCAAAAACTCAAAAATTTTCAAGATTTTTCATCACATCGAATGTTTAGACGCATGCATGAAGCATTAAATATAGACGAAAACAAAAACTAATTGTACAATTTGTCTGTAATTTGCGAGACGAATCTTTTGAGCCTAGTTAGTCTATAATTAGATAATATTTGTCAAATACAAACGAAAATAATATATTAGCGAAAACCAAAATTTTTCATGAACTAAACAAGGCCTTAATCCTTGTAAAACGATAGTAACCTCGCTCTGGCATGTGTACCCGTGCCCTGCAAATCCGGGATTTTGAGTTTGTTCGTTTGTCTTATCAATCGTACTTTTTCTGTTAGTCAATAGTATTTTTCTCTCCTGATAAATTACGAATAATATTTTTAGTTATAGTTTTTCAACGAACAAGGCTCTTTGTAATAAAATGCTTGTTCAAGTAATGCTAGCTTGTGCGCTCTTGAATGCACAAGACCAGCATTCACATGCATACAACTATACAAGATCATGTATATGGTATGGATTACAACGAGGGCTAGCGTGATTGCTTAGCCTATGGAGGCAACGCCATGACGGAGACCTGACGCGGGGCCGGGCGGACTGATCCGATCCGATCCGATCCGTGTAGCAGTTGCGCACCGCCCACCATGATCTTGACGTTTTGTTCAGTGTATGTATCCGGGAACGGCGTGGCGTCTGGACTCTGGAGTCGTCTGGACCTGGATATTTCTTATGGTTCTGGATGGTCGCCATATTACGATCAAAAATCCGTCAGGGATATTTTAGCACCTGATGAAGATTCGTCAATCTTTCGCTGACACGGTGTTCTGGAGTTTGCAATCGGATGATCTCTGAATGAATTCTATGGCCCGGTGACTGACAGTGACACCACGTCACCAGCCCCATGAGCAGAGTTGGTCTTGGTCAATTAAACCAGTTCCTCCCCCAACCAATTTGTAAAGACCTTAGGTAGGGCACGCACGATGCAGGATTCCCGGCATTTTGTCACGAGACTGATGCACTTCTGACCTCTAATGCATCCTTGTGTGTTTCGCCCTGTTTTGTTGGGAGAGAAATACAGTACTAGAATACAAGTATAGGCTGCAGGTTCTCTCTCGTAAGAATGTTCATAGATATAAGATATGTATAAGTAGTGTGACTTTACTTTTTCTCGAGCAGAAAGCAACGTCGTCCCCCATTCACATTTTTCACTTTTGTGGCCTTGTGCTCTGCGTCGGATCAATGCCTTTCAAGCCATGCTGCGTCTGCAAGAAAGGCTGAAGCAAAAGACAACACCATATAGTAGAGGCATCTAAAGAAAAGGCTGAATCCAAACGAAAAGGATGAACGAGACAAGGCGAAGTGTATAGTGTGGCCGAGTCCAGGCTCCAGCGTAACACGGAGCAGGATGATGGCCGCCGGCCGGCCCTGCCCTTTGCGCGGCAATCCTCCTCTCCAAAAGCAGGGCACGCGGACACCCCCAGACACCACCACCCACACCCCAAGCTGACCAGCACAAGCAAACCTCAAAAGCGCTGCGCTGCGCTGCGTATCATATCGCCGTGCGCCCCTGCCCCTGCTACGCAGACACCACCCCAGCTGCGAGCGACACGAGAGACAACCACGGCCAGCTCCTGCCTATGTTATTCTTCTCGCCTTCTTGCTCGCCGGCATAGACCGCAGCTCGCATGATCGGTTGCAAAGCTCGACCGGGGAGCGAGATAGACCGCCGATCTAGCTAGCTAGTCCAAGGCGGGCCAGGGCACTGCTGGTGGTGGACGTCGACCATGGTGGCGCTCGGGCAGGGGGGGAACAGGACGAAGGAGGCGGAGGAGGAGGCGGCGGCGCGGTGGGAGAGCGAGAAGGAGGCGGAGATCGACTACGTGTTCAAGGTGGTGGTGGTGGGCGACTCGGCGGTGGGCAAGACGCAGCTGCTGGCGCGCTTCACCCGGGACGAGTTCGCGCTCGACTCCAAGTCCACCATCGGCGTCGAGTTCCAGACGCGCACCCTCACGCTCCACCGCAAGCGCGTCAAGGCGCAGATCTGGGACACCGCCGGGCAGGAGAGGTACGCACCGTACACGTTCGTTCCCGCGCCGCCGCCGCCGCCATTGCATTGCATCAGTGTTTCGGGCACCGGGGTGCAACGCGGGCGGCGCTGTTCTTGTGCTGCATACGTACACGGCTTGATTCTTTTTCAGTTGCTGTAATCAATACTTGCAGTCATAATACTGATACGCCGCGCACAACTCGCCATCAGGATCAGATCATCCCATGTGACCTTCCAGTTCCATCCGCGAGGGCATTTTCTCTTCATTCTCAGTGGATAATATATAGATAGGCATTTGTGTTGTAGCCGTGCGTCGTTTGGATTGTATTCTACTCCAAGGAATTTTTGGTGTCGCTACACTACACGTGTGCATTTGAAGCTTTGGCTTTTGCTTCCTTCGAAACTAAGACAGTACCAACAAACAAACAAACAAAAACCGTTTTGAAAAACGCTTTAGTTTTTGTAAATTTTTTTCCCAATACTTCCTTTTTGGTTTCACTCGATTTGGCTGGGCGTATGACAAGAGTATACTGCCTAACTTCACGTCATAGTAGCCGTTTGTTTTTTGAGAGGGGGATTCGGTAAGTGATGATAATTAAGTTGCTTCCAAAGGTGGTGATGATGTCAGAGATTCTACGCCGCCATCGTTTTTTAAGAAACGGCCATGGTGTGTGTTAATTAAGTTTAGCAACATAGGAATGGAGCAGGTCCATGGGCCGGTGTGTGTGTGGTGTCTATCCGGAGTGACGCTAGGATGATCCCAGAAATTAGAGTGTTACACTTGAATAATAAAAGAAAAAACATTAGATAAGCACGCACAATGGTGGGCAGAAAGTATAACAATGCAAAATTCAAAGCGACTGGAAGATACTACATGTTAGCAATTTTTTTTTAAAAGAAAACATTTTGAGTAGATAAGTCCCTAAGCATGCCGACCACGCTGAAAATGATCTCTCGGTCTCTCCATCAGTGGACATACAGGGCCACCATTAATTTCGGCATTTCTTATAACACGTGTAGGAGAAGACTTGGCAGACCTTCGTGTCCATTACTATTTCAAAACAATCTCGAGTCAATATCATACATATCTTGTCTTGCATCTGGATTAGGCAGTACCTCTCTATTTCTGTCAAATTGGTTCTCTGTTCAATCCCCTGTAGCCAGAGCAGCTTCAGAACCTTGCAGGAAGCAGAAAACAAAATTTAATTAAGGCCTTGTTTAGTTCCAAAAATTTTTGGGTTCGAGCACCGTAGCATTTTCGTTTTTATTTGATAAACATTGTCTAATTATAAAGTAACTAGGCTTAAAAGATTCATCTCGCGATTTACAAACAAATTGTGCAATTAGTTTCTAATTATAAAGTAACTAGGCTTAAAAGATTCATCTCGCGATTTACAAACAAATTGTGCAATTAGTTTTTATTTTTATCTATATTTAATACTTCATGCATGTGCCGCAAGATTCGATATAACGAGAAATCTTAAAAAGTTTTTGGGTTTTTTGGTGAACTAAAGAAGGCCTAACTTATTACAGTGAAATTGCTCTTCCGAATGATCCCAGCAGCAGTAAATTTTTGTCTGGTTCTCCAGTATTTCGGCCTCCAAAATCCAAATGTTAGTTAAGGCCATGTTTAGATTGGAGATGAAAATTTGTTAGGTGTCACATCACATATGTCGGAAGGATGTCGGGAGAGGTTTTTAGAAACTAATAAAAATACAAATTACATAGCTCATCAGGAAACTACAAGACAAATCTATTAAGCATAATTAATCTATCATTAGCACATAGGAGTTACTGTAGCACTTAAGGCTAATCATAGAGTAACTAGGCTTAAAAAATTCGTCTCACGTTTTTCAATCAAACTGTGTAATTAGTTTATTTTTTATGTACATTTAATGTTTCATGTATGTGTCTAAAGATTCGATGGGATGGGCGTAACACGTAAATGGCGCGACAGAAACATCAAACATTGCTTTGGTTTTGATTTAGCCATTCTCTGGCGCGTGCACGCACGCAAAGCGCAGGTACAGGGCGGTGACGAGCGCCTACTACCGGGGCGCGCTGGGCGCCATGGTGGTGTACGACGTGACCCGGCGCGCCACGTTCGAGCACGTGGCGCGGTGGGTGGAGGAGCTCCGCGCGCACGCCGACGGCTCCTCCACCGTCGTGGCGCTCATCGGGAACAAGGCCGACATGCCCGCGGGGAGGCGCGAGGTGGCCGCCGACGAGGCCGCGCGCCTCGCCGAGGAGCAGGGGCTCTTCTTCTCCGAGGCGTCCGCGCTCACGGGCGACAACGTGGAGCGCGCCTTCCTCACGCTCCTCGAGGAGGTCTTCGCCGTCGTGTCGCGCAGGGCGCTGGAGCTCGACGAGGCACGCCGGATGCGCGGCGACCAGGGCCAGGGCGATGGCGGCCGAGGCGGCGAGGTGCTGTCGCTCAAGGGGACCGCCGTGGATGTGGGCTCCATCATGGAGACCAGCGCCATGAAGAGGAGCTCGCAGTGCGCTTGCTCATGATGCGTCTTTAGTGCACATGTAGGAGATATTATTATTTAAAAATATACCTTTTCTAAGAACTTCACATTTACAAGATGCAGATTATTACACTCTTCATGGTTTATTAGGCAATGTTACCATGTAAAGCTTTGTACGTGTATCTGATCCATCTGTCATTCATCATTTTTTTCCTTCGATTTTTTGATGCAAAGAATATGCGGATTTGTGTCAACAAACTCGTTTTTCACAAGGATGTTTGCCCTTTCCAACCCTCTGGACAGATCCAAATCCTAGGAACACCATGATCCATGTTCTCCAGTACGGAGTACATCGTACAAATAAAGATACTACACACATGGCATCATAAACAGAAATTGTGATAACAATGGGACGGATCTAATTAGCAGATCACTATGATCTTGAACGAAGATTTCAACAAACTAGCAAAACATCATTGGTGGGACAAACAAAACCCAAAGAAAATCTCATTCAGCAGCTCTATCACTAGAAGAAGATAGTTTAAGCTCGAGATCCAAACGAAACTATGCTTCTGCTCACTTTATTGGTCAAAGCTAATAGTCATCGAATTGTCATACTCAAGTATAAAACACTGACAGTTCGGGCAACAAAGGCGCCACGAGAAATCTAGGACATCATCACACTGGCAGGTCATCGCATTGGCAGGAGAAATCTCCTCGCAACTCCAGTCACCAGCATGTGAACACTATGTCGTAATAAGTCTCCCTTCTCATTCTTCTCCTTCAACAGCAGGTAGCCCTTCTTTGAACCATGTGTAAAGCCCTCCTTCCAGATGGTACACATTGCTGTATCCATTCAGGACCAACAGGTACGCAGCTATCAAGGACCTGCCAAAATCAACCGGAACAGAGGATAAGGCCATAAGCTCCAACGCTGATATTTGCTCTCGAGAAAATAGCACAATATTTCGAACAAGTCTATCTGAAGAAAAAAAGACAGGTGGTAAAATAAATCTGTGTAACATGGTTGTAGACATACTAGGTCCTGCTTGAAAGTAAATTCAACAGCTTCCGAGTCGTTTTTAGCGAGATGCTCGTGGTTGGCATGTGTTCTAGGCACTCAATGGCACGTCCAGGGTAGCCAAAGCCTTTGGGGGTGTTTCTCGGCCTGCGCACGACAATGCCACAGAGGCAGTCTTTCCCCCAGAGATTGATTTTTTTAATGCTGGCTCTAAGGAGATGCACAAAGGCCTTAACTCTCTAATCGTGTCCCTATTAATCATTTCCGATCCCGAAGTTCAACACAATAGGACAAGAATCCTATGATGTTATCCCATGCTAATGTATCTAAAGTGATGGTTTGCTTTGAGAACTTTAATTTCTTCAAAGTAACGGCGCTGGAGGCATTACCCAGCCAATTAAGGACAGAAGCACATCACGGGCAGAAGGGCCGAGTAGGTTGGTTCTCGCCATAATTTGGACCAGCCAACCTGACCCCAGGTAACCACAACAACTTAAATATACACTATTGGAGCTGGAATTACCGTGGTTGTTGGCACTAGACTTGCCCTTGTTGCCTGGGAGATTTAGAACATAGGAATGCCCTTGTCTTGAAGGGGCCAGGCCAAACATTCAGGCTCTCTTCACAGTGGCTAATGAAAGCAGCTTGTGGTGTTTTGCTGGAGGCCTGGTGCCTCAACCCTCCATGAGCTCCTCATTATGTTGCTAGCCTAACCCTTGAGGATGGTCGAAGGTGGACAAGTTGTGGTCGTGTTTTGTACCTTAGCTCTCCCATTTCCTTGTTCGCCTTTTGTCTCTCCCTTCTTTATGAAATGATACGCAACTCTCTTGCATTGTTTGAAAAAGAACCCATCCATCAAGAGGATTCTCCAATAGTTTCTTAATTTCATTGTCTAAGTAACTCGATTGGTTATCGCTGCACCTAGGGTACTGGCTTATGGTTACGGTGGTGGTCGGCCTGTGTGAGCGGTGCAGTCCTACCAGGGGTGGTGGTTGCCAGTCTTGGTTATGGTGCCATGCTATAGGGCCTGCACGGGTTTGGGAGGTTTTCTGATCGGTTGAAAGCTAAGGTTTCTTCTTCCAAGAAATACCATGGGGGCAGTCTTTCCCCCCACTGCCAAACATATGTGTGCACCTGTCTCTCAGAGAACCATCATTTTTATTGAAAGAATATACAGATACTGAGAATGATCGACTACACATGCTATTGTCAAGCTTGCAGTGTGAATTACAGAACATAAACATACCGAGATTGCTTCCCATCAGGGAAATTTTGCGTTGGCTTCAGTGTCCCTCCTGTAGAACATGCCACAATTATCTTCGCATTTTTCCCAACCTTCACATCAACACCTGCACAAAGGCAACGCGTGCTTTTCTGGTTACTGTGTCATTGATGAGTAATCAAACAGCAGCAACAATGTTTGCTACCATACTCTGTATGAATTCAGGATTCTCTTCTGTTCCAGCAAATATGCCAAAAAACGCAAACGCCGCACGCCTTGCAATATCCCATGCTGTCCATTCCTTGATTAATCTGTATATTTGTACATTGATGGCACCAGGTGGATGAGCCTACATATGGATAAAAAACCATAAAAGTTATACAACTGCCAGTCTGCCACAGAAAAATAAATCTTGGAGTAGAGTAATGAAACCCATGACATGAAGCAAACAACAGATAGTAAAGAGCAAGAAGTGTCAACTTGTTGCTTATGTGGGGTAATTGAAACAAATGGTCATATAATTTTTCAATGCCACATTGCTCGAACTATCTGGTTCTCTTTTAAAGAAGCACTAGGTTGGGATAGAACTCCACAGAGCATGGAAGATGTTTTTTTTATTATTGGATTCCTAGTGGGGTGTGTGTGTGTGGGGGGGGGGGGGGAGATTACCATATCAAGTTGTTTATCTTCATGATAGTCCTTTGGGGTTTGTGGAACGTTAGAAATAAAATTGGGGATAGAGAAAAAGTTTCAAGGTCTTCTATTGAGGTTTTCTATAAAATATTCTCTTTTACTCAGAAATGGCGTATCCTTTTGAAGGAGGGTGGTGCTAGGTTCTTGGATGACAGGCTTGGAAGAATGAAGTCCTGGTTGACGGTTTTCTGGAAGCGCACAGCTGACATGGAGAGTGAAGGAGTTCTTTAAGGTGTTTTGGAGTTATCTGGAGTGAGGTCTAGTTAGTGTTTTAGTTTCTTCCTGTGCAAGCCTCTTTGCTGCTGTGAGGGCTGTGATGTTCCAGTTTGGTCAGTCTTTGGTTCAAACCTGGTTGCTGGTGTTTCCAGCGGTTCCTTTGGTCTCTTTCTTTTCTTTTCTTTTGCTGTAAAGACTGGTTGCTTTCTATAAAAGCAGGGTTTTCCTCCGTAAAAAAAAAAGAAGTGTTAAGTTGGCAGAAAATATATTCAATCAGAAGTTTAGACTTTAGAACTGTCCAGCATGTGATCACTATTGCAAAAAATTCCTAACGGTGGTATTTTTACCTAAGAAATGGCAAAATACATGTTGATATGTTATTACCCTAAACCGGAGACCTAAAACTGTGGCATAAAAATATAGAGTAACTATAAACAGCATAAAAATATAGACCTCTTTAAACTCTGCTTCTGGCCTGACATCAAGAATTACAAAGTTGTTTTCCTTTTGAAGGCGCAGTGCTTCCTTCACATCAACACTGCGTACCTGCAAATGAAATATGCTAAGCATGGTAGGCTCACCATAAGCCAACAGTGAATTAATAGAACTAAGGTAGATATGTTCCTCTAAATTACAAAGAAGGACATCACATAGAATTTTTTTTTTCAACCTGCACACATGTCACATGTAGTTCAAACCCACCTCATCGTAGAACTAAAGATTAAGTATTTCATAATAAATTCCCAAAGATATTTACAAAGGAAACACATGGTAGAGTGATGCAAGTTACCCGCTTTTCCGCTAGAAGTTGCCGCTTAACTTTCCATTCTTCTTCAGCTGTAAGGAAAAACAAACAGCGACATCGGAATAAACTAACAGTTGCATACAACCAAAACAGTTGGAGAGCATAATCAAAGTACCAGGAGTCTTTGCAGGTTTAGTAGCAGCACAACTTATACGTATTGAGCTCACAGCACGACGATGGAGTTTCACAGCCTCTATGGGACGCCATGAATGGCCAGATGTGAAATCCGAACAGGATGATATCCTTGATGAGCAAGCAAGGTTGCTGTTCACTACAGAACTAGCTGCAAGCATTGTGATCATGAGAGATGAAGAGCAAAAGCTATGGACTCGAGAGAATTAGAAGACAGCTTCGCTTCTCCTAAGGCTGCATACTATTACTGGAAGGAGATCTTTTTAGAAGCAGAAATGTCCAAAGGACCCACTGGTTTTGGATTGGATGTAGCTGCATATCTGAACCTGTGGTGGAGGTTGAGCAAGTGTTGAGATGGACAATCTGGATTCTGGGCGTGTAGCTTGCCCGGACCCCACCACACCAACAACCTGGAAAATTACCTGTGTGTTTCCCATCCCATGATATAATTTCAAACGTTTGGACGAAACGATCCAGACTTCTCCAGACGTTAAAAAGAACTGGGGGAGGAAAAAGAACAGCACTTTATTGGTAGCCACCAGTTCCAAGTTTCATCCTACAAACGGGGATACTTAAGATGCCCAAACAGATTGTTCACCTGAAAATTAAATGATGAACTAATAAACAAGAGTACAGCTAAAGCCAGAGATTCTTGGGCTCCTTAAGGCCTTGTTTAGTTTGCAAAAATTTTCAAGATTCTTCGTCACATCGAATCTTTGGTCGCATGCATGGAGCATTAAATATAGATAAAAATAAAAACTAATTGCACAGTTTACCTGTAATTTGTGAGATGAATCTTTTGAGTCTAGTTACTTCGTGATTGGACAATATTTGTCAAATAAAAATGAAAGTACTACAGTGGTCAAAACCAAAATTTTTTGCGAACTAAACAAGGCGTAAGATCTCGCTTAGACCCTCTGAACCCAGAACAAAAACATATCACCAGAACAAAACCCCACAGCCAGTTCTCTCCATGCTTCAGCTCAGCTTTGTTCTACACTGCTCACTCACTCACTCCAGTACCCGTCATTTTCCTTCTCATCCTTCTCATCCTCATCACCTTCCTCGCCGATCTCCATCACTGCCTCTCGAAACCGCTTGACATCATCCAATGCCGCCTTGCGGAACATGGCAATGTCCACTGCGCCAGCCACCATATGGTAACCCCTCAACTTGAGCTGCTCTGGCGGGTCATTCTGCATTGCAAACCCACCCAAGTAAGCAGCATTGCCATCCGAGGCCGCTGCCACCTTCTTCTTCCTGGCCTCCAGCACCTTCCTCTCGGCCTCCCTCAGCGCCGCCCGGACCTTCCTGTTCCCAGGGTCCCACAGGTATCCCATGCTAGCCGACAGGTCGAGCGGGCCCATCTGCACGACGTCCACGCCGTCGATGGCGGCGATGGCGTCGATCTCCGCGATCCCGGTGGCGGTCTCGACCTGGCAGATGACGAGCGTATCGTCCTCGCAGCGGGAGATGTAGGAGTCGTCGAAGCCGTAGGCGGAGGCGCGGACGATGGGGTGCGCGGCGCCGCGGACCCCGCGCGGCGGGTAGCGGCAGTGGGAGACCGCCTCGGCGGCGGCCGCGGGGGACTCGATGGCGGGGAGCATGAGGCCCGCGGGGCCGAGGTCCAGCGCCTTCTTGGCCCAGACGGCGCTAGCCTCCGGGAGGCGGAGGACGGCGGGGGTGCGCGCGGCGTCGAGCGCGCGGAGGCAGGCGAGCGCCTCGGGGATCCCGCCGGGCCCGTGCTCCATGTCGACGACGACGTAGTCGTAGCCGGCGAGGGCGGCGAGCTCGGCGAGGGTCGGGGAGAAGGAGAGGAGGAACAGGCCGTAGAGGGTGTCCCCGGCGGCGAGGCGGGACTTGAGGGAGGGCGCGGGAGAGAGGAGGTCGGATGCCGCGGCGGAGACCCCGAGGGAGGAGCGCCGCCCACGGCAGGGGAGCGGGCTCGTGATGCTGTGGGAGCGGAGATGCGAGGGGTTTGGTTGAGCTTTGGGTCTGGGCTTGGGGGCGAGGAGGAGGTGGGAGAGGGAGGAGGCAGTGGCGGCCATGGCGAGCGAAGCCGGCCGGTCGGCGGGGGTGGGATCTGCGACTGCGAGTCCGGCGGCTGTGGGAGTGACTGTGTCGTCTGTCGTGTCACGTGCTGCGGTGCCGTGCCGTGCCGTGCCGTGCGCTTGCCGACGTGGAACTAACCGTGGCATAGCTCTTTTTCGCGTCTCTGGAACGTGGGCACGCTAGAACTCACGAGGAGGGCTCCTCGGGCGGTCAGGCCCCCGCGCAGCCTCCTTCCCCAATCTCCACGCGTGCGGCGTGCCCAGCTCGAGCCCGCCCCGCCCCGCCCCGCCCCGCCCTCCCGTTCTCTCCAGCGCCGCCGCCCACTCTGCCCGCCCGAAGGAGCACCGCCACAAACGATCCGCTCTCCCCCACGCCTCACCCGGCCGTTTCCGGCGGCTCTTGGGCCTCCCAAGCCCTCCCTGACGGCCCCGAGCTCGACCTCCATCTCCGCCCAAGCTCGCGCCGTCTCGGCGCCTCGAGCTCGTGTCCTCGCTGCCGTGGTCACCACGGGGAAGCATGAGGAGGAGGCCTGGGATCGCTGGCTTGCAGAATGCGGCGGCTACTCGCGTATGTGCAGTTCTTATGCTCGTTTTAAGTAAGAGAATCTGTGCTCTTTTTTCCCCCTGGTTGGAAGATGAGATGAGGGATATTCTCGGAACTTCCAGGACCAATTCCGGCTGGTCGGGGAGAATGTGGCCAAGGTCAGGACCGATGTCATGAAGGAGCAGCTTGCGACGTTCCGGTCACAGCTCGAGGAATTTGCTCGCAAGCATAAGGTAATTCACTCTCCTGTATTTAGTTGGATGTCGAAGGAGAAAGAAAGTCTAATGACAATTGTTATATGCCTAAAACTGCAAATTATCCGTTGGCTTCTTGAATGATGATATAGGTTTGGATTACCCATCTTTTATGTAATTAAGTGTAGGATCAAACAGTAAACCTCATGGCCTGCTGGGATTGGGAGAATCCATGAGGTTTGCAAACTCTCTGTTTTAAACTCATCTGCTAAATGAATGAGCAGCTCTCCTGCCAATATTCCTTCAAAAAACATTATTTATGCTTGTATGTATTATCTGCTTCCTTAACTAGAAATGAAATGGTTGTACTTAGAAAATATGTAGATGCTGCAGCAACTGCTATTGTATTAAACATGGTCTTCTTAGATCCAAGACCAATCAAGTGTTAACAGAAACACAATACATATCTGAAAAATGAAGCAATCAAATATGACAACCCGTAGATTTTAAGTGAGAGTTTTCTAATAGGCCAGGAGAGTAACTTATATACCTCCGTCCATAAATCGGCATCGTTTTAGCTTCTGACACGTTGACCAAGGAGCACCAAAGCCACGCCGATTTGCAATTAATTGCTGTGCTGTTGTTTACTCTCCGGCGTCTGTTCCACTTGCCGATTAACCCGCGCTCACGTTGCCGAAAAAACGCCATTATCCCGGCCATAATTGTGTGCTCAAGTAGGAAGGCACGTGCGGCCGCGGAAACTAATTTCTGCATGCAGCGACCGTGCGCTCATGCATCCTGTGTTCCTGCGCCGTGATGGACGTTCCATCAAATGCCTTCCATACCAAAAATTTCGCCACCAGACATAAAAAATTAGGCAACTGAGCGACTTGCAGAAATTAGGCAACGTCAGCCATGATGCAAACTAATTTCTGCAAGCACCAGAGATAACAAAAAATAGGCAACAGAGCTAAGCGGCAGTGTGGTATGTACCACCATGAGGTGGAGCGACTTGCAGTACGTGAGGATGAGAAAACAGAGCGGACGAGTCGTATATGAGGATTACAGGAGCGCGGCAGCGTAGTAACTCCGCATGTCATACGAAGCGTCTCGTGCGCAAGAACCCAAGAAAAAATGGGAGGGGCCAGCTTAGACGATGCCGACTCCTGGAAATCGTGATTTTGCTCAAACGACGCCGATAAATGGACGGAGGGAGTAATGTCAATTCAGTCAACAATCCCCATTCTCACAAAAGAAGTCAATGGAAGAAATAGTATTTTCCTCTGACATGGCTCTATTAACTCACCTCAAAGTTCAAATGGCAAAGTGGACTCTGATTCTCTCTGGTAATGTTACATGTTCATATTGTGCTATTGCAGAGTGACATCCGTAAAAACCCGGTATTTAGACAGCAGTTTCATGAGATGTGCGCAAAAGTTGGAGTAGATCCATTGGCATCCAATAAAGGAGTCTGGGCAGAACTTCTAGGGATTGGTGACTTCTACTATGAACTTGGTTGGCATACTCACTTTAAGCTTTGTTGAGCGTTCTTCTGGTTATGAAAGTAAATCTTGTATGCTTACCATTGATGCCTATCGTGGCAGGAGTTCAGATAGTTGACATATGCATTGCAACCAGATCGCATAATGGTGGCCTGATTGATTTATTGGATCTCCGCAAACTGCTTGGTCAGAAGAGAAAAGCTACCCTGGAATCATTATCTGAAGATGACTGTTTACGTGCTATAAGCAAGCTAAAAGTAAGACTATGAAGCTTCAGTGATCCATTTATGATTTATCTTGGAACTTTGAAATTGCATGTAGGTTGTTTCAATGAGTTTGTCCTTTAATTAACAGATGTTAGTTCAGTACAGACGAATTTGATATACTCAGTAAGATATATATCTCATCTGATCCTTTGTGGATTGACAGGTCCTTGGCAGTGGTTTTGAAGTAATTTCTGTCGGGAGGAGGAAGCTTGTGCGTTCGGTTCCTACCGAATTAAATAAAGACCACAGTGGGATACTTGGGCTAGCTCAGGTTTGTGCTTGTAATATTTGATGTCAGTATATAGAAGCAATGCCAATTATGATGTTGGCTAACAAAGGCCCATTTATAGCAGCTGTAAATATTAGTAAACAAGAGTAGGTTTGAAGCTTTAAATTTCTTATTAGGTTCCTCTCTGCTTATAACATCATTGGCATGTAGGCTGAGGGCTATGTCACGGTAGAACAAGTCGAAAGGGAATTCTCATGGTCTACTGGGCGTGCAATTGATGCTCTTGAAACTTTGCTGAAGGTAATACTTCGTCCTGAGTTTCCTTATGACAACAGCATCCTGTATGGATCTTTTCTGTGCTAAAGAAAAAAGCTATCAGTTATTGTTAATACATGTTTTGTGGCGATGAATCCACCCATAGTCGATCTTTGCAATTTGTTGGAGTCATCTATGTAGATACATAAATGCATCCGTGCATGCCTGTGGACATTTGAAGCAAGCATAAAATTCCTTGTTGGATTACATGACAATATGAAAATTATCCGATTTCAACCTTCCTAATTGAGCAGGAGGGGCTTGCTATGATCGATGATGGCCATAGGGACGGCAAACGAAGATATTGGTTCCCATGCGTTACTGTCAGCTCCGACACAGCTGCTGTTGAAGCCAAGTCATGACCCCCAATATGTCAATTCCACAATGTGTCCATGTCTCCATGAGGTGGAACAACTAGTAGCACTGAAAAGTGAAGAATGACATTCTTTTTGCTTTTTTTGTTTTGCCTCTGGCACTTGCAATATTGTGTGTAAATGTTTGGTATGTCCAGTACACCTGTGTGTATGAATTCAGGTGTAAGATCTCACTTTTTGAATATGAAAGGTTACAGGATTCTTATTCAGAATTCAGTTTTTTAAAAACAATATTTAGAGTTCAGATAATTCTGGCCTTCTGGAGTTTGTAGGCTGGCAGAATGTTTGTGGCTTCTATTTCTTGGAGGATGCCCAATATTAGTAACGTACTAAAATTCTTGCAGTGAGATAAAAAGGCCATTAGTGGCACCCAAAATAGTAAGTGCAAGGTCAAGGCCCATAGGCCAATACTAGCCTGTGGAGGCCGTTCTAGTGCTGTCGACCCATGGGCTGTCGATTGCCCGCGGTTCGTTGACTAGTCTTCACCATGGCGTAAAGGGGAAAAGACAACCATGGCGGTTCTTTTTCTTTTCTCAAACGAACTGTGGAAAGGGGAAAAGGAAAGGGGGAAAAGGCCGAAACAGGCGACAGAAATGGCGACCGAGAAGCGCCGGCGGCGACACTCACCGTCGGCCTCCACGCCCAGCGCCTCGCCGACGTCCTCCTCAAATCCAGAAGCCTCTATATTGCACTCACCTTCCCCTCCGCTGGACCTCATCCCCGACATCACCTCGCGCCTGACCTCCCTCGAGGACTTCTTCGCCCTGCGCGCCTCCTGCCGCGCCTACCGCGCCGTCCTCCCGCCGTCCCGCGGGGCCCTCGCCTGCCAGTCCCCGCTCCTCCTCGTCGCCCTTTTCCCCTCCTTCTCCGAGGCGTTATTCCACCTCTCGCTCCGCCGCCTCCACCGCTTCCGCCTCCCCTGGGGCCATCACCTGCCCCCCTCCCGCCGCACCCTCCACTACGCGCACGGGTACCTCGTCACCGCGACCACCGCGTCCTCCCACTACCCCCCGAGGCTCCTGCTCCTCCACCTCTTCTCCGGTGAGCAGCTCCGCCTCCCCAAGGTCCCCGCGCCGTTCACCCGCGTCATCATCTCCGACGACCTGGCTGCCGTCCTCTTCCTGCCCGGCAGGGCCAACGTCCAGCACTGCCACCCTGGGGACGCGCTCTGGCGCGTGGCTACCGCGGGCGCGCCCCACGTTGTTGACGATATGCTCTTCGTCGATGGCACCCTCTACGCCCTGGTAAATGGCCTCCGTCTTGCCACAGTCGAACTGTCTGATAGTTTGCTGGAACTGTCGATTCTAGGAGAGGAGGTGGATGACGACAGCAAGCCGGTGGGAGGACAGTTCACGCTCGGCGAGTGCGGTGGTGATGTGTTGCTCATCAGTCAGGATCACACGGAGATGATGATGTACCATGTTTATCGGTGGGTGTTTGAGGTGGGGAAGTGGGTTTCAATCACGAGCTTAGGCGGGCGGACTCTGTTTCTTGGTTTCTTCGGATTTGCAGCCTGTATTGGTCCAGATTACCCAGGAATCCGAGGGGATTGCTTATATGCAGCTGGGCCGCGCTTGGGTGAATGGCATGAGTACTCCTTGGCTGATGGAACTTGTGATGTTCGCTATGCTGATTATCCAGGTGCACCACCCCTGAACAACAATTCACCTATCAGACCTCCAGTCTGGGTCTTCCCCAGCCTGTGTTGATGCTGGTTGTGAATTCTTTCCAATCATGTAGAATATCTGACTCTGACTTGAAATAAGTCATGGTTTGCTTGATTTCTGAGGCTGCTATTTCTTAATTTCGTTTCTGTAAACAATATGTTATTCAGCAATGAGTATTGAAACACAGCATGTTACCAGTTATTTGTTATGTTGATTGGGGTATAGAATACATTTGTTAAGTGTTACTATAAGAATAGATAGTGCCCATCCTGCCCGTAAGGGATTATGGATGGTTTGTCTATGCGCTATGCTCCTTTCTAGACCTTGGTTGATCTAATTTTGCTTCTTTCTTGGTATATGATTATTACCATGACATCGCAACAATAGTGAGGACAATTCTGTGTATGGAATTACAAATTTAGTTTATCATGGATTGATCTTATAGTACTGGTGAGTTTGTCTTCAACCAACAAGCTATTCATAAAGTTGCTCATTGGTATTGATCTATCATGGTGTGTGAAACCAACTTCAAACTACTAAGGTCTTTATTGTCTTAACATGTTGGATGTCTTTTCAATTTTAGAAGTAGATAGTTCAGGTGCTGAGAGAAATGATTATTAGTTAGTTCAGGAGATGTAATTTTCCCTCTCGAGAACAAAATTAGTTTAGGGGAAGTTGTCAGGATATCCATATAACAAAAAAACTTTAAAGGTTACCACCATTCTTCTACCATAACAATTTACTTGCAACGAGGTGTGTTTGAGAAAAAAAAATTACTTACAATGACATAGTAGAACCAAACCTGAGGAATAGCAGAAGATTTAACTCAACACCTGATATTCTTGAGGATGTTTGCATTACATAAGCCTATTTTCTGAATGATCTATGTGGATACACTTACTTCTTTTCCCACTTAGGCTCTACACCCTTGATTGCTATTTTGTCCTGGCTAAACAATGTGACTGACTGACTGCTATGCTCAACTCAGCAAAGGACATAGTTTATTTATAGTTCAAAGAGCATGTGCCCTTGAAGAAATATGAAAAATACTAGTTACACGTTTTAAATAACCTGGAAGGCCAGACCGCCTGAGTAAATGGTTACACCAATTGTCTGATGGTTTGTGGTTAAAAATCTCTGCCATGTTTTCCACACAAGAATTCTGTACCTTCCATTTCTGGAGATTTTGAGAATCTGGAATTTTGTATCTTGTAGTGGATAATGAAAGAAAGCAGTATCATCTCACTGGAGATTGGTTAGGATTACTTGCTCATTCTCATATTAGATGGCCCCTGTTGATTTCTTGTCATGAACATTGAACAATACTTCAGTAGGAGATCCTACAACTTACTGCAGTCATTCAGATGTACTCTCTCTGTCTCAAATAAGTCCACATCTCTCTTCTTGAGGAGTCAAATATGTATCATTAGATTGATGATGAAATATACTTTCATAATAAGTTTATTTGGAGATGCAAATATTGCTATTATTTTCTCTATAATTGATCAAACATAAAGATGTTTGACTCATCGAGAAGTGAGATGTGCACTTATTTTGGGACGGTGAGTAAAATTTTGTGCTTATTACAATATCTGACCTGCGCACATGTGCATGGTATTTTCTGGTCTCTGATCTGTGTTGCCCTTATAGTAGTACTGAGAACTCAGAAACCGGCAATGCACTTATGCTCGCTTTGCGAATTTTCAGTTACTTGTCATCCTTGATCAGTTTATGCATTTTTGAGTCTGCTCAAGTCCTGATACTAATGCAAATTAGGCAAATTTCAGATCCAAATCTTCTTAACTTGCTATAACAATATTCATTTCATAAACCCAATCCTAGCTTAGCCATCGATTTCCAGACGTTTTGTTTTTATAACCTGGTGGATGAGTTGGTTCAGAAACTTCAGAGGAGCCACTGATTCTTTGATTGCCCTTTTGTTTACTGTAGCGGTTCTTGTATGCAACTGAACTCTGAACTTCTTCCCTTTTGTTTTGCATAACCCTAAACCCTAAGATTGCAGAGTCAGATCGTAGATGTGTCTGATCAGTTCGACCTTGTAGTAGCAGAGGCCATGCGATTGTCTCGTGCACTTCTAACTTTTTGCTTCCTGCCTTCCTGGCGCATCCGTGGCCAGTAGTTGGTCCGATGGGGTTCGTATTGGTTGGGAGATCGGGGTGGGGTCAATCTGCAGCGAGTCAGAGACTCCACCAGCAGCAAGTTGCGAACAGTGAACTCCTCACCGTCCTCTTCCAATCCAAACCACCCGGAGCAAGCGGCCGCCGCTAAGCAGTAAGCACACACGACGCAGGTCGGGCGGGAATGCAACGCGCCTTGCTCCTCCGCCCGCTCGTCGGGTCCCCTCTCGTACCCGCGGGTCCCCTTGCTCAGCCTGCCGTGCGGCGCCGCTGCCGCTTCCATGGGGGTGTCCGCGTGAGGTCCTCAACCGGGGAGGACGGGAGCGAGCCCGGAGGCGGAAGCGGGGGCGGCGGTGCCGCGGCGTCTTGGCTGAGCTCAGCGGTGGGGGAGAAAGTGGACGAGCTTCTGCGCCGCGAAGAGAACCGGGCCCTGCTCGAGGGCGTCGAGGACGCCGAGCGCCGCGTTGAGCGCGCGCGCGCCGCGCTCGCCGACATCGAGCGCCAGGAGGCCGCCGCGCGCTTCGCCCGCGACGAGGTTCGCCGCCTCGAGAAGCGGCGCGATGAGGTATGCTGACATTCTGCTATCCACCGCGACACGCTTGGTGACTCCAGCTTGTTCGATGTTTTGCCTGCTCAGTGAACGATGCCCATGCCGTGATGGTTTCCCATGAATCCATGATCGTGGGTCGCTCACAGTAGAGCGACCTGTCCTGTCCTGTTCTGTCCTGCATGCACTAGCGTTCAGCCTCCCACACTGCTGCACAGAGAACAGACCCCCACGGGCCACGGCCAACACGAAGCACGAACGGGTGCCATGTTGTTCCTGGGAGATGCAATCTTACTAAGCTGTGTGGCCCTTTGCGAATGCTGCTGTTGTAGCTTTGGCTATATGCAACTGTCAGAGATGATGTCAACTGTATTTGATAATGAAGTTCTGCAATCATCCAAATTTCTTCCTGACATGCTGGGAAAACATGAATATTTATTGCGTGATGTTTTGTTTGGTCTCTTTCTTTTTATTTCTTTTTAATAAATTTCTTTTTATAAACAAGATTGCAGAGTCCCAGCGGGAATTGCTTCAAGCAAGAGAAATGATTGATGAAGCTCAGCGATCCTTGTCTTCTAGTCTTGAGGAAGGAAGCTTTGGAGATATGTCAAGTGGTGATGTTGATCAAGATAGTGAGAGAATAGAATCTGTAAAAGCTGCTGCAATTTCCTCTATAGTTGGTGTCCTGGCTAGTTTGCCCATATCTTTCTATGAAGTTGAAGATCTGCCACAACTATTCCTTCGGTCATCAATTGTTTTCATATGTTGTGCTTTGTTTGGTGTCACATTCCGGTACGCTGTTAGAAGAGATCTGGATAATATCCAACTAAAAACTGGGGCTCCTGCTGCATTTGCTTTTGTTAGAGGTAAAACCAGGCAACATGGTTTGTTAGAGCTCATATTCCTGAGAATGTTCTTTTATTTACTGGAACTAAACTATCTGCAGGCCTTGCTCTGCTGGAATCTGGTAGAACCCTCGAGCTGAGTACTGATACCTTAATATCAGTTACTCTTGATGGTGCAGTCAGTGTGGTTGAGAACATTTTCATATTTCTGCCTGCTGCTGTTGCATTGGACTACTGTTTTAAGATGAGATTTTTGAGTCCCTTTCCTAGAAGAAAACAATAGCTTCTGTGAGGAATATGTACGATCAATAACAATCTTGATTGCTCAGATGGTCATATGTAACGCAAATGATATCTTAAATTCATTAAGAAAAAAAATTCCCCCCTGTGCTCATAGATCTGTCAAGTCCAAATAATATTTTTACTTGATCTTCTTCCTAAGATCTTATTCAACAAAGACTACTCATAACTTTGCTTTGAACGTGAATTTCACTTTCTTCTTGACTGTCCTGCTCTTTATGACTAGAATAGATGGACGTATGCTGGAATGCCTCTTTACAATACCTGCTCCACATGGAGTTTGATGGATTTTAGATGGAATTCAGTACATCCTGGTTTGTTGTTCATTCAATCCTCATCCTGGTATAAACTGAATTCGCTACACCCTGTGATCATCTACTGTCTCAGTGAGTCAGCATTCTGATATGGTCACGTAGAAGCATCGCATGGTATCTATATTCAGTATATGTTTTGTCTGTCATTTACATTAATTAATGTTCGCTGTGCTGTGCTTGTCTGTTAGTGGTTTTCCAGTCAATTCACAAATCGTAATTGCTTTGAAGCAACTAGCTGCTGAACAGTGTTAACCTGATACAGTATTTTTCTGGTCTTCCATAAAGTGCCAAGGCGGATGGATCTGGGTGAGTGGGTGACATTTTTGTGCTTGCTCTTTCTGTACCGTGACAGGTTTTCTATTAACAAATTCCAGGTATGAAAGTCTGGCCTTGATGAAAATATGTTGGTTCTGTGGATATTCAGTTTCAGTATACATTTAGTGGACTGCTGTAGCACGTTCTTAAATAACAAATTGCCCAAGATCATTACTAAAGGAGCAACCATGCCCAATTTTTTATATTTTAGCCCTTTTTCTGAAATAATTTTACATTTAGCCCCTTATATGACATAAACTCGTTTTTGGACCTTAGGGGTCGGCGCCAGAACTCATGGCTCTGAGGTAACATATCTCGGCGCCATAAATCTTGGCTCCGAGGTATTTGACATGCACAACAGGGCATCCTAGGTGGCATTGACGTGGCTGGTACCTCGGAGCCATGGATCCTGGCGCCGAGCTTGGATTCTGCCTGAACTTACTCTCATTTGTTCTGCCTCCCTCTCGGATTCTTACCCTTTATAGAATTAATTACATAATGTCGAAATATCTAAACATCCAAAATAAGCAAAATTCATACAGTTCAAATACATTGTCTAACTACATTGCCTAGTAACCTAACTAAACATCTATCTAAATTTTCTATCTACCTATATAAAATAATTTGCTAACTACATTGTCTAACTACCTATCAAATCTAATTTTCTACGGGTCAACCGATCAGAAAAATCTACTACGGCCGTCAGAACAATAGTTTTCTTTTGCGAAAACGTCAGAAAATAATTTAAAATTTGGAACAAAGCAAAATTAATGTATTATAATTAGGACAGAAAGAGTGCAATTTTAGTTTAGAGCCAACTTTTTTTTCTTAAATTTCATTAAATTCAAAAAATCTTACCAGCTTGTAAGATTGTGTGCTCAAATAGTACAGGATGCTATTTTTCTCAGTGTAATATTTAGAGTTTTTTTACTTGAAATTATTTTAAAATATGTTGAATCTGAAACTTTGGGTGCTTGTATTCAATGATAATTTTTGTACAATCTTATGTAAATATATACATATATGTCTGCTTATGCTAATTACCAAAAACCTTAGTTTGGTGTACATGCTGAAGGCCGAAGCTGATGCCAGCCTTCACTTTATGTATTTTGATAACGTTTGTAGCGAAGAATTATCGAGTACAAAGTTAAATTCTATCTTGGCTATTCTTACGTTATGGAAGTGCTGAAATAGTAAAAAGGACAAGTAGAAGCCAAGCTTGGCGCCAGGATCCATGGCTCCGAGGTCGGAGCCACAGATCTCGGCTCCAAGCTCGGCGCCAAGATCTGTGGCTCCGACCTCGGAGCCAAGATTTGTGGCTCGGAGGTACCAGCCACGTCAGTACCACCTAGGATGCTCTGTTGTGCATGGTCAAATACCTCGGAGCCAAGATTTATGGCGCCGAGATATGTTACCTCGGAGCCATGAGTTCTGGCGCCGACCCCTAAGGTCCAAAAACGAGTTTATGTCATATAAGGGGCTAAATGTAAAATTATTTTAGAAAAAGGGCTAAAATATAAAAAATTGGGGCTACCATGCTCTCTATTTGAAAACCCGGCCCGCCTGCTCAGGGAGTCAGGGCACTCTAGGGTCATGTCAGAGTTATTTATGTTTGCATGCATACTACATGTCAGTTGTCAGGCCATGAGCTGGGAGAAAAATTTGTTGTTGAAACTCTTCCAGAATGTATGTTCTGAACATTACCAGAACTTGACATGGGCTTTGCATGACAGTTCCGGTTAGCATCTAATTTGCACCTTTGGTCGAGTAAAATGTAGATGATAGATTGTCTTTTCTGGTCCTGTTACAATTGTTTTCATGGTCTGAAATGCTAGGGAATGGAGCTTCAGTTGACCATTCGATAGACTGTGTGTGCTGGAATATTTTAACAGCCTTGGCAACTGATGAGCGCTGCTTGTCCTGTGTCTGTTATATTGTGTTCCAGCAACTAACGCATCTGATGTTGCTCAGGCAGTTAATGCGTATGGTGGTCTTTTATATGAAATTGTACAGCTGTCAAACACCATTCTCACTCTAATCCTGGTAGGATTCTCATTTGATGCCATGATCCTGAGATGACTAACTTATTAGCAGTTTGCAATTGCATGGTATAACAATCATCAGATAGGCATCGTTCATTCTATCAATAGGGCCGATTTTAGCTGAACTATATTCTTCATATATCATTTGAAGCGTCCTTCATCATATTTTCCTCAGAGGAAGAGAACTGCTTGCTTATTTGGTTCTGTATTCCCTCAGTTGTGTGGGTTTCTAGAATCTGGATGGAATTTTCCTGTTCCTGTTGTAGCCTTCTGTGTAGGTGATATTGAGAGATATCAGTATAATCTGACAGGAAAACGGGCATGAGTCCATGTATTAGATTCTCATACTGTATCAGACCAGAGCTCCGTGGCTTCCTTGTTTGTCTCTTCACTTTCTTGTACTAAACGGTCCTGCAACATGCTGACTTTGTGCTTGGAATGTTCTTATCTGTTCATAGGTTTGCATTCCATGAGCTCAACCCTTGCTTTCATCATTGACTTCCAGGTTCTTTTAGCTTAACCTGCTGGATTACTGAAACTGAATGCAGACACCACGATATATCCTTACCTCGTCTTTGCTGATGCTCTTATGTTGACGTCAGATGGTTAAGAAAGTTCAGATGAGCCACCAAGTGTTGATAGGAGACAGCAGTAGTTTTGGGGACAGATTTAGTGAATCAAAACTCCACTGTAGCAGGTGGCAACGCAATGCCATGCCCGCTCCACCCATTGGTCGGGTCTCTTATTCACATGCCTTGTCCATGGAGCTCTGCATGTGGTACACATCCTGACATCCGAGGAGGGCGGGAGCGAGGGGCATGGCGGCTCAGCAGAGTAGCTGTGTTTGGCGGTGCACGGTCATGTGGAGTGGGCAGTACTATTCACTGCTTGAGATCTTCAAGGAAATGGCACATGAACTGTGTCCACCGACATCGAACACCTGGAGGCTGCCGTGTGCCTTGAGAAGCAGCATGACGAGGTATGCCACTATCTAACACGAAGTGCTTGCTGGCTGCTTCCATCATGTTTGGAATTCTCCTTATCAGCAAGCGATGCCCACGGTTGGATCATTCACTGCAGAGCAACCTAACCTGGCCTGCATGTATGTCCTGTCTTGGCCCTCCAGCCTCTACAGTGCTGCACAGAACCCGCAGCCAAGACATAGCTGATGAGATGTTGCTAAGCTAGTGCGGCTGTGTGGCCCTTAGTTGTTTTGTGGATGCCGCTGTTGCATTTGAGCTAATGTGGTACCAATGACTTCGGGGGAGTTTAATAGACAGACTATAGGATCTTGCTCAGGTCTGGTGTTATCTGTGCATGTGATTTAGACAGCTAAAGAGTCCATGCTCAGGTCTGGTTATGTATACACCATGAAAAAAAATGGTATTTTAAAGAAGTCATGTGCTCTATTGCCTTCCACTGGTTCCTCTTGGGTCCAACTGTTCAACATATCCTCCAAACATTTTATATATATATATATATATATATATATATATATATATATATAACTTGGAATTTACATCTTGTTTGCTTTCTTCATCATCGTTTGTGGTGCACATCAAGGTTGATATTCATTCTAATCTCTTTTAGAAAGAAAAAAAACTTGTTGCAATAATGTCGTTCAGTCTGGTAAATTAATTTAAATGAGGCTTACCTTATCTTTTGAGCAAGCACACAGTATCTGTATCATTGGTTATGTGGCCCCATGACATTGAAGGAAGAATGATTATTGGTTGTGTTGTCAACTCTATATGGTACTCCCTCCATCCCAAATTGTAAGTCATTCCAAGAATCTTGGAGAGTCAAACTTTTGATAAAATAATTATTATTATGATACCAACTAAGTATAATTAAATTCTTTCTTAATTATGTTTTCATAGTATACTCACTTTACGTTACAATTCTTAGTATTTCTCTCTATAATTTTGGTCAAACGTAAAAATGTTTTGACTCTCCAAGATTCTTGGAATGACTTACAATTTGGGATGGAGGGAGTAATAAAGTTCCGCCTCCATCAAAATATATTCCTGACATGCTGGGAAAGACATGATTATGTATTGCTTTATGCTTCTTCTTCTTTTTTTTTTTTGTGGTTACAATTTTTCATTGCATAAATGATATTGCAGAGTCCCAGCGGGAATTTGCTACAAGAAAATGAAATGGTTGATGAAACTCAGCATTCCTTCAAGTTTTTAGGAAGGAAGCCTTGGAGATGTGTCAGGACAAGCAGTGTCAAATAATGTGGAACTAGAATCTGTAAAAGCTGCGCAGATTCCTCTATAGTTGGTGTTTTGTCTAGGTTTCCATATCTTTGTGTGGAGTTCAAAAGTTTGCACAAGATATGGAGTCGAAATTTGCCACAAGTATTCTTCAATTATCGGTTGTTTCATATGGTGGCTTTGTTTGGAATCACATTCTGGTACACTGTTAGGAGAGATCTTGATAATGCCCAACCAAAAAAGGTGCTGCATTTGCTTTTGTGAGATTTAAATGTAAAACCAGGCAATGTGTCTCTAAAAGCTTTTTCACATATTCCAGAACTATACTGCCAGCAGGCCTTGCTCTGCTGGAATGGTAGAACCCTTGAGTACCTTAATATCAGTTGATATTGATAGTGTGGTTCTACATTTTCTTGTTGTCCTACACTGCTATTTAAGGCGAGTTTTTTTAGTCTCTTTCCTACCAGGATAATAGGGCCTTGTTTAGTTCACCCCAAAAACCAAAAACTTTTTAAGATTCCCTGTCATATCGAATCTTGCGGAGCATTAAATATAGTTGAAAACAAAAACTAATTGCACAGTTTACCTGTAAATCGTGAGACGAATCTTTTAAGCCTAGTTACTCCATGATTGAACAACGTTTATTAAATAAAAACGAAAGTGCTACAATGTTAAAATCCAAAAAAAAGTCGGATCTAAACAAGGCCTAGCTTCTGTGAAGAATATACGAGATCAGTAATTATATATTTATATATTGCTTGTTGTGGAGTAACATGCAATACAAATGGTACCTTAGATTCATCAGAAATTATTTCCCCCCCTGTGCATTCAAAGTTTCATCACATGCACCAAATAATTATTATCCCAACCCATAGCTGGGTTTTCTCCTATCTACGCTGATCTTTTGTGGGATACATAACTCATAAATTCATTGTGAGCATGAATTTTACTTCCTTCTTTAAGGCCTGTTTAGTTTTCAAAAAAATTCAAGATTCTCTATCACATCAAATCTTTAGATGCATATATGGAACATTAAATATAGATAAAAGAAATAACTAATTATACAGACTACCTATAATTTGTGAGACAAATCTTTTAAACCTAATTAGTCTATAATTAGACAATAATTACCAAATACAAACAAAAGTGCTACAGTAGTCAAAGCCAAAAATTTTCCTAGCTAGTTTCACACTTTATAAGGACTGGCGTACATTGCATCTGTTTGTGTTCTACCTGTCATTGGTAATCATCCAAGATTTGAACATTCACTTCGATCAACGCTTCAGACTGCCCGTTTCAGCCGTCATCTATATAGAGAATTTACTAAATTATGTGATCTACTCTCTATATTCTGATGTAGTCACGTAAAAGAATCATTTTATGGTACTTTTATTCAGTAAACAGTTGAGCTGTATGTAACCTGATACAATACTATTTTGGTGTTCCATAAATTGCCAAGCCGGACGGGTCTGGGAGACATCATTGCTTAACATGTGCAAACAACTTCTGAATAACAGCAGCACAAGGCACGAAATGCCTTGGGCCGAACATCTAGTAGTCAATAGACGGGCACGATCTGAGCAGCAAACTTATGATAACTAAGTAGCAATGCAATATTAGCCTTTACATCATGAACATAAATCGCTAACAGACGCAGCAAAACAACATAACATTACAATCATGCTACAGTAAGCAGATGCACCACTTAGTTCTTTCGGTGCTGAAAATGCCCTCAATGCAGGGCAGTTGGTCACGCACAACTACTGTCATGGATTATCAGACCATCTAGGGAATGTCGGTTAGTCACGTGCTGTTGCACCTGATTTGGTGATCTGAAATTCTACCTGCTGCTCTAAGAAGCTGGCCTGCCCTTGACTGCAATGAAACAACCGATACATAATTAACAATCAATCGCAACAGATGCTTAGAAGCAGGAGAACTGGAGAAGCACAAGTCATATGAGTACATACCAGGGCTGACAATCTTTATCCTCTTTGTAATAGCCCTGACAGAAGTAACAGAGGTTGCTCCTGCTTGAGAAATGGATTAGTCAGTATAACAAAAAAAATGATGATAGGAATAAGAGGGCAAGAAAGGAAACAGCCAATTGCCATTGGCGCATCTTATTAGAGAAAGGTCAAAACCTTGTTGATTCAAATCTTCAGCAGAATCTGCTGCCACTGGCTTCACTGAATCAGGTAGAACAGGATCTTCTGCCATATGACCAACAGGCTCTAGTCTGCATTTGTTCAACATGCACAAGGAACACATCTTAGCATGCATAGTTTTGCAAACACTAAAAATTGAAAGAAAACTGACAGAAAGAAAACAGATATGCTATACCTTTGAACTTCAGCGCTTGTGGAAGGGTTCAGAACACCTTCGTTGTCAAGATCAAAGTCAAGCAGCAGCTCAGAAAACGAAAATTCACCATCACATATATCAAAATTTGTGAAATCAATGTCAAAGTCATATTGCTTGTCTTCGTCAGAGGAGGTAGAGGTCTTGTCATAAATCTGATCACTGGGACCTGGCTCAGTACAATCGAAGTCCAACTTGCGGGTAGTTGGTTTCAAGGGGGAGCTGCAGGTGGTTGGTTTCAAGGGGGAGCTGCGGATGGTTGGTTTCAAGGGGGAGCTGACATGGTAACTCCTCTCAACAGCATAGTACGTGCTCCCTTTGAGAGGACTGACGATGAGAGTCTTGGAAGAAACTATAGAGCATTGGGAGGAGCCAATGTCCTGTTGGGCATGAGCATTTGCAACGGCAGACGCTGGAGTTGCAGATGGATAAGCAGCAGGCTGATCTTGTACAGGGTTGCTTTGTTGCGGCGTATATGGAGAAGAGTGGGCTGGAGGTGGAAGTGGCCTGAATAAGCTCTTTGCAACAGATGAAGTTTGGAGTGGAAGTTTTGTCATAGCTGAATGTTGAACAGAAGTTGGATGGGCAGCAGAAGCCATCTTCTGATCCTTCGACAGATGAGAGGCTACAGGTACAGCTCTACCTGGCATTAGGAAGTTAGAATGTTAGCACAAACATATCTGCAGAATGCAATGGTTTTTATTTCTCAAATAGATAAATATATACAGTGCTAGAGGAAATCCTTTTTTTTAAGAAACTTTGAAGGAAAGATTGTTAGGATTAACAAATGTGCAATGGAGAATTAGCAGAGAAGCACAGGTAGTAATGCTTCATCATCAATTGTCAATGATACAGATACAAACAGCTTAAAGCCCTGTTCGTTTCTTGGTGTTTCCTTTCTTTTTCTCTCTCAATTGTAGAAAGGGAGATACCTCCAAATCACTTCCATTCCTTCCTCCAGTTCCGGTGGTTAACATGGATATATATGGACAGGTCCAAGGAGGGCGCAGCAAAGCCGCGCCTGTGTTTCTAGTCCAAGCCCCTCCTAATCCCCATGGTTTAGGGATGAAACGAACAAGACCTAAGGCTGTCTGAAGGAGCTAGAACGGAAAGTGACAAGTTGTGAAAGAAAGATGTGTACCTTTTGCATCTGTGGTTGTAGCAGGAGCAATGCAGGATCTCTTGGAGGCTGAAGCGGTGGTCTTCCCTGAAGACTTTGAAGCCTTCCTCTTTTTATTAGTGGGCAGAGAGGTGGGAGCTTGGGTGGACAGATCTGCGGAGGAGTTGTGGACAAGGACTGCGGTGGATGCATGAGCGTAGTGATGAATGAGAGGCGAGGCATGTCCGGCGGTTCCTGCAGCAGCAGCAGCAGCAGCAAAGAATGAATTGAGGAAGAGCACATCGCAGTACATACAGTAAATGAAGCATAATAGAAGAAAGCATAAGCAAAGGCCGAACGCGGCAATCGCAATACCTTGGGACGGAGGCGACGAAGAATTCGGCGCGAAGAAGAGCGGCGGCGATGACGGCTGGGCACCGGTAACGGCGTGAGACGGGGGAAGGGGAGGCATCATCATCATGTTCATATTCATATTGACGTGGGGCGGAACAGGCGGCGGAGTGGACGAGGAGGAGGCGTAGTATGTGGAGACGAGAGATTGCATGGCGCGCATGGTGGATTCGATGGCGACGCTGGCCCCCTTGAGGGCGATGTACTCGTCAAGGATGTCGGCGAGCGGGATGGGAGGCCTCTTGGGCGTCTTCTTGGTGGGGCTGTAGATGCGCCCGGCGTCGGAGCGGAATGCGGCGAGCGCGGCGTTGAAGCCGTTGTCGGCGAGGTAGCGGTCGACGAGGAATGCGACCTCCGCGGGGGTGACCTTCTTCTTGCTGGTGGAAGAGTCGGGGGGAGTGGCGGGCTTGGGATTGGGCGGCGGCGGCGCCATGGCTGGTGGTGCGGGGCGGGGGTGGCCTTCTTCAGTTGGATTGGATGTGGAGGCTGCGGGATCCGAGTGATGTGGTGGATTGGGGATCTCGTCTGAAGGAAGCAGCGGCCAAGCAGGTTTGGGGGCTGTGATTTTGTGAAGCGGGGATGGAGGGAAAGTGGAGGAGAAAACGAAACGAGGGAAGAAGATGGGAGGGAAGGGCGCGCGCGGCAAACGGCAAATAGTGGCGCCAACCCAACCCGAACCCGACCGAATCGAATGGTTCGCGGTTCATTCACCTGCCCGTCGTCCTCCCCGTTCCCGCTCCCGTCCCCCGCGTTTCCCTTCCATTTTTCACCATGGGTAGGATAGCTGGAGATGCTCTTAAGCCTCGGCCCGGGTCTGGCTTGGAAGGAAATGAGGCCTCAAAATATGACGGCCCAGATATAGGATGGGCTGGAAATAAGAAAAAAAGGCAACAGGAGATGAAGTGGTCCAGCTAGACAGACGGGCCATGGCCCACTGAAGCACGTGCAGAAGCAGCCCATCACGCATATATGCATACCCACGGGTCCCCTTGCTCAGGTTGCTGTGCGGCGCCGCTGCCGCTTCCATGGGGGTGCTCGCGTCGCGTGAGGTCTTCAGCCGAGGAGGGCGGCACTCAGGAGCGAGCCCGGAGGCGGAAGCGGGGGCGGCGAGGGCTCCGTTGCCGTGGCGTCTTGGCTGAGCTCGGCGGTGGGGGAGAAAGTGGAGGAGCTTCTGCACTGCGAAGAGAACCGGGCCCTGCTCGAGGGCGTCGAGGACGCCGAGCGCCGCGTTGAGCGCGCGCGCGCGCCGCGCTCGCCGACATCGAGCGCCTAGGAGGTCGCCGCACGCCTCGCCCCGCGAGGAGGTTCGCCGCCTCGAGAAGCAGCGCGATGAGGTATGATGGCATGCTGTTATCCACTGCGAGGCGCTTGGTGTTTCCAGCCTGTTCGATGTTTTGCCTGCTCAGCGAACGATGCCCATGCCGTGATGGTTTCCATTACCGGTGGGTCGCTCACAGTAGAGCGGACCTGTCCTGTACTGCATGCACTCGTTTCCTATGGCTGGTGGGTTGCTCACAGTAGAGCATCCCGTCCTGTCCTGCATGTACTCGCGTTCAGCCAGCCTCCCACACTGCTGCACAGAGAGCAGACCCCACGCCAACACGAAGAACGGGCACCATGTTGTTCTGGGTAGATGCAATCTTACTAAGCTGTTTTGGCCCTTGGATGTTTGGCGAATCCGCTGTTGTAGCTGGGAGAAAATTTGCTGCTGAAACTCCTCCAAAATGTATGTTCTGAGCATCACCAGAACTTGATTGACATGGGCTTTGTATGACAGTTCCGGTTAGTTTGCACCTTTGGTCGAGTAAAATGTAGATGATAGATTGTCTTTTCTGGTCCTGTTACAATTGTTTTCATGGTCTGAAATGCTAGGGAATAGAGGCCCTTTTGGTGTCCCACACGTGATATGAGCATGGCCCTTCCTTCTTCACTTGACCATTTGATAGACTGTGTGTGCTGGAATGTTTTGACAGCCTTGGCAACTAATGAGCGTTGCTTGTCCTGTGTCTGTTATATTGCATTCCAGCAATTTACGCATATGGTGCTGCTCAAGCATTTGATGCATTAGCAGTTTGCATGGTAACAGTCATCAGATAGGCATGGTCCATTTCTATCAATAGGGCTGATTTTAGAAGCATCCTTCACCTTGTTTTCTTCAGAGGAAGAGAACTGCTTGCTTATTTGGTTCTGTATCCCTCTGTGTAGGTGATATTGAGAGATGTCAGTATAATCTGACAGGAAAACAGGCATGAGTCCATGTATTAGATTCTCCCACTGTATTAGACTAGAGCTCCGTGGCTTCCTTGTTTCTTCACTTTCTTGTAATGGACAATCCTGCAAGTTATCATATTATCCAGGCATGCCGACTTTGAGCTTGGAATGTTCATATCTGTTCATAGGCTTGCATTCCACGAGCTCAACCCTTGCTTTTGTCATTGTAGAGAATTAGGGGAACACCTCAGACCCATTAGGGAGGGGTGGATTTCATATATATAGTCAAGATACAAGACTATACATATCTCTAATAATCATTGACTTCCAGGTTTTCTATCTTAACCTGCTGGATCGCTGAAAGCCTGAAACTGAATGCAGACATCACGATCTATCCTCACCTCATCTTTGCTGAAGCTCTTATGTTGATGTCAGATTGTTGATAAAGTTCAGATGAGCAACCAAGTGTTGATAGAAGACAGTAGCAGTTTTGGGGACAGATTTAGCGAATCAAAACTCCACTGGTCGCTGGTGGTGACGCAAAGCCATGCCCACTCCACCCGTTGGTCGGGTCTCTTATTCCCATGAGGCCGTGAGTCACCCTCATCAAGCGGTGGTGGCACCTTGTCCATGGAGCTCTGCATGCTACTTTAAGGCGAGTTTTTTGAGTCTCTTTCCTACCAGGATAATAGCTTCTGTGAAGAATATATGAGATCAGTAATTATATTGCTTGCTCTGGAGTAACATGCAATACAAATGATACCTTAGATTCATCAGAGATTTTTTCTTCCTGCGCATTCAAAGTTTCATCACATGCACCAAAATAATTATTCCCAATCCATAGGTTGGTTTTCACCTATTTACGCTGATCTTTTGTAGGATACATAACTCATGAATTCATTGTGAGCATGAATTTCACTTCCTGCTTTAGTTTCATACCCTTTATAAGGACTGGCATAGATTACATCTGTTTGTGTTTGATCTCTATCATTCGTAATCATCCAAGATTTAAACATAAACCTGGATCAACGCTTCGGAATGCCCGTTTCACATTGGGATGAAAAGCAGTTTTTGATGAAGTGCTGCACAGCCTTAGTTATTCTCCATTCAGCTGTCATCCTATATATAGAGTGATCTACTCTCTATATTCTGATGTAGTCACATAACAGAATCATTTTATGGTACCTTTATTCAGTAAATAGTTGAGCTGTGTGTAACCTGAAACATTACTATTTTGGTCTTCCATAAATTGCCAAGCCAGATGGATCTGGGAGACATCATTGCATAACAAACATGTGTCGTCAGATTGGTTGCTACTGTACTTCTGTAGTCAGAAGGATGCAGAACAGATATTTTCATTATTATGAGCCTCGACAGCATGCACCTAGGGTGCTTATTCTTCACCCATCAATCGTGATGGACGCACATGGCTTACAGGATCTTGCTGGCTTCAGGAAGAAGACACATGTCTCCTCTCCATGCTTAGTTGTGGCAGGTTGGTGCTGGGAAAGTGCCTCATGAACCATTACCTGGACAAGGTTTACCACTTTACCTTCACATATGCACTTTTATTATTGTTTCGATCATTTGATGAGTCATGATCAACGTAGTATTACTTTTCTCATCCCCAATGCTTGGTTTTAACTGTATTATATGCAGGAAGGTATTCAGAGATAAGAGAATTAATGAAAACTAATTTCACATTCATTGTTAGTTAAGATCTAAAAGTAATTTTGTTCTGAGGCTGATCCCTGAAGTGAATTTTTGGAAGCTGCTTTGCTAATGGAAACTTTTGCCTACACGAGCCTACAATTTGCAGACCGGTGCTGCTGCCAGTCTTTACTTGTTCACATGCAGCTGTGGTCGGCACTTGTCTGTGCCATACTGCCATTAGATGCACAGTAGCATGTTGTCAAGTGCTAACTTACAGGCTGCTGCCAGCAGGCAGCAGCTGCTTATGTCATTGTCGCCATTTCAAGTGGCTCCTGCATCAAATCATATATAAGAGGAGGATGAAAGCGTGTGCAGTTTACTGCTAAATGATAGAGTCAGTGCTGCATCACATCTTTTGGGAAAGCTGGAATGGTGAACATATTTGTACATATGTCAAGTATCAGATGAACTGATTAAATTTCAATATAATTCTTGACTATCGACACCTGCTTAATCTGGAATTTGTCAGCTGTTGAAAACTATTCTCTTTCTAGTCCCTATAGGTTGATGGACCTGCTCATTCCATGTCATGATTCTGTGATTACTTCTTTGTTTAGTTTGCTAGCAGTTTGCATGGTATCTGTCACCACGTAGGCATGATCCATTATGTCAATGGGGCCACAACATGCACATGCAGTGTGCCACATTGTGGTGGCTGATTGAGTCAGCTGGAGTCTTTCTAAATCATTCTCCTGCTGTGATCAGTGAATCTCTGCCCTTTTCTTACTTTGAATAGAATGTAGCTGGGAATCTCACATTCGCATATCAACCTCAGTGAAAGAATTTACTTGACTTGAGTCAGGCCAAGCCAGTGCAACCAAAACTCCATCTTTTGTCTCCTGGACCATTCAATTATGGGGCTAGTTCTTCATATAAAACCATGCCATGCCTCCGAGGCTCGTCAATGCTACTGTCTGCCTCTCTCCTGTGATTTCAGATTGGTTCCAGAGACATGGGCCTAAAGGTAATTCAGTTTCGCTTATGATGCACCCTCTGTCAATATTTGATGTGTGTTGTCTTTGCAGTTTCTCTCTATCCTGTTGACCCATGATATTGAAGTCGCTATTCCTGTATTAAGTGCCCATATTGTTAATGATCTACATGTTCTCATGAGTCATGACACTGCCAGGTGTTTCATTGGCTGAATTGGAGGATGCATCCTAATACTGAGTACTGCACCATCCATGGTAACAAGGGTAAGCATGTTCCTAGGATGCCTCTCTTTTGTGTGATCTAATATACATTTCTTTGTTCTCATTTTTGTTGACTTTTGTTTTGGAATAATGCAACAGCCATGGAGGATAGGGAGGACTCTGTGCCTCATAGTGTGGTTGAGAAAGACACTGAAGCCCTTTTGCTCCGTGATGTGCTTCTTAATGGTATACTTGCAATTGGCACACTTGGACATCACGTAGACTCATTTTGTCCTGAGGCTTGCATTGAAGAAGAAGATCTCCTCGTCATGGGTGATGAGAGAGTAATTGAGGAAGATATAGATGATGAGGAACCCAGGAATGATCAGGTGAAAGAAGACGTTGCATTGGAAACAGAGCCATGTGAACCAGTATTGCCTATTGTTGAGCCTGCTAAGATGCATTCATTGTCAATGAAAGAAGACAACTTTACATGCTTTGTAACAGAAGAAATCCTGATGCGTGAGGTGGAAGATGGGGGAGCTGTTAATATCCAGGAGCGACCACTTCTGATGGTAGAGAAGGTGGAGAAAGTAAGAACTACACTTGCTGATTTATTTGCAGCAGAAGTATTCTCATCAAGTGCTCCAGGGGAGAATAGTTGCCAGGATATCATCCATGTTGCTGGGGCATCCACTTCAAAGCATACATCATGCATGGACAAGATGCATCAAAAGAAACCAAGGAAGCCACCACCAAAACCACTGAAAGCCACAAGAAAATTAAGTCGGGTATGGCTTGCTTTCTTCACCCACACCTTATGTCCGTTGCAAATATCATATTTCAAATATTGACAAGAATCTTTCTACTCCGATTGATTGCTAACTTAATCTACACCCTGTAGCAATTTTAAGTACCCCAGGCTCATCTGATATAAGAACCCTCATATGATTACACCCTAAAGGCATACTCGTCCAGAAAGAACAGAAGCTCATGAAAAGAATATGTTATAGGCTAATAAGTTGTGCCATATGTCCTAAACTGGCAGAATTGCATAGCTCCTCATAATTATGCATCTCTTGCTATCCTAGAAGTGGTCTGAGTTATTTATTCCATGCCACTTAGCTTCTTACTCTGGATCAAATATGATGGCTAGCTAAGCAAGCATGATGTATCTAACCTATCTTGACGCTGAATGACTACTAACCTGCAATTCATCTGTTGCTTTTGGTTGTCTTGAAACTAAGTAGGTCATGAGGAAGATGTTGGGGAAGAAGATCCACCCAGAGCAGCTCAATGGGCGTAGCAATGCAGAGGGGCCCCTTACTGCATGATGTTTATTCTTGCCGACAAATTTGCTTCTCTATTTGGTAATCTGGAATGTCCTTTCAACTGTTCTTTGAATTACATATATTGTTGAACAAACCTAGATTCTTAATAGATTGTACTGAAAATAAAATTGTCTACACTGCCTCCATTTGCTTGGATCTCACAAGAAAGTCTAGCAGCTGCTTGCACCAAATATAACACATCACCCAAGAAAAATGTAGCATATATTGCCTCCATTTATTAGGAGCTCACAGCTCAGTCTGTTAACTGCTGCTTGTGGCGTACACTATGATTCAAAATCTGATGTGTCCTTTTGTTTTCATGTAAAGCTGTAACACTCGTTCTGTGTTTTCATCTATTACAGAATAATTACCCTTTCCATGTGCATTTGGATCTCATGATGAAACTGATGGCAATCTGAAAAAACCAGTGTAACATAAATTCGATTGCTTAGGAATTATTCAGTTTCTTTGATGATTGTGTCTCTAATCCTACTATGGAACTTTCTGTAGTTCGAAGAGTGACACAAAATGAACACATAGTGAGTAGCTAGAAAGCATGGGGTCCAACTAGAAGGCACTCCCCTCTGCCATGTCGCAGAGCTTCCTTAGAAGCGAAATAAGTATATGGTGTGGTACCACTGCCTGCACCTAGCATTGAAACTGCAAAATGAAAAGCATGTCCTGGAAAATGCTAGCCGACAGGCAACTAATCATGTTCTGATAATATGTCCCTAGACCATTCATTCCTTGAGATATCAACCTGGCCAGGTGATGGATTCGGTCCAACAATAGCAAGCTTCCAATTCTCCCTCTGTATTATGTATATTGTGGGCCAACTCCTTGGATCAGTTGGCTGCATCGCTCTCATGATACATCATCACAGTTTAGGCTATTCCTATGCATTGTGTCATCACTACAATCTGTGGTATACAATGGGTTCTGCATTTTCGTTGCAGAACGGTAGGTTCACACATTTGTTAGTCTACTAGTTACTAGAACGAATTGTTAGTGCACCTACAATAATATATGAACTTTATTCATATATTCTCACTCCTGTTGAGAGAGAGAGGAGTTATGTCTCTCGGACGCACAAAGATCTGAGCTCTTCTCTTCTCCCGAGCTCGAAGTATTTTGGCTTCAGTAATACTAACTTAAAGTTGACCACTAGAGGTGCCCTTAGGTGACTAAAAGTTAGATGGCAATGTTGTTCGGATACATGGGCTAAGTAGCTAGTAGTGTTCCTAGATAAACACTCTTATGCCCATGAGAGGAGAGAGAAAGGCGGAACATAGGTTAGGTGGGAGGGCATGGCCTCATTTCTCAATCTGGTATGGTCAACTAATGGACTAGTTGTTAGTTGGGGTGTGCTTAGTCCTAGTTGTTAGTTGGGTGTGCTTAGTCCCCTTGTTTGGATGGCCTAGGTCCAATTTTAGGTGACTAACACTTGGTCTTGGTATCCAAAAACTTTTGACAAATTGAAGCTTAGATTGTGAAGGAGAATTATATGTAGCCTTGAAACTCTTAGACCTTTGCATGGTCATAGGCAGTGGTGTGGCACTCATGCCTCATATTTTGCACTCAGTTCTTTAAGATGATCGTAAGATTTTGCGATCAATAACACGCAAGGATGCACACTAACGTATAGATGCTGCCTTCATGGACTATTAGGGTAACAACATTTGAATTATGTTGCTGTGAGGCGATTTTATCTGATCGAATGATTCTATGCTGTTACATTCCGCAGGTTTCATTGGATCCCTATGACTCACAGATTCCTTCCTAGAGAGAAGCACCCATGGATAGTCGTCGTCGTCAACAATGTGGAAGTTCCCTTTTTTGTTGCTGTGTTTCGTCGCCACCGAAGCATGAATAGCATTCTGCTTTTCCTATATTCTCCTGCTTATTTGCATGTATAAATCAACTGTTGGGGTGTGTGTGATCTTGTAAGCTGCCATTCTCTGCCACTGTCTTGTCGTCGCGGTATGCCAAAAAAATTTAATAAAACCTCTGCTTATCCGTTTGCGTGATCGTTTCCCCTGTAATGCATGGAGGCCCGTGTCGATCCGCGTCGCGTCGATGGCTAGCTCATGGCCGTGCTGCGCTGCGCATAAAGCCATAGATGAGGGCCATGTCCTGAGGACGCTGCCGGCAGCTGCTGCGGCACAGCACAGCGCACGCCTCAGGTACGTCCCCTCTCCTGATGGCGCCAACGCGCAACCGCATGGCACCTGATCATTGCGAGCGGAAAAGCTGGGGGGGCAGCGGCGCGTGAGCCGTGAATATCTCCTCGTCGTCGCCTGCGCGCCCGCCGATGCGCCTCGCGACGGGCGGAAGCGGACGAGCCCGAACGGCAGACAGGTCGCCGGTTCGCCGCTATCGCCGGGAACAGTGCCTGCCCATCAGTACGCTGTCGTCGACGCGCATTCGCATTCGGCGGCATCCCCATGATGCCGGGTCTGAATCGAAGTGATTTGATTCGATGTGCTTGTGCTCCCATCTCTGTCGGTGGCGTCGCTTTGCATCTAGCGGCTATGGTGCTGTGAAGACGTGCCGCCGTCTCTCCATCGAGAGGAGGTGAACCTAGCTATCCCTCGCCGTTTTCATCCACGCTAAAATTGTTTGGATTTGGATGTTTATTACTGTACTACTGTTATACAGCTGATTGCTGTAGTTACTACTGAACTTGCTCTGAGCGCTTGGATTTTGGTCGGGTTTTCGTGGTCCTATGGAGGGATAAGAGGTTCCACACCCGAATCCCTTCATTGTGATAGCTGTGCTTAATTCTCTGCACCAGCAGTAAGTGTCTGACGCATGATGGATGTGTCAACCAAGCAATGCCCATTATAATCGTTAGTGCTCAAGCATTGAAATCTACAGCAACTTTGTGTTGTCTGGGATCGGATAAGATTTCGACGCCGGTGTCATAAGGCCATCCTCAATGGAAGTTTCATGACACAGTTTCCAACACATTTATATTTTAGAAACAGTCCATAGAAGTTTCATGGGGATAAAACTCTCTCTACTCTCATGAAACTCTTATCATCTCTCTCTTCATTAATATAGCGTCACATCAGCATATTTAATGTGCATGAAACTCTAATGAAACCCTCATTAAGACTGGCCTAATACAATGCTTCCACTAATGGCTGTGAAGAGGTGTTTGTAGGGTTGCGCTATATATAGTATCATCAAGCGAAGATTCATTGTATTGAATAAGAGATCTCCCACTATTAAGGCCAGTCTCAATGGAGTTTCATGAGAGTTTCATGCACATTAAATATGCTGATGTGGCGCTATAGTAATGAAGAGAGAGATGATAAGAGTTTTATGGGAGTAGAGAGAGTTTCATCCCCATGAAACTCTAATGCACTGTTTTTAAAATATAGATGTGTTGGAAACTGGGCTATGAAACTCCCATTGAGGATGGCCTAATATACTCCCTCCGTCCCTGAAAGCTTCAATTCCTAGAATCCGTGTCAGTCAAACTTGTTTAACTTTGACCAACTTTATAGAAAAGAGCATCAATATGTATAACATAAAATGAGTACCTTATGAAAATATATTCAATGATAAATCTAATGGTATTAATTTGGTACTATAAATCTTAGTGTTTTTTTCTATAAATTTGGTCAAAGTTTTAAAAAAATTGACTTAAGACAACTCTAGAAATTGCAGCTTTCAGGGACGGAAGGAGTAGATACTTCTAGTTATAAAAGTGTGGAGTACATGTCTATAATCTACATTAACACTAACTTATCTAATTAGCACCATATTCGCATATGTATGTGGATGTGATAATTGCCTATATGCTATATGTCGATTAGCTCTTAGATATGTTTTATCTTTATTAGGGCGTGTTCAATTTAAGGCCGATTTGAGCCTAGAGGCCACCTTCTCATCCAACCAACACATCATTCCATTAGCATATCTCCGTGCACAGGCAACGTGAGACTCTTGCTCTCTCTTCCTTCATGTAAGACAATTGATGACATGTACGGTAAGTTACTTCCTAACATGCTGGTCTCGTTAGAAACATCTAATAGCCAATAACACTTGCTTGCTAACAATAGGAAGGACGATATGGATAGAACTATGGTACGGTTAGGCCACTAGATTAAATCTCACAATATGATCCGATCCTAAAACTCTGGCGAGTCCAGTGTACGTGCAACCAGCAGGAGGACGGTGCCCGATGGCCACGGCCCACGGACCAGCAGAGTTGTGTGAGAGAGAGCGACACAGGATGGGCCGCATGGCCACGGTGGTAGCAACATGCATTAAGAGCAAGTGTAGCACCATTGTTAGCACGAACGTTTTGCAATAGGAAAAACAAAGCTATACATCACTACTAGTGTTTTCAAGTAGTAGTAAAACACTATTATTAGTCATAACATATAAAAATTCTCGCTTTAGAGGCATTTGGTTAGGAAGTTTATGCTAGATGTTTCTAAAACATTATAAGAGAACCTCACGTCTTGAGCAACTCCAACAGTTTTGCAAATAGGTTTGGCATTCTTATCTTTTGCTAAAACTCTCAAAATCTCATATCCAATGGTTTGGCAATTGGGCTTGGTATTTATAGCAAGTTGGCAAATTCTTCTCCTTTTTTGACATTTTATGCACGCCTGGAATAGGCTTGGCATTCTGCATGTGCGCGTTTTTATAGCAAGCTGACAACTTGATGTTTCTTCGTTCATCTCCGGAACCAGTAGAATCTTTTTTTTTTGCCAAGTCAAAATTGACAAACACTTGGAGATGTCCCTTTTTATTCTCTCCTCATATCATTTTGGGAGTTGACAAATAACAATATTTGCCAAATAAAATTTGCAAAAATGTTGGAGTTGCTAAGAAATTGGAGATTCTGGTTGTGCATAGGTAGCACGTAGCACGATAACCTTCAACCCACTATCCTACTAGCAATGGAAGTTCTGAGAGGCTGTTTGGGTGGCAGCCATCATTGCCACCCGATGTGTGGTGCACTGCGGCGGCCCCAAAGTTTGTGGTATGGAAATCAGCCGCCACAGAATGTGGCGAGTTTTAGCTCTGCATGAACTGTGTTTGTCTAAGTTAGCTCTTCAACCAAACAACTGACAAATGTGGCATGGCGTGTGAGGGCTGCAAACCAAATAGCCCCTCATTTGATCGCCTTTGGTGTCTGGAATAGAATCTCAAAGCTGTCATGCATCGGCAACTTTGTTGCATACTGGCATGGATGCATGGTGTGATGTGCACTTGCACTGCACTTATCAACTTCTCCTACTTAGTCTATTCACTTAAAATTATCTGCCAAATCTACCCGTCATTCAGCAGTTAAATTAACGAACAATATTTTTAGCCAAGCGAACATGTTGGTGACAAGACGCAGAAGGCAACTTAGTTTTGGTATTTATTATGGAAAAAGTAAAAAAAATAGCCCATACTTCTCAAACTATAAGTATGTTTAATGATTACAATTTTCAACAAGATACATATTCCAAAATACTTTCATACTCCACTGCTTTGTATATGTAATTGATATAGTTCCAAAGAAAATGATTAAATGAAGCTTCCAAAGAAAATGATTAAATGAAGCTTTTGAACGCTGAGCCAAAAAAATCTATTTATTTGCTACTATCATCTTCCCCAAAATATTATATTTTGGATATCATAATTACATTTTTTTAAAACAGGAGTTAAATAGGTGCTATATATATGCAACTATTTAGTGGCGGAGGCAAGAAAATTTTTTAATGTGCGGAGTTTATATAAGAACCAACATATCGACTTGTATAACATATTGACATATGTATTTCATGTATATACTAATATATAATACATGTATTAAGTATTTTGTACATACTTTAGGTACCCTACAACTATTAAAAAGCAAAGTACAATGAAAATAGTCTTAGGCCGTGTTGAGCGGTAACCAATGTTTCCATGGCCCTTCTTCGCACCATGCAATCATGTACACAACTCTCTGGCGTCCACGCGCCTTGCACAAGTGCTCCTCATGGCAAAAATCCTTAGTGTCTTTGCATTCCTTATGGTGGAACCTACTCATTTGGTTTAAGTTCTCGGCTTGACACAAGTGCTCATATTTTTCTAGATCTATTTCAAGATTTAATGGTACTACACTTTCAGTGGTAGGCAAAGTCTCTGTCGATAATGAGATGCTTGTGGTGACTTTATGAACCTCAAGATCTGCCAGCTCAGTCCTTAAAAAGTGCTCACATAAGTAAGATTTACGTAAATATATTTATAGAGATCAGTGTGCGTGCATATTGTAAATGGAGTATCTATGTTGTCCTGCCATCGCCATTCCAATTGAATGAAAGTACCAAATCCATTCTCAAATCGACTCCAAAATGCCACCTCCTTGACCCTAGACGCCAAAGTCGACAATTAAGGAAGTCTATCCTTTGATGCATATATATGCATCTTGGTTTGCCTCGCCCCTATAAAAAACATTTAGGCAATGCAAAATTACAATTGCCATCAAACATACAATATTTTGGTGTCTTTACGAGTAAAGTGAAGGACGTTGATGCACGTACAGCGGGTGGGTTGCTTCTTTCTACCGAGGTCCCAACTCCCAACTATGGTCTTGACCCTTAATCACTGTCTACGGATCTAGTCTAGTGTTCAAATGCACTTCTTAGACCCTATTTAGTTTTCATCCAAAAAAATTTCATCCAATCACATTAAATATCTGAAAACATACATATAAACATAGATTAAAAAATAATTAATTGTATTTTGGGAGACAAATCTGTTAATTCTAATTAATTCATGATTAGACAGTAATTATTATAATTATAAATATGCTATAGTACTGAAAACTTTTCTTTTCGTGAATGAAATATTACGTGTGAAGTTGTGTTCTGAAAAATAAAAAGGTGTTCAAATTATGGTCGAATCAAAAGTTCGACGAGCACAACCTGCACAAGGGCGAATGTCGATCCCCAAGAATAGCCGTCTATCTTGATCTGGACGGTACAAAATACTGCACGTCTCTCCATCCACCTGTCACTCTTACCACCAGCCCCACATCACACTCCTCTTATAACAGCGAACTACCACACCATGTACACCTCCGTCTCCGCCGCCGCCGTTGCAGCTGCCGCTGCCGCTGCCGCCCTCGTCCCACGCCTCACCGGCCGCCGATCGGCGCCGGCATCTCGCATACCGGAGATCTGCCGCAGAAGAATCCGATCCAAACCCCGTACCTTTTCTTCCTCCCCCTCCTTCCCCATTGTCCCCGCCGCTGCCATGGCCACCGACGGCGCCGCCTCTGATGCTGGGTCCAAGAAGAAGCTGCTCATCTTCGACTCCGAGGAGGATCTCGCGGTTTCTCTGGCGAAGTACACTGCGGAGCTGTCGGAGAAGTTCGCGGCCGAGAGGGGCGCCTTCACCGCCGTGCTCTCTGGCGGATCCCTCATCCAGGCGCTCAGGTTCTTTAACTTTCCTTGCACCCTCAGAGATTAGCTGCTTTCTTGGGTCATCCGGGGACCAAGAAGATATCTCTCGTCGTTATTGGTTTCGCAGGAAGCTGACGGAGCCGCCGTACCTGGATTCGGTTGACTGGAGCAAGTGGCACGTCTTCTGGGTGGATGAGAGGGTCGTGCGCAAGGACCATGTGGATAGCAACTACAAGCTCGCCTTTGATGGGTTTCTCTCCAAGGTATTCTCCGCAATTTCTTGTTCCTTTGTCAACAGCTGGCTGTACTCGTTTCGGCCTTTCTTGTTACCTGACTGGGTAATTGGAAGACATGTTGCAAATCCAAGTTCATTCATGAATTCACGATGCTTTTGCATCATTCCAAGGGGATTATTTCCCCCCTTATAAGTGACTGGCTAGATGCTTTTGTGTAAAACTAGCTTCCTTATTGTTTAGTTTTTTTAGCTGTTTAACATCTTTTTTTCTAATATAAATTATTTATTCAGTAGGGGTCCCTCCTGTTTATTTCGGGAAAAGAATGGAAGACATAACCTGCTGTAACAAGGTTTGGGTTATACTTGGATAGTGCAAAACGAAACCAATAGTTCTCGTGTAAATGAAACTTGATGATACCCAGCGCGTTGCTGCTAGAATTTGTAGCGCTGTACATGGGGAAGGGGGTTTAAAGAATTTGAGAACTTATATGTAGCATCCACCATGATAGCTTTGAGAGTAGTGGCGGGATTGAGGGGAAATTTCAGATAAATAATGGATAATAATGTGAAATAAAATGACATAATAACATCATCTTATTGGTTCACTGTTTTAAAAAAATGTTCTGCAAATTATCCTGGTTTAATTACAAAACAAAGTGTTATGTTCGGAAATTCAGCACATGTGGCTATGGCGTCACACATGGTTGTATTAATTGACAAGATAAATAATTGTACGAGCTTGTGAGATACTGACTATTTTGAAATTTTGAATGTCTATGCTGCCAGCACTTAACTACTTAAGTACTGAACTTGGTGAAATACTGCAATGGTAATTTCTAATGGCATCTTCAGTAAGAAATCGATCTTCTCTACATGCTGAGGGAAATACCCCATTGTGGAACAGTCCTTGGCTTATTCCTAATTTTGTCTTGAAATTTCCAAATGATGGAAGATGATGATCCATCTTCACTAACTGATAAACCTGACAAAACATCTTCAATTAGAAGTGCTTATCTCTTGATTAAAAAATGATGTATGTGACATAAGAAAAAAAGATCCAAATACCCCAGCGGAAGCTGTAACTCCTATAGCAATCCATTATAAATATTGATTAATTATTGAAGCATCACCTGCTAGAGCTTATCTAGTAGCAACAGGCAGAATCCTCGGCATCACCAGGTGCTGGAGCTTATCCAGTAGAAAGAAGCAAAATGTAGCACAATACTACATGGAAAACACACCTATGTAAGTAATTTCAGAATATGTTGTGACCTATGAACTTCTTTTGAGGAATCATTAGTGTCACAAAAATCATCCACGGACTGATCTGATGACCGAAAAGGGCTCAAATGAGGAAAAAATTAGATTAAAATTTGATAGCAAGAAGTACAGAAATCTAAAATACTAACTACTAAGCTAATGATAACAAACTCCATGTAGACCTGCTAGCCCTTGGTGACATGGCTTCACCAAATTGCAGAGAAATCTGCTAGTGGGGATCTCTATAGTAGTAGATGGATGCAAATTGTAGTGACAACCTATTGTACTGATGATGGTGGTTAGTCATCATTTAGGAGCATACCAACAGGTGGTGGTAGCTTTTCTGCGATGTATTATGATTTTTGAATAATTTGTCTTCCTTCATGCCTCATGGGATATGCTGGTGTCTTAAAGCATTTGATGTCCATGTCCCTCCTATACTCGATTTCTCTGAAACTAACCCTGCTATACTCTGCTGATGGTATTCAATTTATGTGCGACAACTTTGCTTAAATAAACTCTATTATCTAAATCATTCCTGTATATTGCAGTGATACACAAAATCATTTTCATGTGTAGCTTTGCTTCATGTTTTGTGTTAAATTTCAGTTTTGGAATCATATGCAAATGTGAAATAGGTCACCATATGGTCTTTCAGAATGAAACAGGTCATGGTATGCTGGAGCTTAAACCAAACTTAGTTGACTTCATGATACTACTGTCTTGTACTCTGGCGATGTTCGATCTTGCATTTATGGCTGGTTCATCAACTTTGGCATTTTTAGGTAGCCTTTTATAATCTAGTGATTTATATTGTTTAACTAATGTTGTGGTTCTTTACATACAGTCTAGTACAGGCTCTTGGATCTGCTTTAACATTTTTTCAAAATGATATTCTAAAACTAGAATAAGATTTTTCAGGTTTACCAATAGCGAGGCCAACAGTTTAGGTGAGTCATTAGCAATAAAAGAATACAGTTTCTGGTTTGGGTTTTACTCAGTGATGAGTTTTATATGCTTTTTTGTCAACGCTCAAATGCTGATGGAGCTCTAAACAATCTTGTCAATTACTTGATGTTTATGGAGGCCCAGAGGGATTTGTAACAGCATCAGTTGTGTGGAAGTTATATGAAACATATATTTTTTATGTGCAGTCATTCCATTTCAGCAGTTTTTATGTTCTCTGCAATCTGTAAGAGTAACTTGGTGCTGTCTTTCAATTTTGTAGGTGCCGATTCCTCCTGGACAAGTTTATGCTATAAATGATGCCTTGTCAGCTGAGGGAGCAGCAGATGACTATGAAGCGTGCTTGAAGCAGCTTGTTAAGAATGGTGTGATTTCCATGTCAGCAGCGACTGGATTTCCCAGGTTTGATCTCCAGCTTCTGGGAATGGGACCTGATGGCCACATTGCATCTCTCTTCCCTGGTCACCCTCTTGTTAATGAGAAAGAGAGGTGGGTCACATACATTAAGGATTCTCCAAAACCACCACCAGAGAGAATCACATTTACATTTCCAGTAATCAACTCATCTGCATATGTTGCAATGGTGGTAACTGGAGTTGGAAAGGCTGGAGCAGTGCAGAAAGCACTTTCAGACAAGCAAACATCATCGGATCTGCTGCCTGTTGAGATGGCTGTACTGCAAGATGGAGAATTCACTTGGTTCTCTGACAAGCCAGCAGTGTCCATGCTGCAGAACAATTAAAATCCATGGTAATCTTAGCTCGAAGTTTAGCTCATAAATAAAAGATCCAGGGGCCTGCATAGTTGCATTCGTCCTCCAGGATTTCATGTAAGGGAGACTTGAGCCTTTGATGTAGTAGATATTGTTTCGAATAATGTTTCAAAAACTCATTTGGCTTCCAGCTTTTCTGAAACACTGCTCAATAAGTGTTTGGTTTAGTACTTAGTTCACTGTTCCGTGCTAGAAGCATGGATAGGAAATGTGGCTGCATTTTCGTCCAGGCTTGCCGTTACTGGCATGTCCCAGTTTTAAGTGGTTTTCAGTGTTCGTGCATTCTCAGTGATAAATTCCTTCATTGCAGTTCCCTTACCTGCACTAGCTTTCAGTTGAGCATCAAAGAAGCTTTTTGGGGGCAATTGTGGTGAAAATATTTGCATAAGCTGTCAGGAGTCTGGGCCTGCAAGGGGCTGTTTGGTTGTTTTGCCGGCCCAAACTAGCTAGGCCAGGATTGCCTAGCCTCGCAACGGAAGGCAACAAATAATTTGTGGTGTTTGGTTCCTCACTGCTTAATCGCATTTCTTTCCCTCCCCTCATGTGTTCCCCTTCCTAATCAAATTTTGATTCAGAACGAGCAGATCTCCAGTTCGTCGGCAATCAAATTGTACGCAGCAAAACGCAAGCATCACATCCGAGCTTAATATCCTCATCAGTGAGCACTAATAGCCCAACGCTCATCATTTATCTTATCAATATGTACATCTACATTTACACCCAGTATACAAAACTCGTCAGCGGTGGGCAGACAGCCCCACAACTTTGTGCTTAAGGTAGAAGGTCAGTGTCAGTGGAGGGTTTTATGACAATAAAACTTGGATGAAACACTCATTTCCAATGGAGAGTTTTATTTTATAGTTTCATAGACATTTAATTTTAGGACTCATAGAGAGTTGGGCCTTGTTTAGATGCGAAAAGTTTTTGGATTTCGATACTGTAGAACATTCGTTTGTTTGTGGCAAATATTATCCAATCATGAACTAACTAGGATCAAAAGATTCGTCTCATGATTTACAGGTAAACTGTGTAATTAGTTTTTATTTTTATCTATATTTAATGCTTCATGCATGTGCCGCAAGAATCGATGTGACGGGGAATCTTGAAAACTTTTTAGTTTTTGGGGTGAACTAAACAAGGCCTTGGTGATCGTGTCAAGAGAGTTTCATCTAGATGAAACCTATTTCTTCTCTCTCTTCTTAAATACACCGCTATGTCATCAAAAAAGCCTATGTGGCAACCTATTTAATACAAATAAAATTTACATAAAACTCCTATTAAGACTGACCTAAGGCCAGTCTCAATGGATAGTGTCACTGTACGGTTTCACATACCAACACGTTATCAAGAGTCTCAATGGATAGTGTCACTGTACGTTTTCACATACCAACACGTTATCAAGATTGAAATGAAATCATCTATGAAATAACCCCAGCAATAAAGCATTTCACTTTGTTATTTCCAATGCTAAGCAAAACATTTAATTACTACAAAATGATTGGATCACATGCAAGATGGTGAAACGATTTAGCTCTCAGTGGAGATTTCATCATGTTTCACCGCATGGAAAACAACGCCCATAGGGTTTCGCTATGGTGAAACTACTTCGTTCTCTCTCCTCTTCGTTTCATGCAAAAAGTGCAATTTTGCTGACATGACGCTATAATAAATGGGTATGACATCATGATAAAATCCCCACTGAGACTGACCTAAGAGCTCTCACGTAGGCTAAGAAAACCCCTAAACCCCATGTCCCACCCTCACATAGGGGCTCGTAACCGAGTGGGCTAGTTCTTTTGCTTGTGCTTTACGACGCGGGACAGGTGAGGGAGTTTTTTTCTTACAAAAACTATGTATAACTGCAACTGTGCGCGTGACAGCCGGAAGTTAAACTCCCGACCGAGCCTTCCCACGACAGGAACGAACCACTCGAGCTAAGGCTCGTCCGCGGGATAGGTGAGGGAGTTTTTTTCTTGCAAAAACTTTGAATAACCGCAACTGTGTCTGCGATAGCTGGGAGTTGAACTCCCGACCGAGTGGGACAGGTGAGGGAGTTTTTTCTTACAAAAACTATGTATAACTGCAACTGTGTGTGTGACAGCCGGAAGTTAAACTCCCGACCGAGCCTTCCCACGACAGGAACGAACCACTCGAGCTAAGGCTCGTCCGCGGGATAGGTGAGGGAGTTTTTTTCCTACAAAAACTTTGAATAACCGCAACTGTGTCTGCGATAGCTGGGAGTTGAACTCCCGACCGAGCCTTCCCACGACAGGGGTAGAACCACTCGAGCTAAGACTCGTCCGCGAGACAGGTGAGGGAGCTTTTTTTCATACAAAACCCCCGATCAAGCCTTCCCACGGATGGAATCACTCGAGCTAAAGCTCGTCCGCATTTACACCCAGTATTAAAGAGCAAAGTAATCTTTTGTCTGTCTTAAACTTTTTAAAGTACCCTTGTGTCCCTCCTTATCAGACTCATGGTCCGTGCATATACCGGTTAGAACTGTATGCATTTGTGCATCCAACAATGGTATAGAGTGGTTCTAATATATATTAGAATAGATTATGCAAATGTTACATAAATCTCTGAACCACAAGTCGTTTATATGATCATGTAATAAAAGGTATGTTTGTTGCAACATTCGGGACTCGTTCAAATGATAGTGGAATAAAATGTATGTTTGTTGCAACATACGGGACTACGGTCTATGGGTACGTTTGCTAGTTAATTCAGAAGTAGAGAGTGAGCATGAGCAGTGAGCATGTTTGCTAGTTAATTCAAAAGCACAGGTGGCGGTTTGTGGCGTTAGGATGGTGATTGAGGCCACAGAGCTGCAGAGTGCCCCCAAGGATTGGACTTCAATTTTTGGCATTATTTATAGTCATCTTATTTTGAATTTGAGCTTAGTTTTCTATTAGCTGCGTAGCTGCATATGAGCTCGGTTTGAGAAGGTAGGGGTTTGATTGGCAATTTGGTGATCAGAGAAGCCAGATTTAGATATCCAGAGAAGTAAACTAAGAGGATGGCAACAAGGAAAAAACAGAAAGCAGCGTCATTCCAGACCTTGCTAGTGTAGGCGAGCCAACAAAGGGCAATGCCGGCTAATACTCAGAGCATATTATATGCCTAATCCTGGCATTAGCCTCGAGAAAAAGATGCACTCCACCTAGAGAATCACTAGATGAAGCTAAGTGGGTCGCAATGCAGGACAAAACTCTCTGTTTTTCCATTGTGCATACCCATCACTTTGACCTTTCTTTTCCCTCTCTATATCTTTATTTGCAAACAAATGGTCCCCAACAACCAAACTGTGCATTGAGCTTTCCCTCACAATGCATGTAGCATGTTCGAATGGGTGCTTCTCTAGTGTGTTAGATGAAGTTGCTGATTCAGAGCACTCTGAACCTCTGCTAGTTAATGCATATAATGCGTGTTCGATTGGTAAGCCACTCAGAACCTCTACAGAGGACCAGCCTAGACATGGAAGCTTTGGGGGCATATAGCCAGCATGGTGCATTGGGGCTGTTCTCACTGATGGTCTCACGTTGAAGGCACTTCCACGTAGATAAAGTGATCCATATAGTCTAGGAAATATTGATACTACTATTCACACAATATAAACTATAGCTACTTGTAGTTTGCAAAGATTTTTTTTTTTGCTTTTCTTATGCCTCACTTTTATTTTCTCTTCTGTAACACCCAAAATTTTGATTTCAATTAATAGGAATTAATGTGAAGTAATTAAGTATTTTTTTATGACCATTTAACGTAGTAAATAAATAAATTTTTGTTGAAAATAAAAAAAATTATCATAAGTTTAGAAACATGGCTGTGCATTCATGCTGGATGCATAATAATTTTTGTGCTGATTTTATTTTATTTTATTTACTTTATGCTCAAAAGCTCTTTTAGAAAATACTTTGAAAAGAAATAGAATAAAGAAAAGAAAAAAAAAACTCACCTGCGCTCTCGGCCTGTTGGCCCAGAACCACCCAAGACGCCACCTTAGCCCAGCTGCGCACCGACCCTCCCCTCCCTCTCCTTCTTTGACCGACAATCGGGCCCCACATGTCAGCGGCCTTCCTTCTACCTCCGGTCGTCTTCGAACGGGACTCAGCCGGAAAACAGATTCGATCCCGGGATTCGCGATTCCTTGCCAAACGTGAAAACCGACCCGTATTTAACCCCAGCATCGCCCCGCGCGTTGTTTTCCACCCTCGCCGCGGAAACCAAGCCCTAGACGCCAGCCCACGCGCGGTTTTGGATCTTGCCGAAAGCTAACTCCGCCACCGCACGCCGCGCGCCTCTCTCGCTACTCCTCGACCCCAGCAAAGCACCTCCTCGAGTTCGCGGTGAGCTCCTCGTTCCGATGGTGTTTTTCTTTCTTGAAACGGTGCTCGGAAACGAGAAACCCGCGAACGCCGGCGAGCTTTCTAACGGTGGCCATGGCGCCACCGTGCGGAGCTCCGGTCGGCCGGCCAGGCTTGGCCTGGATGGAACACCAGCCGTTAGATGCAAGATCAAGGGACAGAAATAGAAGTTACCCCTTCAGCTGCGAAACTATATAAAGAGTCCTTGAACTTTTTCATATTTGCTCCGCAGTCCTTGGCGCCCTGAGACGATTCCGTTACTCAACTCCGAAAGCGTATTTCGTAACAGCTTGAGTAAAATACGTTTTCTAGAAATTACAGAATAGCCATTGGATTTAGTTTGCTCATAAAATACTCATTTTAACTCCGTTTTTGTCCATTCAAATTCCGTTGGATTCGTATTTACGATCTCTACATGTTAGAAATATTAGTTTACTGTTTTGAAACTTTTTAATTCTGCAGTAGCATTTAATTATTTATTTCTTTATAGCAAATCTTAGAAAATTCATATCTTTCACGTTTTAATTCCGATTTTCGTGAACTTTACGTTTGTGTGATCGTAGCGCTGCGTAGCATATTTTTATAAACTTTTATCTTTTATTTACCACTGTTTGGTGTATTGTTCTAATTATATCTTGTTTGCTTCGTGTATGATTGCCTACATTGGATTGCGTGTTGTTGATTGATGATCGGGTATAGACGGTGAGCGATACATTGGTGAGCAAGATCAAGTTTTTGAAGACCAGCAGGCTCAGGAGAGTTTTGATCAAGGCAAGTATAACTTGGGATCATCCTTGTTACCTACTCACTTATAAATACACATATATATCATATGCATGCTTTCACCTTGTCGACCTTAGCAAAATCATAGATGATTGTTACCTGGATTCCTTGCTACCTACTTGATATGCATTTGGTGTAGATGTGCTAGTGCTTGATATAATCCATGATCTTGTAAGATGATTAATAGTTGTGCAATGAACATAAAAGAATGACAAATAACTATATGAGATCTTGTCTGTACGTGATCACCCGGGATAACAGTGCAACCATGAGGGCTATTATGGCTCTGGCTTTAGCTCAGTATGAAGACCTTTTCTAGCTTGTTAGAGGTTACCCGAAAGGGCGCTAGAGGGGCTGAACCGACACGGGTATAGTGCGAGCCCCTGTCCCTATGTGTATAGGCTGCGCGTCATTGTGCCATTCGGAAGGGGGGTATCTATATCTGCTCGCGAAGGAATCCTTGCGGCCCTAACATGTTAGACGAACTTTTGAAAGGCTTCATAGTGATCCCTGCCGACCTTCCTTGGTAGTGGGTTAAGAGGTCGACGGGCCTCGGGCGAAAGGGTAAATCATGACTCATGGGTAAAGATGTACAACCTCTGCAGAGTGTTTAAAACTAGTATACTAGCCGAGCTCACGGTCAGGAGCGGCCTTGGGGACATCTACATTAAGATGATGAGCTTGTAATGTTATTATGTTCATTTGATTATCGTTTATGCTATGAGATTAATTATGCTTACACTTGATCATGGGATTAATGGATTATTTATGTTACCTTGACAATTGCTCATTAATTATGAACATGCTATCCACTATTAAAAACTAATTGCAGTCAAACCAGTGTCAGCTATTTGAGCCTCATGAACCCCTGGTTATACTTGTTGAGTACGATATGTGCTCACTCTTGCAATTTCCCAACACCTCAGGAAATGATAATGAAGATGACTGGAATGAGGATTATCGTTATGAGTACTAGGTTTGGAGTCAACCAGTCAACAGTGTCCCTGTGTGGAGCTTCCGTCAAGAGCGTTGTTTACTTTATGCTATCATTTTTGTATGAGGCTATGTGATATTTTATATTCCGCTATGTAATAAACACTGCGATGGTACATTTGAGATTTGTCTACTTATGTGTGCGACTGTTTCTGGGGCACATATGAGTCTTTTATGCATCCTATTTTGTTCTTAAAATATGGGTGTGACAAATTGGTATCAGAGCCTTGTTGACTGTAGGACGCAAGCCTAGTTAGAAATTGGCCGTCATAAGGTTTTGAAATTGCTATAAAATCCTTGTTCTATAAACCTTGATATTTTCTTCTACACTATATCCTATTCATCTTCACCTTGTTGCTTATCTTAAAGACTTGTTCTCATCCCCACTCCTTGCTTTGAATATGCTTTTAGAACCTTCTCTTACCACCTGCTTACATAGTTGAAAGAGAATTTTAGGAATCTTTGCCCTTAATAGGAAGAGAACGATAGTACCGCAAGTTGAGTTAACGCTTGAAATGTGAACCTTTGATGCTTGGTTTGGTTTGTTATTATGCTTATGCTTGATTTGGATCTTTGTAATGAGTGCAATGATCTTGTGGATTTCCTCTACAATTTCATTTAGTTTATAGGCTTAAGGCATAAGGATTAATGAACTAAATAGTTGGGGTTGGTTAAAATTCTGTTTCTGTCCTTTGCTGTTTTATGGAGCAGTCTGCAATAAATCTGGTACATCTCAAAATCTGTTCATGCAATGTCCATCAAATTTTTCTGGGAACAAGTAGACTTCCATATCTTTCCAATGCCGCAAGAATGACCATATCATCGATTATGAGCTGAGAGTTATGACTGTTTCAAGTTGAGGTTTCTGCGCAGTCTGGAATTCTGGAACAGTTTCGGTTGTACCCAGTTTTTGGTTAACCTCACGTTGGAATCTGGTAATATGATCTAAATGAAAGTTGTAGACAATTTCTTTATCTTTCCAACGGTGTACAGCATGTATCCTTTTGAATTCTGGAACTCGAGATATTACTGATTTTCTGATCTGCTGATGTTGGATGTTACCCAGAAAATTTCAGATTCGGTTAACTCTTGTAATTGTCATGTTGGACATTACTAAGATGTGTTTATATACCTTGGAATGCAGATGGCAGCAAGGGGAAGAGGCAGAGGTAGAGGCCGTGGCAATGGTGACAATGCCCCAATTACTGTGGAGGAACTTATGCAAACTCAGAATCAGATGATGCACGTCTTCATGCAACACCTACAACAACAACCTCCACCAACACCACCACCTGTTCATGTGAGAGATAAGCGGGGGGAATTCATGAAGGGAAGACCTCCAGTATTTACACACTCAGCGGATCCCATGGAGGCAGATGATTGGTTACGTGCTGTGGAGAGGCAACTGAACATAGCACAGTGCAATGATTTGGAGAAGGTGTTGTATGCATCTGGACAGCTTCAGGGAGCAGCCCAGACATGGTGGGAGTCATATCAAGCTGCTCGTCCCAACAATGCTCCTCCTGTCACTTGGTTAGAATTTTGCAGAGACTTCCGAGCGCGACACATCAATGAAGGAATGATGGAGCTCAAGCAGGAAGAATTCAGATCTCTTAGGATGGGTTCTATGTCTGTGGCTGAGTATCATGACATGTTTGAGCAGTTGGCTCGCTATGCTCCAAACGAAGTCAGAGAAGATGCTGACAAACAACGTCTCTTCATGAAAGGTCTTTACTATGAACTCAGATTGCAACTGGCTGGAAATACCTACCCTACATTCCAGGCTCTGGTGAACCGTGCCATTGTGTTGGATAACATGCGCAAAGGTCAGGATAAGAAGAGGAGGATGCTAGCACTAGGGTCTGGAGGCAACAACCGCCAACGTTTCAATTCTCAGCAGAGCAATCAACAGAGGTTCCAGGGACCAGTTAGTCAATGGGATCGCAACCAACAATCTCAGCGTAATCCTAATCATCAACAGAGTGGACAGCAGACTTCCCGCTCCGGAGATTCAAATGCCACCTCTATGAAGAGAAGTGCTCCCAATACCCCTACTAGGTGTTTTCGTTGTGGGAAAGAAGGTCATATGTCATATGATTGCCCGGAGAGATTCAACCAGCGGAACAACAATCAAAAGTCTAATTCTCATGGAGCAAAGGTGAACCATGTGGCTGCAGAGACAGTACAAGAGGGACCGGAGATTATGATGGGTACGTTCAGTATCAACTCTATTCCCGCTACAGTTTTATTTGATTCTGGAGCTTCGCATACATTCATATCACAAGCATTTGTTAGAGCTCATAGCATACCACTAGTTGCCCTGAAAACCCATATGCTAGTAAACTCACCGGGAGGGACTATACCAGTTTCATATTGTTGCCCCTCAGCAAGTCTTTCTTTAAGGGGGGTAGATTTCCCTGTTAGTCCCATGGTTATGAGAACCTCAGGCATAGATGTGATATTGGGTTTGGATTGGATGAAGAAATATGCTGCGGAAATTAAGTGCAAGGAGAAAGTAGTAGTTGTGACCACACCCAAGGGAGAGAGAATCAGTGTGGACGTAGCAGTACAAGCTCCACCCACAGCCACAGTGAATCATTTAGATGATGATGGTGTTGATCTTCAGGACTGTGTAGGGAATAAATTTTCAGATAAGTTACGAGGTATGTTACCTGGTTAGAGACATTGAAGTTGCTAGTACATTGGAATTGGTATTTAGAGACACAAGCAACTTGAAAAAAAAAGAGAATGTTTGGAGAAGGACATATCCACAGTGGTTTGTTTATACACTGCTCAATCTCGAGGACGAGATTCTTTTAAGGGGGGTAGAGTTTGTAACACCCAAAATTTTGATTTCAATTAATAGGAATTAATGTGAAGTAATTAAGTATTTTTTTATGACCATTTAACGTAGTAAATAAATAAATTTTTGTTGAAAATAAAAAAAATTATCATAAGTTTAGAAACATGCCTGTGCATTCATGCTGGATGCATAATAATTTTTGTGCTGATTTTATTTTATTTTATTTACTTTATGCTCAAAAGCTCTTTTAGAAAATACTTTGAAAAGAAATAGAATAAAGAAAAGAAAAAAAACTCACCTGCGCTCTCGGCCTGTTGGCCCAGAACCACCCAAGACGCCACCTTAGCCCAGCTGCGCACCGACCCTCCCCTCCCTCTCCTTCTTTGACCGACAATCGGGCCCCACATGTCAGCGGCCTTCCTTCTACCTCCGGTCGTCTTCGAACGGGACTCAGCCGGAAAACAGATTCGATCCCGGGATTCGCGATTCCTTGCCAAACGTGAAAACCGACCCGTATTTAACCCCAGCATCGCCCCGCGCGTTGTTTTCCACCCTCGCCGCGGAAACCAAGCCCTAGACGCCAGCCCACGCGCGGTTTTGGATCTTGCCGAAAGCTAACTCCGCCACCGCACGCCGCGCGCCTCTCTCGCTACTCCTCGGCCCCAGCAAAGCACCTCCTCGAGTTCGCGGTGAGCTCCTCGTTCCGATGGTGTTTTTCTTTCTTGAAACGGTGCTCGGAAACGAGAAACCCGCGAACGCCGGCGAGCTTTCTAACGGTGGCCATGGCGCCACCGTGCGGAGCTCCGGTCGGCCGGCCAGGCTTGGCCTGGATGGAACACCAGCCGTTAGATGCAAGATCAAGGGACAGAAATAGAAGTTACCCCTTCAGCTGCGAAACTATATAAAGAGTCCTTGAACTTTTTCATATTTGCTCCGCAGTCCTTGGCGCCCTGAGACGATTCCGTTACTCAACTCCGAAAGCGTATTTCGTAACAGCTTGAGTAAAATACGTTTTCTAGAAATTACAGAATAGCCATTGGATTTAGTTTGCTCATAAAATACTCATTTTAACTCCGTTTTTGTCCATTCAAATTCCGTTGGATTCGTATTTACGATCTCTACATGTTAGAAATATTAGTTTACTGTTTTGAAACTTTTTAATTCTGCAGTAGCATTTAATTATTTATTTCTTTATAGCAAATCTTAGAAAATTCATATCTTTCACGTTTTAATTCCGATTTTCGTGAACTTTACGTTTGTGTGATCGTAGCGCTGCGTAGCATATTTTTATAAACTTTTATCTTTTATTTACCACTGTTTGGTGTATTGTTCTAATTATATCTTGTTTGCTTCGTGTATGATTGCCTACATTGGATTGCGTGTTGTTGATTGATGATCGGGTATAGACGGTGAGCGATACATTGGTGAGCAAGATCAAGTTTTTGAAGACCAGCAGGCTCAGGAGAGTTTTGATCAAGGCAAGTATAACTTGGGATCATCCTTGTTACCTACTCACTTATAAATACACATATATATCATATGCATGCTTTCACCTTGTCGACCTTAGCAAAATCATAGATGATTGTTACCTGGATTCCTTGCTACCTACTTGATATGCATTTGGTGTAGATGTGCTAGTGCTTGATATAATCCATGATCTTGTAAGATGATTAATAGTTGTGCAATGAACATAAAAGAATGACAAATAACTATATGAGATCTTGTCTGTACGTGATCACCCGGGATAACAGTGCAACCATGAGGGCTATTATGGCTCTGGCTTTAGCTCAGTATGAAGACCTTTTCTAGCTTGTTAGAGGTTACCCGAAAGGGCGCTAGAGGGGCTGAACCGACACGGGTATAGTGCGAGCCCCTGTCCCTATGTGTATAGGCTGCGCGTCATTGTGCCATTCGGAAGGGGGGTATCTATATCTGCTCGCGAAGGAATCCTTGCGGCCCTAACATGTTAGACGAACTTTTGAAAGGCTTCATAGTGATCCCTGCCGACCTTCCTTGGTAGTGGGTTAAGAGGTCGACGGGCCTCGGGCGAAAGGGTAAATCATGACTCATGGGTAAAGATGTACAACCTCTGCAGAGTGTTTAAAACTAGTATACTAGCCGAGCTCACGGTCAGGAGCGGCCTTGGGGACATCTACATTAAGATGATGAGCTTGTAATGTTATTATGTTCATTTGATTATCGTTTATGCTATGAGATTAATTATGCTTACACTTGATCATGGGATTAATGGATTATTTATGTTACCTTGACAATTGCTCATTAATTATGAACATGCTATCCACTATTAAAAACTAATTGCAGTCAAACCAGTGTCAGCTATTTGAGCCTCATGAACCCCTGGTTATACTTGTTGAGTACGATATGTGCTCACTCTTGCAATTTCCCAACACCTCAGGAAATGATAATGAAGATGACTGGAATGAGGATTATCGTTATGAGTACTAGGTTTGGAGTCAACCAGTCAACAGTGTCCCTGTGTGGAGCTTCCGTCAAGAGCGTTGTTTACTTTATGCTATCATTTTTGTATGAGGCTATGTGATATTTTATATTCCGCTATGTAATAAACACTGCGATGGTACATTTGAGATTTGTCTACTTATGTGTGCGACTGTTTCTGGGGCACATATGAGTCTTTTATGCATCCTATTTTGTTCTTAAAATATGGGTGTGACATCTTCCTCTTCTTTTTTAGTATCGACCATCTTCTCTTTCCCTAAGCATATGTAAACTTTTGCAAGCCACTATAACAAGTATACAACACCTACTTTTTTTTTAACCGATCCTACATAGCTCTTAGGGCTACTAGTAAAAAAGCAGCATTGGGGGGAGGCCTAAGGGCACCACCAATGGAGGCTAACACTCTTAGTGGTTTTAGTACAAATAAAGTGATCCATGTAGACTAGGAAATATTGAGACTACTATTCATACAATGCAAACTATCATTACTTGTAGTTTGTGTTAGGATATTAGGCAATTTCCATGTCATTTTAATTCCATAAATTAACAGTATGATGATGACATATATGATATTATTGATAAATATAAACATGGCATGAATCATAATTACGACATGTAAATATGATCCATAAAGCATATCAAACATCAAAACATGGCATGGTATATAACTTTCTGTAACAGTACCAAACATAATATAGCTATCGAAACAGATAAACAGATGTACTAAAACAGACAAGCAGATACTAGCGAAACAATGAAACTGTAGAACAGAGGCATACACGCAGAACTTAAACATAGCAGGAACAGACAACGGATATTTTGTGAAACGATGAAACAAACCTACTGAAACAGATATGACACATCTACTGAACCTACACGACAGAGCTACTGAAACAAACAGAGACAGAGCGACGTAAAACTGAGGGAAGACGAACAGATCATACCCTGAGACTCGCGCATTCAGATTTCCAGAGCTTTGTCCTTCCTCGATCGCCATGGAGTAGAGACGAAGGTGAAGACGACGAACCAATCACCGGGAAGGAGAAGACGGCGACCGGCAACACCAAGAGACCTCCGGGAAGAAGATGAACAACAGCAATGGAGTTGGGCAGTCGCGTAGACGCTCCCCAAAAACCTAATTGCCGATCCCCCGTGCAAGGTCTCGAACGGCAAGGGCTCCGGAGGCACCTGCCCTCTCGCTGCTCCGTGCGCGCGAAGTTACGAGATGGGGATTCCTACTTTGCAACGGAACTGTGATCTGTGTGTTCTCTCTCCTTGTACCAAGGAGATGAGTCTCCTATTTATCCTTGTGGCTGGAGAGGAGAGGAGGGGAAGGGACTCCCCTGCTGGCGGCTGAAGAGACGGGCATCATCAGGGTTTTCACGCGGAGCTGAAACTCCCTCAATTAATTATCGAAACACCCGCAGATAATGAGTTGAAACTCCCACATAATTGAGTTGAAACTCCCGTACCATCAGCCAGCCACTCCAACCCTTGGACTTGCTCCTATTTGGTACAATGTATATATTGTCCATAATTACACACCATAGAGTTTATTGATTTATTAAATCTAAATGGGTCTAACCCATAATAAATCCAACAATTGAAACAAACTTTTTTTCCCTTTCATCATGCTTCACCTTTATTTCCTATCTCTCTTTTTAGCATAGATCACACTCTCTCTCCCAAGCATACGTAGCTTCTGCTTAGAGCACCTACTTTTTTTAGACCTTGTTTAGATCCAAAACCTTTTTGGATTTAAGTACTGTAGCACTTTTGTTTGTATTTGGCAATATATTGTCCAACCATGGATTAACTAGGCTCAAAAGATTCATCTCGCAAATTACATGTAAACTTTGCAATTAGTTATTTTTTTATCTATATTTAATGCTTCATACATATGCCGCAAGATTGATGTGATGAGGAATCCTGAAAAGTTTTTAGATTTTGGGTGTCTAAACAAGACCTTATCCGATCCTATATGGCCCTTGGAGCTACTACTCAAAAAGCAGTGTTCGCGAAGCCCTAAGACGCTTGCTCTGCTCTACTGCCCCTCCTGTCATAGTTTCACATATTGTTGGTCAAGAAGAAAACACGCGAGAATATTTGCTTTTGGCCACAACACGCGCTTAAGCTATGGCTTCTGTTTTTTGATGGACGAAGCGGCGGTTGCTTCTGCAAGCCCCTCTAACACGTTGCATAGGTAACAATCTAGTTGATGGACTCTTTGCAACTAACGTGGAAGATGGAGGCACATGCTAGGGTCTTGGGTGTTGTAGTGTTGAGATGGCCTAAGCTTTTCCTCGCTCTGGCAGCCAAGATTATTCGGTGAACTGAGAAACCTTGGCACTACCAAACAACGAACCTCTAGGCAAGGTGACGCCAACGGACTGCCCATGAACAAAAGCAATCCCTTACTGTCATGTCATATGGCTTCCATCAGAAGGCAACATGAAAGGAAGATCTTGACGCCATTCTAGGGCAAGCTCTCTGAACTTTTCAAGTTCAACAACACATAACACTGACCGCACACACCACATAGAGACTTGAGAGCCTTCTTCCTGTCTCACCCGTTTGTAACCCCTACATAAACTAATCAAAATAGCGGGTAGCACAACAACACTGTGATTGGACTATGGACTTTTGCCTGAAATAGTATGTAAGCCTAAACGCTTAATCACGTAAAGTTACTAGCCAGTGGTTTCATGACATCACACATATGTACAACCAAGAGCGCATGTAAGCTACATCTACATATATATACTCCCACAAAAATATTAATTCCTGGCTTTTGCACAAAGTGTGGGCTAGTAGACCATCCAACCTAGGGTCATGGCTTTTACATGGAGATGACTAAGACTTGCTCTTGCTACAACTAATAGAGTCCATTGTATAATTAATTAATTACCAGTGTCAATGAAACTTGTTCACGCTGTGATTCTATAGAAAATAAGGTACATATCTTTTTTTATTGTAACTTTGCTAGGGTTGTTTGGTTTGGATCCTCGATACACTGCCTAGGTCGTGGCCTCCATCGTCAGATTGCCACAATGCTATATCAAGGATCCTCATATGCAAATAGGTTTGATTCTATCTATTATGTGGTTTTATGGAAAGCAAGAAATGATCACATGTTCAATATTATTTATTGTACACCTACATCCTTCGCGAGGGTCAAGCCATAGACAATATAATTGTGGTGTCTATCATCATGATGAGTAGGATCATGAACAAGGTAACTAGCTGCAAATAGACAGTCGAGATAATTTGCTGCAAGATGCAAAGTACAACACTACACTAGAGGCCAACCACCATGTCTATATATACACCAAGAATTTGCGCAACCATAAGGAAACCAAATTACCATACGTAACATAGAATCGATGGACCATTGGCAAGCATTAGGTGCCAAGTATGCATATGCTTATCATAAGCGCACAAGGGCACACAACTTGGCAAAGGGGTTCTCAATCGACTTTTTTTTCAATAGTTTAATTACAGCTAGTACATGGTAAAGCTCTGCTAGAAACATCTCTCCTAGTTGGGTTATGAACTGGAGTTCGAGATTCTAGAGATTGGCTAGCTAAAAGGTCTCCTTGAAATGAATTTCCGAGTCGCACGGTTGTTTTAGCTAATAAAAATCTGAACTAAAATGGTAACTTCTACTTATGAGTAAGCCTTAATTATGTCTGTTTGTTGCTTTGGAACGCAGGCTTGATAACATTTCCCACCATATGCTATTATGTTACCAGTATTGTTTGCTAATGATCGAGTAACAAAATCCGTAACGTATCAAATAAAGAAAAAAATGTGGACAATATTTTTGGTGATAAATCACAAACTGGCGAATTCGCTGGCGGTCCAACCAATGTGCGTGCCGAGGATTCAAACCAAAATATTCAATGCATGGACGACTGGACGTCGACAGGTCATAACCACGCTCATGCTGCCACGGTCTTGCTGGCCGGCCGGCCGGCCGCTCCCGCCGACGACCCAGTTTAGTTTGGCCACTGCATTTTGCAGCCACGGTCTTCGTGCGTCGTCGGCGCCATCTGCCAATGCAATGCAGCCGCAGGCAACGTGCGATCTCTCGAGTTTGAACACCGAAACTCGAACACATGATGCTCCGGGTTCATGTGGCTCTCGCCAAGGCCTCACATGACATGAGCATCAACCAAGAACATGCATGGTACATGGCCTAGATTGTAGGGCACTCTCCCTAGGACCCTCACCATTCCCACTAGCGGCAGCAGCATCGCCAGGACCGCAATGTTAAATTTTCTCTTCGTCAGAGACAAAAATAATTAGCATCGGCGTCATGTGTTCCGGCCAGAGATTCTTCTGTTTGTTCATAATAAAGTGCAGGTCGCATGACCTGGTCTTTGGAACAGGAGACACGTCGCTCATTTGCATGCATGTCGCTGCTGCTGAGGGACCTCTGAAATAATTTGCCTGCCTTGTCTGCACCGATCGAACGATATGCAAATTTGTGTGGGTTAAATAATCATGGTTGTATTTGGGAGGAGGTTAGCAGCATTTTAACACAGTAGGGTATATATATTTTGATCAGCTATAAGCCATCCGTTCGTCTCGGTGGATCCAAATGGACACAACCAAGGGCACCTGCTGACTTATAAGCTAACTTTAACATTTTTTTTTCATTTTAATAGAAGAGAAACAAAAGCTAGCTCTTGATCAAGTTTTAGGCTCATATACACATTCCAAGATCATGTGAGAGTGTCATGTGGATATCATACTATGGGCCATAGTTAAGAGCTAGCATTATTGGAAAAGTTAGCTTAGAGCTAGAAACTGACTTATACCATTGAGAGTGCCCTAAGGTAGTTTTCTCAACCTAGCTAACAGATCGCAAAAGACACTTTTGTCCTCCCACGTACCTCTATTTTGTGCTGTCCCAATAATAAATTTAAAAGTAAAATTATTATAGACAAAATCACCCTATACACCTATTTTTTTAGCTGGTGATCCAAAAAAAATGAATTAGCCAAATAACTATTAGATACTAGTGGACCCAAACAAGATCTAAGATTAATTGTTAGCTAGCTAAAAATTAGCAACTAATAGATTGAGATAGCTAACCTGATTAAGATTGGATTAGCAACTAATGAGTAACTATATATAGTGCATATTTAATTGTTAGCTGGAGCTAATTATTAATTGTTGGACTAAATATATGGCTCCAAGAAATCTTAGATATGAAATTAGTGCATGACATGTTAATAGCATTTAGATGATTTGATTTTATTTATTTGGAGATATAGATATTTAAATTACTTACAAACTCCATATATATCTACTGTCTTGGAATTAAAGCTGAAGTTTGCCAAATGGGTCCAATTTCATAGAAATTACATGCAGCACTCCGATCCCTGTCAACATTATATTTAGGCCTTGTTTAGTTCACCCTGAAAACCAAAAAGTTTTCAAGATTCTCCGTCACATCGAATCTTGTGTCACATGCATGAAACATTAAATATAGACGAAAACAAAAATTAATTACACAGTTTAGCTGTAAATCACGAGACGAATCTTCTGATCCTAGTTAGTCTATGATTGGATAATATTTGTCACAAACAAACGAAATTGCTACAGTATTGAAAACTTTTCATTTTTCGAAACTAAACAAGGCCTTATTTGCTATTCGTTTTCACTACGGAGTATAATTTGTGCATGCATTATGGACTATTCTCTGGTCGTTTCAGTGTGACGATGTTTACAGAAGCCGTGTTGCCTCAAGAAGCGAACGACCAGTTCAAAGCGTCGTCGGTCCACGGCAAGTAGAAGCTTTTCGTGTTTTCGCAAGCAAAAAATATTTTCGGGTTGTGTGGCGCACATCTGAGAGGCAATGGCATGTTGCGATTGCGATTTTCCACGAGCTAAACGTGTCGTCTAGGAAGTCAATCGTCTCGTTTACGTCCATACCTTTGCTATGTGACCTCAGTACCTCACAGCGTGTATAGAAATGGTCATGATAGGCCAAGATAATAAGGCTGATAATGTATGCCTAGTGGTCGCATGAATTCTCCTGCTATTTTATTTTCCAGGACGAAAATCTTTTCAGAATCAAAGATCTGCCTGCTGCTTTGTAGAAGAAGGTCACCGAAAATCGCATCCCAATCGGATAAGCTTCACCAATCGTTTTTTTTTTTTTTGAAACTAGCTTCACCGATAGTTGACCTTGAAAGCCGTCTACAATTCCAGGAAGGCAATATTAAATGCTGGAACGTTTTTTTTGTCGATAATTCAATGCTGGAACGTTGTGTGTCCTACAATGCAAAGGTCCCCCCGCCGGGACGGGGTAGGTCTATCGTCTATTGCCCTCGTCACTGACCTGTGGGTCCTTCAGCGACACGGCCGAGAAAGGGCCCCACATGGCAGGTCCGAACGGGGCCCGTTCAAACGCGCACGGCACCCACTCTCCGGCTCTCCCTTCCTTGTGGCTCGGGTCGGGGTCGGGGGGGTCTTATTGGCGTCACATGCTCTCGTCCTACACTTTCTCCCCCGTGTCCCGTTGCTAAAAGCTTAAAGAGAGAAAACCAAATCGGACAGTACTGTGGTGGCCAAGCAGCGCGCGGGGTGGGGGCGGGCGGGCGAGCGTACGCCGGCGGCGAGGCGAGATCCTGCGGCGGTGGCGGGCGGGGGATGGCGGCGGGGAGGCGGGGCACGGCGGAGTGGTGGTGGCGCTAGCGGCGGAGGGCAGCAGAGCTGTTGGGTGGGTGGTGTGGGGGGTTTCGGGGTAGGTGGGTGAGAGGGACATGAAGGCGCTGCGGCGATCCAGCACCTCGTCCTCGCCGTCGTCGTCGTCCTCTCCGACGGCCGCGTCCTCCCCGCCGTCCTCGTCGTGGATCCACATCCGCTCGCTCCTCGTCGCCGCCGCGTCCTCGTCCTCCTCCTCGTCGTCGTCGGCCTCCGCCGCGGCGGGGAGCGCAGTGGCTGTGGTGTCGGCTGCGGCGGCCGTCTCGTCTTCTTCCTCGCCGGCGTCGTCCTCGCCGCACTCGGATCGGTGGGTTTCTACCTTCGGATTGGCGAAAGGCGCTGCCTTTAGGACTTGAAATGCCTCATATCCGGTTCTTGTTACATGAGGTTCATTTCAATCATTTGGCTGCTGCTGATCTGGTTCTGTGGATCCTGCTCGAGCTTGCTGTGTTGTAATTAGTGGTCTGTATGCGACCTAGATACTCAGATTAGGGTGTTTTATGTGCTCTGCTCTGCTATGGTAATAGTTTAGATTGCAGAATAGAGTAGAGGTGTGCGTGGATTGATGGCTCCGTGCACTTCAACACATGTGTGAATCCACTTTGCCATCAATCGGTTGCAAAGGCCATGGACTAGTAACTTCAGTGTGTTTATTTTCAGTTTCAGTGACATGATGCTTCTGTTATGTGTTTCTGAATCTAATTAAGGTCTGCGTGGCTTTACTTTTAGATCAGTGACACCTCTAGGGAGTAAGGTCACAGCTTATGCAGTCTTCTCAAGCGTTACATCATAATGTTAGACTTGCATGTCATATCTGGTTGTTTATGGCTAACCTGTTTCAAGTTAGTTCATTGAGGGACAATAAGACTGTCATAAGCAGTGCCCAGTTATTTACAAGCAACAACATGAAGTTGTTTCCATGTTGGGTTCATTTGATAAGACTGTCAATTATTTCTTTTTGTAACTCGATCTATTTCTTGTACATGCTGTATTGAGTTTAGTATTGTATGTTCAAATCTTGTTTAAGGTGTCATAATGAGGACTTGAGCTTTAGATAGACCAATGGATGCAGTATGTGCGTCATGTAATACTGAAGCATGCTACTGTACATTTAATCTCTCAGTTGATATACCGACATTATTGTCATTGATCTATCTGACTGGTTATACCATTTGCTGAATATATGCCCTCTATGGTTACAGGGGTGGTATTAAATCTCCATGGTCCCGAAGGAAAAGAAAACGAGCACTTTTACGTGAACAGTGGGAGAGTCTGTTTTCAGCAAATGGGAAGCTTCGTGATGGTGGAAAGAAGTTTCTCAAGAAAGTTCGCAGTGGTGTAAGTACAGTGTTTATTCATTTTCCATCCATATCATCCAGATATTGGTTGCATCAGAGTTAGGTATCCGTTGTATGTAGTTAAGTACACAGTCATGTCTATATCTCTTCTTTTACGGTAATGTTTTGTATCTTAGAGTCCAACTGCATTACTGACATAAATGCCCCTCATTTTTGTACCAGGGCATTGAACCAAGCATTAGGGCTGAAGTTTGGCCCTTCCTACTAGGAGTGTGAGTTACTTGATCTCTTTTACCCATCCTATAAGTTTATAACTGCTGATTTTTTTGTCCAAGTTTAATATCATACCTATGCTTGTCAATACCTTCCAAAGCATCATGTTACTTATTTGATTAAGATATCGTTTCGTTAAATATTGGCCTAGTGTCAATTCCCTCGGTTTTTTTGTCCTTCGAATTGGAATCCGGGCTGATTAATAACTGTGTTCTATGAATCGGTATCAGTTCAGTTTTTATGATCCTCAATGCATTACTGGCTAATGCCAAACTAGCTGTATAAGTGGTATTTACTAATTGTTTTTAACTAGATCAATCTTGAACTCTGAGTAAATAAATTTCAAGGTGAAAAGTACTTGTTTGTGTGGCAGGTTTTTCTTTTTAGAAACCCTAAACGTTTAAATCTGACAGTTAAATACTATCCTTTTTAGAAATATAACTTAAATAGAATGCTACTAAATGTATGCTTACAGTTCTCTCATGCGATGTTTCTGCTGTGCATGTGCACAGGCAACTGGTATTCGTACATATGGCTTTGCCTACAGTGGTCGTTGCTACATCTACAACTCTTATCTTTGTCACTGGAAAGCTAGGAATTTTGTAGGTTTATATCAGGAAGATGGCTTATTAAGGCTGTGTTTGGTTAGCTTCTGGAAACTGCTTCTGCTGCCAAACAGAAAGCCAACCAAACGAGTAAAACTGGAAGCTGTTTTTTGCGTAGTACAATTTTTGCAGCACCTTGAACCTTGCTTTTCGCTTTCAACTTTCCGCTTTTCCAAATAGGTGGAGATAGATAGATGTTACAACTGTTTCAAGGGGGATAAAGATATGGGGGTAGGTTTTATAGTTATTTTAACCAAACAACCTACAACTTTTTCACAGCACATAATTCACAGCAGCTTTTCCACAGCTCAGAGCAGCTTTTTTACAGCCCATAGCTAAGCCAAACAGACCCTAAGTATTAACTACTAAACCACCTGCGCTATGAACCCGCATACTTTATGACCCTCAATTATCAAAACCGTCTACTTCACCCCTATCCCTGAAACCCCGCGGTTTTTGGTGATTTGGTGGTGGTTTTTAGGGGTGGATATCAAGCCTGCTCGGCTCAGATCAGCTCAAGTTGGCTCATTATCCTAACGAGCTGGTTCGACTCGATTTGTTTGCCAGCTCTTGCTGGCTCGTTCAGCTCGCGAGCTCAACGACGATGCCATGTTAAACAAATCCCAAAGCTCAGGTTGCACAATAATACACATCCAATAGTGAAATTGAACCATAACCGAACCAAAATCCAGAAGGAATAGAACACAAATCCCCAGATTCTAACACTAATTGAGCAAACAATTGAAGCCAAACATCCAAACGTGCCATAAATCAATGAAATCACTGAAGTAGAACACAAATCAGCTGGAAAAAAAAAATCAAATCTTTCAATCCAAATGCAGGACTCCAACGTGCAGCGAGGTCGTGACACTAGGCTTCACCTCCTGCACGCTAATGAAGTGTATCTGCCCTCTAGTCTTCATGCTCGGCAGCTCTAGCTTGGACGACGGCGAGTAGGCAGCGGAGGCGCTTGGAAGCAGTAATCTAGCGGCTGGTGTGATGTTGAGAGGCGCTAGCTTGGACGCCGGCGCGTAGGCAGGCTGGTGCAATGATTGGGAGGCGCTGGCTTGGACGCCGGCGCATAGGCAGGCTGGTGCGATGGTTGGGAGGCGCTCAATGGGGATGGTTCAAGCTAAGGTGGATGATTGGGATTTTGGAGGTGCTGGATGGGGATGGTTCGACGGAGTCCTGTGGCTGTGAAGGATGGATGGAGGGAGGCTTGCTAGATGCTAGTTAAGTAAAAAAAGCACAAGTATAGCACATGTAACATGTTCGCGCGTGAGAGAGCAGAGGGTATCTAGTGATGTGTATATTTATGCGAGGCTTGTGTGGCTCGTGAGCTGGCTCGTTAATGTAACAAGCTGAAATTCCAACTCGAGCTAGCTCATTATGTTAACAAGTCGAGCCGAGCTGAGCTGGTCACAAGTCGAGCGACCTGGCGAGCCACGAGTATTTTGTCCAGCCCTAGTGGTTTTAACATGCAAGTACTCTGTCAGCTGTTCATTCATCAGTTGAAGTAATTAACTATGTAAAAGCCACTTCCAAGTTAATGAAAACCTTTGTGGATTCTGAACTACAGAGTTTGTAAACAGTTTTCTTATTTGAGGCTTGTAAAATGTAGGGTTGCATAGTGCATAGATGAGAAGAATATAAATGTTCAGGTGTGTAATGTGGACCTTTTCCTTCCCCCATTTTCTTATTAGTTGATAACGAAATTCAGAACAAGCAATTAGTGTGCTCTGCGGAATATGAATAATCTATCTTGTAGGAATGTGATTTTGCAAGATAGCCTTAGTTTATGGCTGCTGCTGAATGCTCTAATTATCAACACATCATACATTTAGTATTATCAGCACAGTATGGTGTCAAGCCTGTTCATATTTGCCCATTTACCTGAAAGTAAAGTTTTGTTTATGTGCTTACTATGTTATGCTTGGTGAACTTTTGTTCATGGAGATTGACCTTCTGTGTTTTATCTGCAGCTATGATCTGAATAGCTCTGAAGAGGAAAGGAACTCTGTCAAGATCAAGAAAAGGTAACATTCACCATTTTGAAGGCTTTTCTTTGGTGATAACTGGCACGTGTTTATAAATCTGTTTGGGTACTTGGTTTACGCTGCAAGTGTTCATTCGGCTCAATTTACCATGTCCACATTTCCTATGAAGCAAGAGTGCAAGACTAAGAAATATCATGTAGCACTTGAGCAGCATCCATTGACTTCTTAGTCTCTTTAGTAAATTCAGAAGAGGTTGATATTGTAAGTTTGAAAGGAAATGGAACTAGGATATCATATTGCCATTCATGTACTGTTTATTTCTTTATTTCTTATATGATCTGTTTGCAATTTTTAATTTGTATGATTTTGGTACAGGAAAGAGTATGAAAAGCTGAGGAGGCAGTGCCAACAAATTCTGAATGGGTGCAAGGGAAATGGGTTGAAGGCAATAACTGAAGTTAATAATGAGTGTTCTAGTTTAGAAGGTACTGCCGAAGGATCAGAATCACCTTGTTTCGAAGATGGCAATGCTATACCTGCTCCTGTTTCACTCGAAGAGCTGAAACCTGAACAGAATGAAGCTGACCAACCAGAGAGCATTCCCTGTGCTGTCGTTGAATGTATGGAAGAAGATGCAGATGAGTTAGCTTATGCATATCCATGCATAGCAGAGTCAGAATCATCTGATTCTGAATCATCCGATGAGGATGACCCTGGAAGGATATCTGTATCTGGCGAGGAGAACTGTGATCCAGATCCTAAATATACCAGGAGCACTTCATTCAAGGCAGATTTTTTTAGGTCTAGCAGAACCTCAGAGGACTTTGCCACATGGCAGCGCATTATAAGGTTGGATGCTATCCGGTCAAACAGTGAATGGATTTTGTTCTCTCGCAACCAAGCTGAAGTTCCCAAGGAGAGAGCATTGCAGTCTGCAGCATCTGTTGGGTTGAAAGATTATGATCACTTAGAGCCCAATATGATTTATCATGCTGCTCGATTAGTTGGGTTGCTTGAGGCCTATGCGGTCTATGATCCAGAGATTGGCTACTGCCAAGGTATGAGTGATCTGTTGTCACCTATCATTGCGGTGATGGAAGAGGATGATGAAGCGTTTTGGTGTTTCGTTGGTTTCATGAGGAAAGCAAGGCACAACTTCAGGCTCGATGAGGTTGGAATAAGAAGGCAGTTGAAGATTGTCTCTCAGATTATCAAGCGCAAAGATTCGCACCTGTATAGGCATCTGCAGAAGCTGCAGGCTGAGGACTGTTTCTTTGTGTACAGAATGGTGGTAGTTCTCTTCAGGAGAGAGCTCACTTTTGAGCAAACTGTGTGCCTGTGGGAGGTTATGTGGGCTGACCAGGCAGCTATACGAGCTGGGATTGGGAGGTCCACCTGGGGAAGGATAAGACTGCGTGCTCCTCCAACTGACGACTTGTTACTTTATGCCATCGCCGCTTGTGTCCTGCAGAGGAGGAAGCTAATAATTGAGAAGTATAGCAGCATGGATGAGATACTGCGAGAATGCAACAGCATGGCCGGGCAACTAGATGTCTGGAGGCTGCTAGATGATGCACATGACCTGGTTGTTAACCTTCATGATAAAATCTGATCTGGTGGTGAGTGCTGTTCTCCGCTCTAATGGCAGAACAGGTGTAAGCCTCAACCTCAACAGAAGAAGAAAAAAAGGTGGTTCCTTTACCACCTACTGAAAGAATTCTATTATCTGCTATTTGTTCCCAGACAGAACCAACTTCTAGGTATAGAGAATGTTGTAACTTAGAGTGAGGACTCGAGTGTCCTCGCAAAGAAAAGGCTGAAAGATTGTTTGGTGTTAGTGAGGCACTGTGAACTGTTCGTTGTTTAACTTGTTATAGGCAAAAACAGAGTTTCCTGGGATGGCACTTCATCAATTTTATGCATCCGCGCTCAAGTTAACTAGTTGAGATGTGCAAGGTAGTATGGTTTCTCAATGTACGAATTTGTTTCTCATGTGTTTGGCTGGTGTTAAGTTGTCACCTCCAGATCCTGCCACCAATTTCGTTGTGCAATTACCAGGAAAACATTGCTGAAATTGTGGCACCAAACTGAATGAGTGCTGGATTTGATTAATACTTCCTCCATTTAAAATTATAAATTATAATAAGTTGTTCTGGTTTATTTAGATATTTTTTTATTACGTATCTAAATATAGCTTATATCTAGATGCATAGCAAAAAAAAAAGCTAGAAATGATAGAATGACTTATAATTTAAAAAGGAGGTAGTAGGATTTTTCTTTTTTTTTTGAAAGGAGAGAGCTTACATTAATTAAGGCGTGTGTTTACGATCAAAATCTAATGCTGCCATTGCCAGCATGCAGACTGAAAAACCTACACAAACAAAACCCGAGGAAAACTCTTCCTTACCACGTTGCCCCAACATTACTTCCTCTATCCAAAAATAGTTGATACTATTAGCTATGGATCTCCCAAAATAGTTGTTACTTTAGCTATAAATTTAAACGAATGTTTATCCAGATTCATGGCTAAAGTGATAACTATTCTGAAACAGAGGCCGTATGTGCCTAGATGCATTTTGTTCCTAGCCTAGCAATCATCTTGTTCAGGTCTGTAGATCAAAGAGCCTAGATGCATTTTGTTCCTAGCCTACCAGTACTACCAAAAGGGCTTCTGTTTGATCTGCTTTTTTGGGTACCAACTTGCGGGATGTGGATCATACCCAGAATGACAAGGCGAGCAACACATAAATCTGATGGTACGATGAAGGGAGATTCTGATGTGATCTTGCCTGGTACGGCTCGGCAGATGGCACTATGGCAGTATGCCACCATCCGCCATGGGTCCGCTTCTACAAAAGTTTCCATAGCCCATAGGCCATAGGGCATTGTAGCTTATATATTGTCGCATTCGTGTTTGGAATGCCGGGAAGCTTGGCTCTTGTTTCATTAGCTTGCAAAAGATACCAAGCTATTTCGAATTCCAATTAATCATACAACTTTGACAAAAAAGAAGAAGAAGAAGAAGAAGAAGAAGAAGAAGAAAGAAGAAGAAGAAGAAGAAGAAGAAGAATTGTGTAGCTCCCAATATAAGAAATGAACCTTTGTAAGTTCAGATAACTTATTTATATATCCTACGTATTTTTTTCTCTAAAATTAAACTGATTTCTATAAAACGGTCCAGCCTCCAACATTTCATCACCTATCGCTCCGCCAGTCCGTCCTGATCAGCAAAAGAAAGTTGCCACAGGCGCAACGGATCGACATCCACGATTTTTTTCCCCAGAGCGCCGAGATCTGGCTGCCAGCCACCACGCCAGCCAGGGTTCGGCGTCCGCGGAACTCAACTCCAAACCATTGGAGGAAGCGGCCTGCGGATGCCGACGGCGACGGCGACGCCAGACAGCCAGCCCGACAAGACGCCGTGCGCCATGTCCGGACGCCCTGCAGGTGGAGTGGTGGACTGTGCCACGACAGAGAACACTGAGCAGTGACAGTGAGCATACTGCGACTGCCAGCCAGTGCCACTAGGGTTTAGGCATTGTTTAGTTCTGAAATTTTTTTGGTTTTCAAAGTGTAGCACTTTCATTTGTTTATGATAAACATTATCTAATCATAAAGTAATTAGGCTTAAAAAATTCATCTCGCGATTTACAATTAAACTGTGTAATTAGTTTTTATTTCCATCTATATTTAGTGTCCTAAACATGTGACGTAAGATTCGATGTGACGGGGAACCTTGAAAAGTTTTTGATTCTTGGTGTAAACTAAACAAAGCCTTAGTTGCAATTTTTTTGAAAAATAGACATTGTAACACTTTCTATGCTCAAAAGATGTGTCTCATAAATTATAGGTAAATAGTACAATTAGTTACTTTTTTAATATATATTTAATGTTTCATTCATGTGCTGAAAAACTTTGTAAAATTTTTTAGGAACTAAGGTCTTGTTTAGAATCAAAAAGTTTTTTGATTTTTACACTGTAGCACTTTCGTTTTTATTTAACAAACATTATCCAATCATAGAGTCACTAGACATAAAAGATTTATCTCGCGATTTACAGACAAACTATACAATTATTTTTTATCTATATTTAATGTTCGATGCATGTGCCGTAAGATTCGATGTGATGTGTTGAAAATTTTTTGGTTTTTAGGTGAACTACGGCCTTGTAAATCTTGAGGCACATGCATAGAACATTAAATATAGATGAAAATAAAAACTAATTGCACAGTTTGACTGTAAAACGCGAGACGAATCTTTTAAGCCTAGTTACTTCATGATTGACAATGTTTGTCAAATAAAAACGAAAGTGCTACTGTCAAAATCCAAAAAAAAAATAGAACTAAACAAGGCCTTAATTCCCATAAAAAATCAAAAACTTTTCAAGATTCTCCGTCACATCGAATCTTACGACACATGCATACAGCATTAAATATAGATAAAAATAAAAAATAATTACGCAGTTTGCCTGTAAATCGCGAGACGAATCTTTTAAGTCTTGTTACTTCATGATTGGACAATGTTTGTTAAATAAAAACGAAAATATTACAGTAGCAAAATCTAAAAAAAATTACAACTGAACAAGGCCTTGTTTAGTTCCAAAAATTTTTGGGAAATCGACAGTGTAGCACTTTCGTTTGTATTTGACAAATATTTTTCAATTATGAATTAATTAGGCTTAAAAGATTTGTTTCATCAATTCCGACCAAACTGTGCAATTAGTTTTTATTTTCATCTATAATTAATACTTCATATATGCGTCTAAAGATTCGATGTGACGAGAAATCTAAAAAATTTTACAAAATTTTTTGGGAACTAAACAAGGCTCAAGGCCTAAGGCCTTGTTTAGTTCCGAAAACTGAAAAGTTTTCGGAACTGTAGCACTTTCGTTTGTTTGTGGTAAATATTGTCCAATCATAGATTAACTAAAGTCAAAAGATTCGTCTTGCGATTTACAGTCAAACCGTGTGATTAGTTTTTATTTTCGTCTATATTTAATATTTCATGCATGTGCCGTAAAATTTGATGTGACAGGAAATCTTGAAAACTTTTTGGATTTCGGGGTGAACATAAACAAGGTCTAAACAAGTCCTAAACAAGGCCACAGTAGTACTTGCGTGCATGAGCGGGAGAAATCAGGAAACTAGCTAGACGCCGATTGTTCCGTGCGGTTGTCGATCGGATGAGTGACGCGACGGCACCCTTTGTCTGGCTGGACGGCGGCGTGATAACGGTTGTTCTAATAGACTAATACTAATGATCTCTGCTGCAACTTGCAGGTTGAATGCCTGTATACGAGTCACTGCGCAGCCTACCGCTCCAGTCTCCGTACGCAAATGGTGCAGCAGGATGCAGCTGGAGACAAGAGCCCGTTTACTTATCTCATCAGTAGCATTTTTTTATCAACTAAAAATATTTTTCTTTAATAATAAATCAGTCAATAATAATTTTAGTTATAACTTTTTAAATCAACGAGAACGCACGAGGGAGCCAGATCGGGGTGTGTTTGGTTCCCATAGCCACAAAATGTCCAAAAGCCACGTCGGCGTGTCACCGAGTTTTTCATAGCGGTTTAGTTCATCATTTAGGCCTTGTTTAGTTGGCAAAAAATTTTGGTTCGGGTACTGTAGCACTTTCGTTTTTATTTGACAAACATTATCCAATCATGGAGTAACTAGACTCAAAAGATTCATCTCGCGGTTTACAGGCAAACTGTGTAATTAGTTTTTATTTTTATCTATATTTAATGCTCCATGCATGTACCGCAAGATTCGATGTGACGGGAAATCTTGAAAATTTTTGGGGTTTTAGGTGAAGCCTTAATGTAGGCAGTCACCACAATCTGCGGTTGCAGCAGAGAGAATTCTCGTCAGAAACCGTGGTGTCATTTTTGGATGCCGCCACACATCATACAAAAAATTTCAGCTTGCTCGTTGCAGGCTGTTTGATGTACTGGCTACAGTACATAGCAGTTCTCTATTTGCACTTTTTATAGGTTGCAGATGTAGCCTAAAAAATTGCAACGCGCAGGGTTTTTTATTCCATTCGTTGAACAAAAAGGTACAACTTCTACGCAATTGGATTCAAAGTGCGGTCACAATAAGCATATGTATGACTGCTTCTACTTTTTTAAGTACAAATGAGGATGGTAGGAATAAATTACATTGCTAAAATAAACTATAGAAACTTACACAAAAAAAAGGTTCTAGAAACGCGTGACGTTTTGATGTTAGTTTCAGCTTATTTGGAACATATAAACAGTTTATAAGTTATACGAAACCGTTTATAAGTTATACCAAACAGATAAAAAATGACCAACCGAGATTTTGAGTAAGATCAAATCATCGTTTATGTTTGGTGGCCATTTTTAGAGCTAATGATTTTTCATTTTGAGCACTTCACCCATGTCTGTTTTTTTTTTGGTATTGCCTCGGTTTTTTCCTTCCTCAGACCCCACTCATGTGGGAGCCTCCAGCACCGGATCTGCCCTTTTTTTTAGGGATCCAAACGGTTGGATACCTGCGTCACAATATTTTTTAAATTTAGATTCAAATACGGATAGTGTGATTATTTATATGCACTTTGAGTATTCAGCTATGGATATGATATCGAATATTGAATATCCAAATTATATAGACGGATTTGAACCATTCTAAAAGATTAAACTTGAATATGATCAAAATATATCCGTACATTTGCACGCTAGCTAGTAGTATGCTGCTGCAATGTAAAAGTCTACCCATGTCAAAAACATTAAGCGATAAGTCATGATTCATTTAATATTTATTCTCATATACGAGCTTGGGCTAATGGCAACTTACAAAGTTTTCAACCACTCGGTCTCAGAAATGCTGGCATAGGTGGAGACTGGAGACTGCTACAAGGCTTCGAATCAGAGGGAGTATGGTCCCTTATACTAGCTAATTTCATGGGACATGTGTGGAAATAATAAAGGAAAGCGTAAATTTTTGGACGCCTAGACTCAATGATGCTGATGTTATTTGTTGTGAGAGAAAAACATTGTTCAATTAATGGCTGAAAAAGTACGTGTAATTCTGACTGATAAGTTCAAGCGAACAAGAAGGTGAAGCGCTTGATGTGAGTGAGATCATTCCTTAGTCTTTGTTTCTTGTTAGCTTGTTGAAGAACTAAACCAACTAATTAAGCTACTAGCTAGTGGAGTAGCATTAATTATTTTTCACTATAACACGGTGATCCATTTGCTAAAGTAATTTGGTCTTATCTTTGGATGGAGTTGGTAGGAAATCCTTTTCACAACCCTAGTCATGCATGTCACTTGCTCCCCCAGATAGCTCCCTCCATGGTAAGAGATACAGTGTGTTCTTAATTATCTTCTGATGCGTGTATTGTATTGGCCATCGATATGGCCACGTGTGTTTTTAGCAATGGAGGAATTTGACCCCTCTCACTGTTATCTCTCAGCTCAACACACGTGTCGATCGAGCACTGGCTAGTTCATACCGGTAATCTCGTTCCGACAGTGCTGTCCACACACTCACACAAATCACAATGCTACTTGCTCCAACAGTCCACAGATGTTTAGACTTATCTTCAGAAAAATAGCAGCAGCAGCAGCACTAGTGCGTCATCCAAATAATATATAGTGCTCTAGCTGGCACTAGTGCCTGAGTAGAACTTGATAATGCTTCTGCTGAGATACGCCCAAAAGAGAGCATATATATGTTCCCTGCACAGCATCATACGAGAGAGCATTTTTCTACACCGGTGTGCTAAGCTCATGCGACATGGACCTGAGATCTTTATACATACTGGGAATGTAGTTAGACATGCAGTGCAGGAGTAAGCTCCATGTCCTGTCCTGATAGTGGCAGATTACTAGTAATATCTCAAACTATTGTGCATTGGATTCCTCTCTGCTGATCGTCATCCATCCAGTCCCTTTGCGAATGAGATGGTTGCAAAATAAACTGTCTAGCTGTTGGACGACGATATGGATACAATAGTCATATCCTTCGTGCAGTGAATGAGCGCGCGTCGCCACTCACCACCAGCTTTGGAGTCGACGGGCAAAGAAAAAAAGTGCCGAACTTTTGAGTCGGTTGGATGCGTACGTTGTTACGAGTCCTGCTGTGCGCAGAGCACCAGGGACATGTACGGTTGTGCATGCATGCTGTCCTACGATCTCACACACAAGTTGCTGTGGTGGTGTTCCATCAGTCTGCTGGCTGGCCATTCCTCAACCGTACCGTCTTCTCCAAAAGTTTTCTGTCCAGTACAAGTTTGATTCGCTTGTCGGAACATTCAGAGCACCTGACTCCTGAGACACCATTGTATCATCAGGTCTGATCGATCACCCGTACATTCAAAATGTTGATTATATAATAATCTGAAGCCCTCGTGCATTGTATCCCCTAGCTTTGCAGATCGTCGTCGCCCAATCCTTGTGATGAGATAGATGCATGGTTGCAGCTTGCAGCTGGACGATGATGAATCTTTCTTTGCTAGTGTGGAGAGAGGGAGCGTCCGTGCTTTGCTTGCACAAATCAGTGGCCGAAGTGCACTGAATGTGCAGTCGCCACCGGCATGGAGATGACAGGCAAGTGTGCTTGGCAACAACTTCAGGTGGACCGAAACTGTGGAAAAAACCTGTGACAAAGATGGAACACCCAGCCGGGGAACGGTTGCGGATGCTGGGGGTTCAAGGAACAATCTCACCAAGTTGTTGCAGTGGTGTTCCATCAGTCTCTGGTCATTTCACGGCCATTTTCAACCCAATTGTTTGCTGGAGCAGTAAGAACAGCATTCAGAGAACCGCGCGTAGCGCGGGTGGTAGGGGCCGGTGGCTGGCTTCCTACCAGCCAGTTGCGAAGCAGCGTGTGTTGGTGTGTGTCAAGTCGGTGTGTGTGCGTGTGTTTAATTATTTGTACTTTCTGATACAACTTTACTGCCAGATATGAGAAATAAAAAAAGAGCTCTTTCCTAAGTAATTAATTAGTACTAATTATTTTTATGAGTGGAAGGTTAACATGGTAATTGCGGCTCCTCCTCCACCCCTTCCCCACGCACGCCTCGCCCACACGCACCTGAAGGACACAATCTCGTGTCTCCGCCTGACAACAAGCCGGTTACTCCGATCAAGGAATCAGCTAGGTGGTTGAGTATACGTGATCTTGGAGGGACCGGCTATAGAGGACAGGTAATTATGGATCAAATTTGTGTCTCCCTATGAGCTGTTACTGTGGTTGAGGTCACACATTAAGTTCACAAAAATTTCTCTCTGGTTGTATGGACTATATCTTAGTGAGTTCGAGTTGTTGAATTGCAGAAGGGAGTTATATATGGTTGCCCACGTATTACAGGAATGTGGTCACATTTTTTATGTCAAAAATCATAAGCACGAGAATTGTTTCTGGACCTGAGACATGATAGACTTGAACAATTTGTTTTTGCATTCATTTCACATTACCTCAAACATTGGTAGATTGGGGAGTAACTCAGCAAAAATTACAAGCAGACATCAACTTAAACTGAAGGTATACACAACTAAGAGGAATGGTTCGTCTGATGATCTGAACCTTTTGCTCATTTGCTGCCCATCGTATATCAATGAGTAGAGTTCCTATATCAATGACTAAAGAATATTAATTTCCAGTTGAAGGCCAGCAGCCACCTGCAGACATCTGATATGCAAGTTCCTTCGAAGTGGCAAGCTGCAAATAACAAAGGGGAATGGGATTAATACAGGTAGGCAAGTATAGCATAATTTTAGAATAATAATCTTGCACCATACCTTCGACATTGTTGGATATCTCCAAATAATTATTTGGTTCTGAGAATACCCGTGGGTGCTAAACTGGTAACAAGCTCATAGCCCCATCCCTAGCTTGCTACTGTCGAACACGTCAGAGGTGATCTGGACGGCCTGCGGCTCGATCCCCAGCTTCCTGCCGTCGAACACCATGTCCACCGCGTACCGGCCCTCCTAGCGCACAATGGACAGCCCGCACCCTCCTAGTCCTAGCAATGGGGACAGCCGCCGCCTCGGCAAGGAGCACGGACGCCGCCGAGCCCGGATCTCCCCTATTCCACCGTCTTTGTGGCGGCTGATTTAACCGACCTTGGACCACCGCGTTCGCGGACGCGTGCACCACGCCGCTTGCACCCTCCGGGCAGCTAGGACAGCCGTCGCCGCTGTGAATAGGAGCGCGTACGCCGCCGGGCCCGGATCTCACCTCCTACACCGCCTTCGCCAGATCTACACGATGCCCCCGTTCCTGTCCGCTCTCGCCCTCGCCCTGGTAGCCGGCGCCGCCGCAGCCCTGCCTCACCCTCGCCCTGGCAGCCGGCACTGCCGCAACACACACTCTCGGTGAAAAGAAAGAACATACAAACAAGAGAGTGGATAAGATTGAATTTGAGAAATAAACATGTGACAAACTATACTACTTCAATCGTTTCTATACTACTCAAACATTATTTTTCATTATAAATTTTACTATTGTAACCTTAATTACATAAAATAATTTCACAAAAAGAATTATCTCAATTTTTTTAAAGGGTTGATCCCATCAATTTTAGTATACACTTGGTGCATATGATCCCACCATTTAATATGCACCAGGTGCATCTCTAATTAGTTCCTCTTGGTTCCTATGTATTTTTAGCCGTCGGATTGGTCCTCGTGAGCCGTCTATTTTTTAATAACCATTGTAAAAATTCTCATAAAAAAAAGTAAGAACAAAATTCTCTTTGTGGGAACTGCCTATGCCTCTGTCTCTCTGCCTTTAACTCTTATATTAAATTATTGAGACATGCACATATGTTGGCCAAAACCTTACTCTTACAAGCATCTTTAAAGATTAGATTGATACATTTTTGAAACTGACGAAGTTACTATAGACATCATTAAATTCTAGAATATTCGCTTTCGTAGGGAAATAAATCCAGGACATGAGGTGCTACTAAAGTTCTTGTAACTACTAAACCACGTGCATTTGGCACTACCATAATTTATTTGTGGAGTTCACCTTCGACACATCTATTTTTATTTATAGAGATCGAGACAGTATTATCCTCAACATTTTCACAAGCCCTTTTGCAACGCATCGTCAAGCACCTTTACGCAAAGTTTGCTACGGCTGATTTTGGCTGACTTCCATCCGAAGAAAAAAGAATCTAGCATAGCACTCAGTCAAACCATTTCAGTTTCGACCAAATTCATATTAAAAAAAGTTAATATTTATGATATCAAATAAATATTTTTATCATAAAAAATATTTTTATAGCATATCTATTTGGGATAAATATTGGTATGTTTTTTTTATGAATTTAGCCAAACTTGAAATAGTTTGACTAGAGTTAGAACTAGAGTTGTACCTTTTTCTAGATGGAGTTATAGTGAATAGAAAATTGGTTTGGGACATATTCACGTGTACAAGGTGTTCTTGATCTTTGTAACTTTCTACCCTGATTATAGGGTTTTTAGTGGCTATGGACATTTCTTAACTTCACTGTTTGATACTTCCTCTATTCTAAATATAAGATATTTTGGTTTTCTAATTATCATTAACACGTATCTAGACATAATGTATATCTAAGTGCATAACAAATTTTATATATTTCGAAAAAATTAAAATATCTTATAATTTGTAATAGAGGGTGGTTCCTTCTGAAACGCACACCCTTGCTTTATAAACGATTTTTCTTCAAGAAGAGGGATACTAGAAAAGAATGAAATGTTCTCATTTCAATAAATGTTAGTCAAGGCTGATGATGAGGATATGTTCGAGCTGTGCTCTTGGGGTCTACATCTGAGTCACAGGACAATGATCTAATATCTTTTTTTTTATTGCATTTCGCTTTTCCGGATTCTGAACTGCAAACTTTGTCTGAAACACACCAGTACACCACATACAACATAGACCTGCCGACAATAGCAAAATTATTGTACAAAACGTAAAAGATCATGAGCTACGTTTGCTCTAGAACAGCTTGAGAGACAGCTATGTTCGATCTAGCGGGTGTAAATTAAAGAGCTTCAATCATTCATATGCAGTACTTACAAGCTAAAAGACCCTCTCAGAATCCAGTATTACCAGTTGGTTGAAGTAATTTTGCATTTTTTGCTGACGACTCCATGTATGTCATTGCCATGATCCATATCTAGGAGTATCTGACGTCACCACTCACCGCCCCTGTAAATATCTGATTCTGACCATAGCATGTTTCTGACCATACCACACCTTTTCTTCTTTTTTTTTTTTACTGAAGCGCAGACATTTTTGCACAATGGAGTTAAAGCAGAGGCGGAGGATATTCTGCCGACTGCGAGCTACTACTACTCACCAAAACATCAGTTTCTTCAGGTCCAGCGACCTCTCCGCACGAGTGCAAATCACCCCATGGCCCAGCCGACTGCTCCAGGGGTTGTAGCGTAGCGAGCAACTTGAGCTTCGAAGTGGCACATCACACTCACACACACAGCAACTTTTCGCCAGGTGGGGTGGGGATAAGAGAGGCACGCGCCTGAGCAGGATCGCCCCCGAGGTTGCTGTCCGATTTGCCCGCGAGTACGGGACGGGAGGTCGAGGGAATTCGGAGAGTTCCTGGTCGGCAGCAGCGCGAGCGCAAGGGTGATACGATGCCCTGCCTTGCCCTCCGCGGAAAAAAGAGGTTGCAGCTCCATGAGGCAGCGTAAATGCTGGATAAGAGTGCTGTAAAAATCTTGACGAAGGATGCTGTAAAAATGACTGCTTTTGTTTGGAGCTGATCCAGGAATGCAACCCGGTGTACTGGGTATGCTTTTGCTAGAGCTAGACTAGTCAAAGGTGTTGAGGGTTGGCCGTGTGACAGACGCCGTTTTTTTAGGAACAACCCAAACCAACTCTTCATTTTTCTTTTAAATCAAGCATTCGGCCCATTTGGCACGGTTTTACTTGACCAGTAAAGCTGGTTTTTTAAGGCTTCAGCTCCATGAACAATTCTATTAGTGAAGTTAGAGTCATTTGCGTAAATCGTTGGCAAAACGACTCTTTTTTAAAATATGCTCTCACAGAATGCCACGTAGGATGAGGTGAAGTCGGAATGAGCCACTATTTTTGGCTCCTTCACGCCCCAAAACTCTATTAGAATATGTTTTAGAAACTTCATTGATGGAGTCATTCTACTTTACCTCGTTTGGCAGAAAACAACTTCAAACAACTTCTGAAGACGTTGGAGAAGTCACGCCAAACAAGACCTTACTACCTCACGAGTAGGGGGCTTTATCCAGATTAACCAATCCTAACTTCTCGTCAACACCAAGTGTGTGTGTGTATATATATATATAGACACACACAAATATAACAAAAATACTCCCTCCATCCTTAAAAAAATACGCAATTCTAAAATAGTTTTATATTTTTAGTATATCAGGTTTAAACAAATCTATATAATAGTACATATATTTATCATACAAAATTGTTAGATTAATCATTAAACATACTTTTGTATATAATATATATTTGATGTCATAATTAATTATTAATATTTTTTCTATATTTGATTAAATTTTAGATATTTTAACCGAGAAATATAGTTAGAATTGTATTATTTTTTAGTACGGAGATAGTATAATGAAAATGGTAATGTAGTAGACTAGGAAGTGGCACGCAGGGACAGAGTAGCAAGGGTAGCGCAAAGTCATTGCCGTATTAGAAAACAAAGGTAGGAACTATCTTTAGATTCATGTTATGTGTCATACACAATCATCTACTCTTTCTATCTCAAATTATAAGACATTCTAAGAATCTTAGAGAGTTAAAAAAATTTAAGTTTGTCTAAAATTTACTCTCTTCATACCTATAAAGAAAGTCGTTTAGAACAGCAACACGGTCTCCGAAGACTAACTTTGACTTCTTCTTTTTATAAAAATATTTATCGAAAAGTGGTATATACGTATATTTTTATAAAACTATTTTTCAAGACAAATCTATTCATGTGGTTTTCATATTTTCAAACTCAACAACTTAAAAATTATTCACGATTTATATTTTCAATATTTGACTCAAACCTTGTCCAAAATGACTTTCTTTATAGTTATGGAGAGAGTATATAATAAGATAATAACATTTATTTATTAATTATATCTTCATAGTATATCTATTTAATGTCATAAATCTTTATAATTCTCTATATAATTTTAGTCAAATTTAAGATACTTTGACTCTCCAAGATTCTTGGAATGTCTTATAATTTATAATGGTGGGAATAATAAATAGGACTGTTAATTTAAGAACAGTTAAACAGAAAAATTATTACATTTTATATGTTGGAGGTATCTCGGCTTCCCTATAAGATCAGTCCTCGCTATTTTTTTCACTAATGAAAGCTGAAGATCAATCTTAGATCTTTAGGTGTTTTTCCTAAAAAAAGAGGTACAGCGTAGGTTAAAGCCTTGGACTACGGGTTAGTGTTGCTTTATGAATGTTGCTATGCTACGATTTTATTTGGCAAGACTCCTTCGCAAGTGTTTCTCTAGAGGAGCCAAAACATCTATGGAGGAGCCAAATGTTCAAACTCCTCGTCCAAATCAAAAGCGTACGGCTCCTCCTCCTCCACCACCACTTCCTCCTCCTCCTCCTACTACTACTACTAAAGTATTTGCTGTTGGAGATAGAGCTAGAGTCATACCAAACATATGTTATATATTATTTTCGTCATCTTGTAATATAGTACATGCAAGCATTCAAAAATTATATACATGCAAGCCTTGTTTAGATGCAGTCGGATTCATATCAATCCACATGTATATATTGAGGTGGATTAAAGTAAAACTTGAATTAAAGTTCATTCTAATTCACTCCACCATGTGTGGATTAACATGAATCCAATAACCACCAAACAATGCCGTAGCTGGTATGAGCAGGAATGATTGAACAGATAGCATATTAAGGCATTGAACTGCGTAATACTAGTTTGTGAGCTACAATCCAAAACCATCCAAACCAGCATATACATTTTACGAGTCTTACAGCGATTACTACTTAAAAAAAAAGCAATAAAAGAGCACCCAGACAAAAGCTAACAGTACAAGCCAAAGTATCACATTCGGCAACCTGATCTCGATACATATCGAAGATAGTAACATGAAAAGCATATACCCCATGTCGACCCAGTAGTAGCAACTTGCAAGCTGTGACCGGTAGCAACGTCTCCCAAAAGCACAAGCGCTTTTCCATTCCGTGTACAGTAGTAGTACTACTAGTAGTTGTGGTATAATGCTCACAGTGAGACTGATACCCCAACTGACTGCCTGCCTGCCTGCTCCGTCGTCCCAGCCGCCGTGACGCGTCATCACACCGCTTGCCGGGGCCTCGCCGTCACGGCCAGCGGGACGGCCATCTCGCACGACAGCTTGAGCACCTCCGACAGGTAGACGCCGCGCGCCGGGAGCAGCTCGAACTCGTGCAGCAGCGTCGCGAGCCAGAGAGCCACGGTGGCCATGGCGAGGCTCTTCCCGGGGCAGCTGCGCCGGCCCGCCCCGAACGGCGCGAGCCTCAGGTCCGACCCCATTATCGGGAACTCGCCGCCGGTGGTGGATCCCATGAACCTCTCCGGCTGGAACTCCGCCGGCTCCGCCCACACGTCCGGGTCGTGCGTTATGGCCCACATGTTCACCATGGCGGTGGTGCCGGCGGGGATGAGGTGCCCGTCCACCTGCACGTCCGACGTGGCCAGGCGCGCCCACGACAGCAGTGGGCCCGGCGGGTGCATCCTGAGCACCTCCTTGATCACGGCGTGCAGGTAGACCAGTGACCCCGAGTCGGACTCGGTCACGGCCCGGTCACGCCCGACCACGCGGTCCAGCTCGTCGTGGACACGGGCCTGCACGTCAGGGTGCAGCACGAGCCTCGCCAGCACCCACTCGATCAGCACGGCAACGGTGTCAGTTCCACGGAACACCATTTCCTGCAAAAAGGATGTAACGTTCGCGTGTCAAGTGTCATCGGTCAGAAAAACTGAAAAAAGCATGCGAAGATGCCGGGAGATAGAGGTTAATTACGCAGGGAGAGTGAGGGTTCTCGGTTACGCACCCAGAGGACGGCGATCATGTCAGAGTCGGTGAGCCTGTCGTCGGCCGGCAGCGAGAGGAGCACGTCGGTGAAGTCCATGACGGCGTGTGGTGGAGCGGAGCGGAGGTCGTTCCGGGCGCGGTGCGCGTCGATGATGCCGCCGACGAAGCGGTTCACGAGCGGGACGAGGCGGTCGCACCTGGACCTGGTGCTCTGCAGGTCGAAGCGCGCGAGCCAGGGGAGGTGGTCGGACCAGTTGAGCTGGCCCAGCAGGTCGTAGCCTTCGTCCACGAGGCTCCTCAGCTCCCGCGTCTCGGGGCTCTCCTTGGCCGGGTCCAGCTCCAGGTCGTACCGCCGGCCGAACACCGACCACATCACGTTGTGCAGGGACCCGCGGCGCAGGACGCGGCGGACCTCGAAGCCGGCCGAGGCCGACGACGACGACGACAGCTCCTGCTTCATGGCGGCGACCATCTGGCGCGCGATGACGGCGCGCTGCGCGGCGGAGGCGGCGACCTGCCACGGGGAGAAGAGGTGCGTGGACGCCACGCGGCGGAGCGCGCGCCAGTAGGCGCCGTAGGGCGCGAAGCCGATGGCGCGGTGGAACAGGAGCCCGTACGCGGACTCCTTGATGGGACGGTCCGCGAACGCCGGGCTGTTGAGGATCTCCCGCGCCACGTCCGGGTGCGCGGCCACCACCACCCGCGTGCCGCCGAGGGAGAACGCCATCAGGCGCCTGGCGCGGAGGCTGTCCGCCGCCGCCGCCAGCTTGCGGTGCGCCAGGCCCGTCATGAGCCACATGCTCCCGACCACGGGCAGGCCCCTCGGCCCCGGAACGGCGGCCGCCGCGACCCGCCGCGCCTGCGTCGTCCACCACCACCTTCCCCACGCCGGACCTCCAGGGAAGCACCAGTGGAGGAGGCAAGTGACGACGAAGGCCACGGCGCAGACCGCCAGGAAACCGGCCAGGCGGTGAGGCTGGTCGCCGCCGGCGCATTTGGCGGCTAGGGACAGGTACAGCAACCAGCTGCCGCAGTCATCGGGGGTCGCCGCCACCGCCATGGCTCCTAGCTCTCTCGTGTTTCACTATCCTTTTCTCTCTCTCGCTCCCTCAGCTCGCTCGTTCGCTGATGCTTTGGAGAAGTGGCGCTCGGGTTGAGTGAGGTGCAAGGGCGAGGCGAGGCGCGCTTTTATAGGCTCGAGGAGGCGGTAACGGACACAAAGGTGTAAAGTCTGAGCGGTTAAATTGTGTGGTGTGGCGCCCAAAGGGCCGAGGGATACCCTAATAATGGCATTAAACTGCCGGGTTAATGATGAGGCGAGATATTTGTACTACTCCGCACGGGGAGGTGGGCGCAGCAGACGCCGCCGCCCGCCGGCACGCGTAACGGGACCGGAGGCTATGCCGGGGCGGGGCGGGGACACGTACAGCTACGACGGCGCGGTAGGGGAACGGAGGGGGTTCCCTCGTGGCGCCGAGGGGCGTGGCCGGGCATGTGATGGCCATGCATGCAAGAGCATGCGCCGCGGCGGCGCCCGGCGGCGGGTAGTAGCTAGCAAGAGATGCGAGACGTGTGGTCGGATGGGCGCGCGATCGGGGCGGCGGAAGGGCGGCGCTACTCCGCTAGCGCCTTGGGGACGGTCCCCCGGGAGCATACTGTAGTTGTTAAACGAATTCAAGTGACGACGATGCTCGGCGGCGGCTGCTGCTCATGCACCAGTGATCCGCTTATCGGTTCTTCCAAACCTGACGTGCACGCAGAGTTTGTCACAGGAGTACAACGGCTATTGCCGTCCCTGTAAAACTATGGGGTTTTTTCAGAGATTTCAAGCTTCGGGGCCGTCAAATCTCAAAACCTGTATAAACTGTAAATTTCAGGTGATGATTAAGAATTTGCATGTGATTGTTTCATAACGCCAGCATTTCCACATGGCACGGGTAATCACAAAAATTGTCCTAAGCGGGTTGCTGGATCGTACTACTGCCTTTCGATACCAACAAGAAATTGCTCCTGACTTTGGAGGAGCAATAATCTACTCCGAAATTTGGAGTGTAGTCTTACGCATTCGCCCCGAAATTTCGTCCGTGTGCGTAGCAGCAGCCTTGATGCGGATCAGGTGCTACGAGCGATCGCAGACCTCCCAAACATGTGGTAGTTAATAATGTTAATATAATACTTACTTGCGATTTGATCGCTTCATAGAAAATGTATACTAGCGATTTCAGTCAGTAAACAAAACGGCCAGATGGATCCATCCATCCATCAAACCTGTGGTTCGTCAAGCAAGTGTAAAATAACATTTCACGTACGGCTCTTATGCAAGAGTCCCTGTTCTGCCCGTCAGGTTGTGAGTTGCGTTCAAAGTTTCTTGGATTCGATTTCCGATCGCGTACTCATAAGTCATAATAAGTGTCTGTTTGGCAGAGTTTTTACTCTAGCTTTGTATAGTTTTCACTAAACAGGTCCGAAAATAGGTTTTCTTAAAAGTTTTTTCCAGCTCCTCTTATATGCATGTATCTTTAGGTAAAACTGCGTGAAGATGAAAATAATATCTTTTCCAGCCTTCTTTCTACTATCTACCCTGAAAAGCTGTTTTATCAAATTTATATGAAAATGACTTTTAACCTCACGGGTGAAAATCACTTATAGAACTGCAGATCAAAAAAATTAATTCACTAATGAAGTTGAGTTGTACTAAGAACGTGTTTGGTATGACTCCTAACGAGAGGCTCCGGCTCCTCTGCTTTTAACTTAAAAACGACTTCTCTAGAAAAACATAACGTATGGCAACACGTTTGGCAAGGCTATCTAGGAGTCATAACTGTCAAACATGCCTAAGTGTGATAAGAGCATGAGACTAATGAGGTGCCGCGCCCAAGGACAACACTGCAGCCAGCGTTCGGGACGTCTGGATAGAGACTTGCCTTGGAGCTGTGTTTTCAGGTGATCTGCCCGGTAGACTGTTGTGTTTTCTATTTCCTGACATAACAGCTTCCGAACGTCCACAATCTTTCCCTGCCATTTACATCATCGAACCAGTGCAATAATAGGACGGTGATAACTGAACGACGATGCCCTGTCTCGTCAGCCGTCACAGCCACACAAAACTGCACAGTTCAGGTACTCTACGCCGCTCTCACCATAGATTTTGCCTGAAAAACACCCCTCTCGGATTGGCTATTAAACTAGCAGTGCAGCAAACAAATCCAGTAAACACAGTTATACTAATGTGTTTTAGCCTAGGGCGTTAGAAGAACAGCAGAAATCACGTTTAATTTATACGGCTTCACGTTTATATATAGTACAAAAAACAGCTATTTTTTCTGTCTAGATAGATTTTTTGAGTTACTAGTGTTTTGCCGTGTTTCACCTAAGAAAACCAGAAAATAAACAGCCCGAGTCCTGTCAAAGACACGTAAGCCCACGGCAAGTCTGAACCCGAAATCAGCTGGAAGTCCTTCCTCTTTCCAGTTGTGCTGAAAAAGGGTTTGGACTTTGGAGAGGTCATTGGGTTTCCAGTACCGTGGGACTCCTGGTCGCTGGGGACTGGGAAAACGGCTGCCGGCTGCGGCGGCTGCTGTTTGGTGATGTAGGTTAGTCTCAATGAAGTTTGATTAGAGTTTTATAGGCATTAAATATATTAATATGATACTATATTAATAAAGAGAAAGATGATAAGAGTTTTATAAGAGTAGAGTGGATGAAACTCTTCTGCACTATTTACAAAATATATATGTATTACGCCAGTCTCAATGTGATTTCATCAGAGTCTCATGAGCAATAAATATGCTGATGTGGCACCGTATTATTGAAGTGAGATATGATAAGAGTTTCATGGGATTAGAGAGAGTTTCATCCTCATGAAACTCTTCTGCACTGTCCAAAATCAGATATATTGAAAACTAAGACATGAAACTCTCCATTGAAACTAATCTTAGAAACTAAGTCATGAAACTCCATAGTTGTAAGGAGCGGAAGCGGACTTTGACGATGAGTCGATGATTACAATCTCTTTATTTTAAAAAGTTCTACTCCATATTTTCTTCATATATAGGGAGAGAGTCACCATCGTGTGATCAACTACAATATGGTGACCTTGAAGGTAATCCATATATCCTACAGATATTACTATCGATCTTCAGGTGGTCAAAATTTGATGATTTAATCATTAGGATTAGACTTATGATTTTGAGTAGTCACAAAAAAAACCAATAGGATCGGATTGTCACTAGATTTTTATTACAATTTTATATGTTCAAATTATATGATGTAAATCTACAGAGTAATGTATGGGAGATGGTATAGATGCATGTACGTCATTTGATCATGGAAAAAAATCCGATGAGGTATTTTAATTAGATAGAGCTATTTAGGCCCCTAATTTTTAGGGTTGGGGGGCTAAAATCAAGCCCCAAGAAGGCTTATACAAGTCCCCAAATCTCCCTCTTAGGCGTTCATTTCTAAGGGATCATCCGAAGATTCATAATTTAAATTGTCATTGTCTTTTCACCTGTTGTTGACGCATGGACTCATGCCATGTACCCCCTCCCGTGTGTTGTCCCACCGCCGTCGACTTCAATTTTGAGCGTTGGACCCAAGTTCTCTACCAACCAAATCCGCTCTCCTATCTTTCTCGCGCCCTACCCCCTCTCTTCCCATTCGATTTGGGCTCCTAGATGAAATGTTGCCTTTGGTCATCTCCTCTGAGTCTCGCTAGCCTCTACCTCCTATCTCTCCTGAGCTCAACCTCCGATCGACATTGAGCAATAACTGCCCCATACTTCCGTCTTCCCCTAAGCTCAAGCTCCGATCAGCATTGAGCAACAACCACCCTAGTTCTGAGCTGATTTGAGCTTGATCACCTCTAGCCAACCGTACCTACACCTTGTCTCCGACCACTCCAACCTCAGGTACGAGGTCCACAAAGCTCTGCCCACCGCACGCCGATGTCCGACCACTAGTCTCCCTTGAGGTAGAACCTCGTTTGGCCACCGCCGACTGTGGGTTATATAAAGAGAGAGAAAGAGGAGATGTGTGGAAGGAGAAAACAAAGAAAATGAAAAAGAAGAAAAAGATACGTCAATTGCGAGTGGATTTTATATGTCAAGAAAATATAACCTTAATTTTAGAGTTTTTACAATAGTCGAGTCTACAAACTAGACCCTCAAAAAGTATGTAAGTCCTAAAAGAAGTCCTGAATTTAGGACTCACGCTGGACCTCTGTCAGCTCTTGTAGACGCCAAAGGCTGCTTTCTTCTTGCATTGATTATGTGGGACATGATTAGTTAACGTCTACATCCCAAATTTCATATAAACTGGTTTGAAAACGACTTGAATAAAAATAGTTTGAAAACGACTGGCACAGGTCAACTTGATGAACATTGCTTCCTTAAATAACAATATGTCGTTGAACACATGGATTATTTAATGCAGTAAGCAACGGCCATGAGTAGATGGTACATTAAAACTTCCATGACTTGTGGATATGGATCAGAACATATCTAGTTTAGTATATAGAAGTAGTGACCAACTCAAGATTCTGTCTTAGATGTCCTCTTTCCATTCTTGTATCTTTGTTGGAGGACAAAACATGGTAGCTTAACTGATTGCATCTATTGTTGGAAACTTCTCTACTACAGAGTACTAGTCTATCTCATAAACAAATGAGCTCTTCTAAGCTATGGATTAGTATCCATTATTGCACCAATGAGCTATGCATGTTCTAACGGATACATAAATTTTGAACTAATGCTGTGTCAGCAACAAGTTTCAGGTTCAGGAGACTTCGGAGTGCATGTGTCCTTATTTTTTCTATGGGAAAGTTTAAAATACCAAAGATTTTCTTAGCCTCTCAACACTCATTTTTTTAGTGCCGCAGATGGTGTCAAGATTTTGTCCCATCCATCTGAATTTGAAGAGATCTACTCGTTTTAAAAATCACCGCACGCTATCCTTGCAAGTGAATAGTTTACCCAGACGATCAATTGACGTGCTGCTTACTCGATCACCAATGTTTTCAAGCAAACTAACCCCACGAGAGAGGATGATCAACCATGACGACATCGAACAAGATAAAAGTTAAGAAATCATTTTATTATTCAAAATAAATAGTCTTGACCTAGTCCTAGAAATGCTATAGCCTGGCTCTAAACTAAAGGATGATGCATGATATATATAGAGGCTGGTGGAGGATACGAAATAAGAACCAGCAGGACAACTAGAAATAGGACGAGAACCCGAGTTTAGTCCTACGTCAGACGACGGTGTAGCGAAGGAGACAGCTGCTACTGCTAAGCGAGTGGTCCAGCATCACCGAGTACGCACGCTGACAACACACTGGACAGGTGGGCAGTGCTTGCGTCACATCCCGGCTTGAGAGCTCGCTCGTCCTGACAGTGCCTCACAGTTTATCTAACTAATCGCTGTGGCCCCCACTCACCAACTTGATGGTCGTCGACATGGCTGGGACAAACTGTTGCAAGCCTCCTTGCAGCGAGCAGTACGCGCGCGTCGCGACACGGCGGCCGATTCAGCAGACCCACCACCGGAATTGTGACGCCCAACTCTTTTTCGACGATGGGAATATATATGGACTATAGTCTGCTAGTCATCACCGTCTTGACTACTGAGCTTTGCCGCCGTGCAACCTGCAAGTGTGTGTGTGCATGATCTATCACTGAGCTTAGACTCTTGTGGTAATTTCTCCATCGGTTGGATGCTAAAATTATCTTCTCCTGCGATGTTGTTTGCTCTGGACCAATCCTTTGCTATCCTTCTTCTAACCCCACGTGAAACAGGGAATCTAGCACAGTATATATGCAGCGCCCATTTGAATGGGAGAAGATATGAGGTTTGTTTGGTTTGAGCAATGATGTGATGTTCAATTGTTTTTTACATTAAATTTATATGGAATTTTTTTTTTACATTAAATTTATATGGCGCTCGAGCACTTCTAGTGCTCGAAGCTCTTGATTTCGTGTATGTTGGATCTTCCGTGAGGACGAAGGCGATGATACGGTGAAGCGGGGTTGCGATCGGATGCCTCATTCTTGTCTGCCTCGGCTTTTCTCGCTGAGCCACCACACGCCCCAGTGACCCTGCCGTCCTAGCACCGCCATCACCTAAGCATCGAGCCGCCGCAGACGACGCACCATGAGCCCCAATGGCCCTACTGTCCATCGCCGCCATCGCTCACGCGCCGAGCATCCGAGCCGCGATGTCGTAATGTCCCCGTGCAAGCCGAAGCATCTCCCTTCTCAATTGTCCGCTGCCGGCATGGTCACGTTGCAGCTAGGGCCGAGCAACCACCACCGCAACCTTGTGCAATTGATTCATTCCTTGATTAGAGGTTGTAGTTTACATATCACTATAGCATATTTACTATTTTTCTGTGTGGGTGTAAGTTTTATGTTCAGTTCGTGTAAATTGATTGTTTGCAAATGAGAATGACTTTTTGGATTACTGAACAGTTCTCTAGTCTTTTTTTTTACTCTTTTTTTGGTTTGTCTGTATAGTTTATTGGTCTCCCTTTCAAGTGTTCCAATTTAGCTTTTATAGAAATAATCTAAGTATTTTTTTTTATTTTATATGTTCCATCTGTTTGCATTAATCTTGATCTGGATTCTGTGGTTATGAAAATCTAATGTTTCATGGCCTTGAAACACTTGATTACGTCCTCAGACCAATTTCGAGTGTTTTTAGCCGCTTGACACTCGGGTGTCAGGAGCTTCTAAAACACTGGACTACAAAGTAGACAAGCTCTTTTTTATCACATTTTTATCCGTTTATGGAATATGATAGATTGATTTCTGTCATATTATCACTCACAAACTAATAAGCACAAGGCACGTAAGCCATTGTAACATAATTTATAGATAAACTCACAATAGACCATCTTACACATTAAGGTAGAGTGGTGACTCAAATCAAACATATCGGATAAATATATCTACTCTCAAATGGAGACGTCTTAGTACATGGAACCAAATGAGGTACCAATTTGAGAGACAAGTAATCTGTCATATCAACATCATAAATAAATAATAATATATTCTCTCTGTCTCTAAATAAATTAATTTCTAAAATTATTTTAAATCAAACTTTTTATGTTTGACCAAATTTATGGAAAAAGTCTAAATATTTATGACACAAAATAAACATTTCATCAGTGACACTAGTTTCATATCTTAAATCTTGACGCTCTGTAACACCCTAAAAATTGTTTTCTGGGAAATAGAGCTAAAATGATTTAATTATGAATTTTTGTGCTCATGAAACATAGGAAAATAATATTTTTCATTAAACTAAAATTCATCATAGGACGTAGAAAACATGCTTGAGCATGCATGCCTTTGCATTCTATTTATTGTGATGAGTGTATTTGAACTCAAAATTTTAAAATAATTCAAAATGTTTTGAAATGATGTGAAAATAGCTTTGGAATAATAAGAAAACAAAAGAAAAGAAAAGGAAAAAAAAACCCCGACCGAACTCCCCCATTCTTCTCCCTCGCCCGGCCCAATTCCTCCGCCCCAGCCCAACGCGCTGCGCGGCCCAGCAGTCAGGCTACCAGGCGCGATTTTCCTTCCCCTCTTCTTGACCCGCTGACAGTCGGGTCCCACCCTTCTTTCTATGACAAGTGGGGCCTGCGGGACAGCGCTCGTCCCCCACCTCTGTTCGTAGTCGACCCGGACTCACGAACCGGCCGACTCAATCCCGGGAACAGCGGGATTCTCTTGCCTTTTGTGCAAATCAAACCCCTATAAAGCCCTAGGTAAACCCCGCGGCTCCCTCTTTGCATCCAAGTTGTGAAACCGAGCCCTAGTCGCCGTATTCTCTGGAGTTCGGATCTCGGTGTGGCCGATCTTGTTCCTCTCCGCGGCAAGCCCTCTCCGTTCTCTCTCGGACCCAACCAAGCGCTTAGACGAGATCGTGGTGAGCTCCTCTTCATCCCGGTGTTTTTCTTTCTTGAAACGGTGCTCGGAAACGAGAAGCCAGCGGACGCCGGCGAGCTTCCGGGCGGTGGCCATGGCGCCACCGAACCGGTGCCCAACTCCGGCCGGATGTGGGTGACTAGGAAGGCGCCCAGGCTACCAACCGTTCAACCGAAGATCAACGGCCAGGATTAAAACATACCCTTTCGTTGCAATTCTTCGTAAAGAGTCCCTGATAGTTTTCCATATTTGCCCCGCGGTCCTTGGCGCCCTGAGCAAGATTCCGTTTTCGAAGTGGGAAAGCGTATTTTCTGTCGGCCGAGTTCAAATACGTTTTGCAGAAATTACAGAATTGCCACTGATTTTATAATGCTCATAAAATATTCATTTTAACTCCGTTTTTGTCCATTCAAATTTCGTTAGATTCGTATTTACGAGCTCTACATGTTAGAAGTATTATTTTACTGTTTTGAAACTTTTTAATTTCCTGGTACTATTTAATTAATTATTTCTCTATAGGAAATCGTAGAAAACTCATAACTTCTCCGTTTTAATTTCGATTTTCGTGAACTTTACGTTTATGTGATCGTAGCGCTGCGTAGAATATTTTGATAAACTTTTATATTTGTTTTACTACTGTTTGGTGTATTGTTCTAATTGTAGCTTGTTTGCTTCGTGTATGTTTGTCTCCGATTGTTTGCGTGCTGTTGATTGATGTTTGAGAATAGACGGTGAGCCGTGCGTTGTTGATCAAGACCAAGCTTTTAAAGACCAGCAGGCTCAGGAGAGCTTTGATCAAGGCAAGTATAACTTGGGACTATCCTTGTTACCTACACACTTTTAATACATATATCATATGCATGTGTCCACCTTGATGACCTTAGCAAAATCATAGATGATTGTTATCCTGAATTCCTTGTTACCTATTTGGATATGCATTTGGGTAGTTCTTGCTAGTGCTTGATTAATAATCCATGATCTTGTAACATGAATATTTGGATATACAATAAACAATAAAATAAGCTTTCTAGCAACTTGAACATAAAGGGTGGAAAGAACTCTAGCTTTTGCTAGATTGATCTTGACCCTCCATAAGGACTTATCCCTTGGCAAAAGCTGGGACAATTCGTACAACCATGAGGGCTATATGGCTCTGGTTTTAGCTCAGTATGAGGACCTTTTTCTAGCTTGTTAGCGGTTACCTTAAATGGCGTAAGAATGGCTAGACACGTTGGGTATAGTGTGGCCTCTGTCCATGTGTATAGGTTGCGAGTTATGTGCCATGGAAGGGGGGCTCTATATCTGCCTGCCGAGTGAATCTAATGGCCCTAACTTGTTAGACGAAACCTTTGAAAGGCTTCATAGTGATCCCTGCCGACCTCCCTTGGAAGGGGGTTAAGAGACTCATGACCTCGGGCGAAAGGGTAAATCACGACTCATGGGTAAAGATGTACAACCTCTGCAGAGTGTTAAATCTGGTATACTAGCCGTGCCCACGGATACGGGCGGTCCGGAAAACTGACGGAATAGATGGACACTGATGAACATGATTAATGATGATAAAAGATGGTTTATTATGTTGTTTATATGTGTTATTCTTAATTCTTGTATACAATTGATCATGTGGTTATGGGATTTAATATGCTACCTTGATATTTGCTATCCAATAATTAAATATGCTATCTACATATAAAAGCTAAATGCAGTCAAACCAGTGTCAGCTAATTGAGCCTCATGAACTCCTGGTTATACTTGTTGAGTACGATATGTGCTCACTCTTGCAATTTCCCCCACACCTCAGGAGAAATTTTGGGCTTTGTGATCAACCAGTCAGTTTGATCCTGTGGAGAGGAGTTAATACCCGAAGTTTGGAGTTGTCTATCCGCTGTTTGATACTGAAGGTTATTCCTTTTATATTAAGTACGTTATATATTTATGCATTGTCTTTTGATATTACCCCTTATTTGTAGCTATATGTGAGATTTGACTTCTAAAACTCACATATGGTGCATATCTGGTTTTGTCCTTAAAATCGGGTATTACAAAGTGGTATCAAAGCAATGCTGACTGTAGGACGCAAGCCTAGTTAGAAATTGGTCATCTTAAGGTTTTGGAATTGTCATAAAATCCTTGCTCTATAAACCTTGATATTTTCATCCATACTATATCCCTATCCTTGCTATTTCTCTACCTTGTTGCTTATTTTAAGAGTACTTGCTCTCACCTTCACTCCTTGATTTGGTATGCTATTAGAACCTTTTCTTACCACCTTCTTGTGTCCTTGAAATATAAGTTTTAGGATCTTTGCCCTTAATAGGAAGAGAACGATAGTACCGCAAGTTGAGTTAATGCTTGAAGTGTGAACCTTTGATGCTTGGTTTGGTTTGTTATTATGCTTATGATTGATTTGGATCTTTGTAATGAGTGCAATGATCTTGTGGGTTTTCTCCACGATATCATTTAGTTTATAGGCCTAAGGCATAAGGAGTAGTGAAATAAGTAGTTGGGTTTGGTTATATCCTGTTTCTATCCTTTGCTGTTTTCTGAAACAGACTGCAATAATTCTGGTGTATCTCAAGTTCTGATCATGCAACGTCTATCAAATTTTTCTGGGAACAACTAGACTTCAAGATATTTCTCTGACCGCAAGGATCACCCTCATATCTATTATGGTTTGGAAGTTACAAAAATCACAAGATGATACATATGTGCTGTCAGGAATCTGGATCAGTTCGGTTGCCTACTGTTCTAGACAAATATAACTATAGAATTTGGAAAAGTGTTCTATAGAAGAGTTGTAGACAATTTTCTAAGCTTTCCAACGGTGTAATCTAGAACTTATTTGGATAAGTAGAACCTGAGATATGACAGATGCAATTGGATGTTTCTGTTCTATTTCAAAGTCTGGACAGTCCTAGTATTTCCTAATTTCAGCCAAATTAACTTCATAATCTGGGAAAAAGTTGTATACAAAAGTTTCAGAGGATTTAATAAGCTTTTCAACATTGTAAGGATCGTCATTATATGGTTTCTATGGCTCATGATATGACTGTTTCAAGATGCTGTGTCTGTGTTGTCAGACTTCCTGGACAGATTTTATGTTGGATTATCAAACCTTATTTTAACGCCCGAATATGGGGAAGTGATCAACAAGAAAGTTGTGGAGAATTTGATAAGCTTTCCATCAGTGTAGACCATCACTCTATCAGGTTGACGGAACATTAGTTGTAGCTGGTTTACTAAGTTGCTGTTTTTCATCTTGCGAGGAATTTCTGATTTCTTGTTCTTGTCTATGTATATGAGTTCTCTTGGATATAAGAAGCTCTTTTATGGTAGTTAACCTACTCATAAGAATGTTCAAGCCATCCTTGGTATCCCCTAGCTGATCTCATCTTAAGGGGGGTAGCCAAGCTATAGAAGTTGCAAGACAAAGGTTTTATGTGTTCAAGTATTTTATTTGGAAGATCTGTTATTCCTTTGGTGGACAACTCCCTATCAACCACAAATATCTTTGCTCAAGAGTGGTTACTCTTTGCACCAATGAGTTCAGGTATTCGTCAAGATTGGTCTCCACATTGAGCTATTATCAAATGGAGGTTCAACTTCCAACATGCCCAAGACAAGATGACATTAATGATATTGGAAAGAGATATCGAACATCTACGGATGATTCTTCAGAGAGTTATGAAACCTTATTATTTCACCATGCATGGCTAGTAAGTTTTGAGTGAACTAAGTTCTCTAAATTGAATATGTTGTCTCTAGTGGTGGGATTATGGAGAAGTATATGTCGATGCCAAAGCTCTTATCATAAAGAGTGTGCTAGGAAAAGTTTGGACAACACCTAGATTTGAGGATTTGTGTGCGGAGGTTGAGTGATATTACTAACACTACAAATTTGGAAATTAATAGGGCTCACTTTGGAAGAAGGAGAAGGATGATTGTGAAATGGGACGATGAAAGTAATAAGGAGAAAGTTGAGTATATCATGGTTGGAAATGCATCAGGTTTTAAATGGATGGGCAAGGAACATATACCCCAGATAAGCTATGAGTAAAAAAAAAACCTTATCTATACGAATTACATTGCTGAACTCTTGGAAACCATTGATGGAGATGTTTGGAGTGACAAAGGCCATAGAATGGTTACTAAGAAAGAGCTACTCAAGGAAGTGAACAAGGTTCAAAAGCGGAGTATCTACATCTCTTTGATCACCATCTTCCGAATCTCGAGGACGAGATTCATCTTAAGGGGGTAGATTTGTAACACCCTAAAAATTGTTTTCTGGGAAATAGAGCTAAAATGATTTAATTATGAATTTTTGTGCTCATGAAACATAGGAAAATAATATTTTTCATTAAACTAAAATTTATCATAGGACGTAGAAAACATGCTTGAGCATGCATGCCTTTGCATTCTATTTATTGTGATGAGTATATTTGAACTCAAAATTTTAAAATAATTCAAAATGTTTTGAAATGATGTGAAAATAGCTTTGGAATAATAAGAAAACAAAAGAAAAGAAAAGGAAAAAAAAACCCCGGCCGAACTCCCCCATTCTTCTCCCTCGCCCGGCCCAATTCCTCCGCCCCAGCCCAACGCGCTGCGCGGCCCAGCAGTCAGGCTACCAGGCGCGATTTTCCTTCCCCTCTTCTTGACCCGCTGACAGTCGGGTCCCACCCTTCTTTCTATGACAAGTGGGGCCTGCGGGACAGCGCTCGTCCCCTACCTCTGTTCGTAGTCGACCCGGACTCACGAACCGGCCGACTCAATCCCGGGAACCGCGGGATTCTCTTGCCTTTTGTGCAAATCAAACCCCTATAAAGCCCTAGGTAAACCCCGCGGCTCCCTCTTTGCATCCAAGTTGTGAAACCGAGCCCTAGTCGCCGTATTCTCTGGAGTTCGGATCTCGGCGTGGCCGATCTTGTTCCTCTCCGCGGCAAGCCCTCTCCGTTCTCTCTCGGACCCAACCAAGCGCTTAGACGAGATCGTGGTGAGCTCCTCTTCATCCCGGTGTTTTTCTTTCTTGAAACGGTGCTCGGAAACGAGAAGCCAGCGGACGCCGGCGAGCTTCCGGGCGGTGGCCATGGCGCCACCGAACCGGTGCCCAACTCCGGCCGGATGTGGGTGACTAGGAAGGCGCCCAGGCTACCAACCGTTCAACCGAAGATCAACGGCCAGGATTAAAACATACCCTTTCGCTGCAATTCTTCGTAAAGAGTCCCTGATAGTTTTCCATATTTGCCCCGCGGTCCTTGGCGCCCTGAGCAAGATTCCGTTTTCGAAGTGGGAAAGCGTATTTTCTGTCGGCCGAGTTAAAATACGTTTTGCAGAAATTACAGAATTGCCACTGATTTTATAATGCTCATAAAATATTCATTTTAACTCCGTTTTTGTCCATTCAAATTTCGTTAGATTCGTATTTACGAGCTCTACATGTTAGAAGTATTATTTTACTGTTTTGAAACTTTTTAATTTCCTGGTACTATTTAATTAATTATTTCTCTATAGGAAATCGTAGAAAACTCATAACTTCTCCGTTTTAATTCCGATTTTCGTGAACTTTACGTTTATGTGATCGTAGCGCTGCGTAGAATATTTTGATAAACTTTTATATTTGTTTTACTACTGTTTGGTGTATTGTTCTAATTGTAGCTTGTTTGCTTCGTGTATGTTTGTCTCCGATTGTTTGCGTGCTGTTGATTGATGTTTGGGAATAGACGGTGAGCCGTGCGTTGTTGATCAAGACCAAGCTTTTAAAGACCAGCAGGCTCAGGAGAGCTTTGATCAAGGCAAGTATAACTTGGGACTATCCTTGTTACCTACACACTTTTAATACATATATCATATGCATGTGTCCACCTTGATGACTTTAGCAAAATCATAGATGATTGTTATCCTGAATTCCTTGTTACCTATTTGGATATGCATTTGGGTAGTTCTTGCTAGTGCTTGATTAATAATCCATGATCTTGTAACATGAATATTTGGATATACAATAAACAATAAAATAAGCTTTCTAGCAACTTGAACATAAAGGGTGGAAAGAACTCTAGCTTTTGCTAGATTGATCTTGACCCTCCATAAGGACTTATCCCTTGGCAAAAGCTGGGACAATTCGTATAACCATGAGGGCTATATGGCTCTGGTTTTAGCTCAGTATGAAGACCTTTTTCTAGCTTGTTAGCGGTTACCTTAAATGGCGTAAGAATGGCTAGACACGTTGGGTATAGTGTGGCCTCTGTCCATGTGTATAGGCTGCGAGTTATGTGCCATGGAAGGGGGGCTCTATATCTGCCTGCCGAGTGAATCTAATGGCCCTAACTTGTTAGACGAAACCTTTGAAAGGCTTCATAGTGATCCCTGCCGACCTCCCTTGGAAGGGGGTTAAGAGACTCATGACCTCGGGCGAAAGGGTAAATCACGACTCATGGGTAAGGATGTGCAACCTCTGCAGAGTGTTAAATCTGGTATACTAGCCGTGCCCACGGATACGGGCGGCCCGGAAAACTGACGGAATAGATGGACACTGATGAACATGATTAATGATGATAAAAGATGGTTTATTATGTTGTTTATATGTGTTATTCTTAATTCTTGTATACAATTGATCATGTGGTTATGGGATTTAATATGCTACCTTGATATTTGCTATCCAATAATTAAATATGCTATCTACATATAAAAGCTAAATGCAGTCAAACCAGTGTCAGCTAATTGAGCCTCATGAACTCCTGGTTATACTTGTTGAGTACGATATGTGCTCACTCTTGCAATTTCCCCCACACCTCAGGAGAAATTTTGGGCTTGTGATCAACCAGTCAGTTTGATCCTGTGGAGAGGAGTTAATACCCGAAGTTTGGAGTTGTCTATCCGCTGTTTGATACTGAAGGTTATTCCTTTTATATTAAGTACGTTATATATTTATGCATTGTCTTTTGATATTACCCCTTATTTGTAGCTATATGTGAGATTTGACTTCTAAAACTCACATATGGTGCATATCTGGTTTTGTCCTTAAAATCGGGTATTACAAAGTGGTATCAAAGCAATGCTGACTGTAGGACGCAAGCCTAGTTAGAAATTGGTCATCTTAAGGTTTTGGAATTGTCATAAAATCCTTGCTCTATAAACCTTGATATTTTCATCCATACTATATCCCTATCCTTGCTATTTCTCTACCTTGTTGCTTATTTTAAGAGTACTTGCTCTCACCTTCACTCCTTGATTTGGTATGCTATTAGAACCTTTTCTTACCACCTTCTTGTGTCCTTGAAATATAAGTTTTAGGATCTTTGCCCTTAATAGGAAGAGAACGATAGTACCGCAAGTTGAGTTAATGCTTGAAGTGTGAACCTTTGATGCTTGGTTTGGTTTGTTATTATGCTTATGATTGATTTGGATCTTTGTAATGAGTGCAATGATCTTGTGGGTTTTCTCCACGATATCATTTAGTTTATAGGCCTAAGGCATAAGGAGTAGTGAAATAAGTAGTTGGGTTTGGTTATATCCTGTTTCTATCCTTTGCTGTTTTCTGAAACAGACTGCAATAATTCTGGTGTATCTCAAGTTCTGATCATGCAACGTCTATCAAATTTTTCTGGGAACAACTAGACTTCAAGATATTTCTCTGACCGCAAGGATCACCCTCGTACCTATACAAAACCAACTATAGGAAGAGCTGAGTGGAGTAACACGTACTATTATGTGCCGCGGTCAAAAGGTACATGCCCACCTGACGTCGCTTCACGATGTTTACGTCACCCGTGTCGTCTCGGCGGCAGGCAATCCCTCCGATCTCTCGTTCTCGCGCATCACGCCGGGATCAGCAGCCCCGCGCCCCCCGGCCCGTACCCGTTCGTTGCGCCTTCACCTCTCATGCAGTGCCGGTGACGTCCACAGGCGCAGCAGCAGCCAGCAGGTGGCGAACCGAAGCATCTGGCTGGCCGGGCCAGGCCACGGCGGAAGCGGACATGCCATCGTGCGCGCGGGCCGACCGACGGCGACGCGGCCGCTGTAAAACGATGGGCTCCGGAGCATCCCCGATCGAGCCCGGCCACCGAGGAACGATCGAGCTGATGAGGATCAGTAGATTCTGCGCTATCCGGGGGCCGGCCGGTGGCCATCGACGTGACCGCCGGCAGCACGATCGGTGGTAAAATTATTGTACCACGAGCGCGCGCGAAAAGCCGCGAATCTGGGGGCCGATTGGGCCGCGCGCGCGCGTTGCGAAGTCGACGCCGGGGGGAATCGCCTCGGTGCGCCGGCCGGAGCCGGACGGCCGGCGATCCGGCGTACGTAGAAAGTAGTGTGGCGACTGGCGAGTGCGCGCTCGACGACGATCTCCGCTGCACTCCTGGCCAGACGACGAGATGGTGCCACGTAGTACGGTCGCCCATCGTGTGTCCCCACGTACGTACTAGTAACGTTTCTGCTGGTGCCTTCTCTCTCGCGCGCGGGAATGGTAGCTGGAGAGATCGATCGAGTTGGCGCCTTTGTCGTTCTCGGTAGGTACGTACGGTGCAACACGGGGAGCTAGCTAGCAAGCAGTGCGCTGCAGCGCACGGTTGCTTGTCATGGGCCTGCCATGCATGGCCGGCACCAAGCTGCCCATGCCTGCGCATGCATGCACGGCGGACCACGCTAGCTAGCTAGCATCAGTTTTTTAGGGTGTACATGTTGGACATTGCTTATCTATACCGTTGAATATGCATCGAGATGTGTGAAACAGTGGGAAGAAATGTGAACATAGTTGAGAGAAGTGCAGCAGCACGAATCTCAGAGCATATTTAGATGGTCCAGATAAACAATGCTGAGCATGTACATGCTGCATTGCATTATTGGGAGAGGAGGAGGTGTCCCCCCGCACTGTTTCGTCGGTACGCACACGTAGTACGAACGAACGACGAGCACACCAATCAGGCCGGCACTCTCAGGTTGCGAGTCGGCGTCTGATGGACACGCCCTATTTTGGGCCGGTTGCCGATGACACGACACGGGCGCGCTGTGGTACAGCCTGTACGACTGTACGAAGTGGCATGGCGATCGGGTACGTGACCAGTGACCTGACGACTGCTGGTGACCAGTTCGCACGTACCGACTCGGGCGCATGGTGCCGCCGCGAGGGATGGGGGGTGTAGGGTGATGCATGATGGACGTCTGAGCTGAGGCCCGGCTCCAGCACACTGATTAGGGCGCAACCGGTGAAATTATTATTATGGGCTCTCGTTATCCGGCTAGCGCTTGGTGATAGCACGAAGGGGACGTGCACTGGCACCGGCATGGGCTTCACCTGGTTCTGTTGTGCTCAGTCAGATCCAGATCAAACAGCTAGCCCTCCCTGTCTCCCGTTCTCTGCTCTGCGCTCTCTCCAGTTTACACTTTCCATCACTTCGCTGTGTCTGTTGTAACGAAACCGACGTGCAAGGAAAAAAGTTCATTTCACTTCTTAAATTATCGTTATATATAGTTTGTTTTTTTTTTCTTTCGCGTCAAATTCTAAAACAAGACATTTTATCCCCTAAACTTCTAAAATTGTTCCAATTATCTAATGTCTTGTTTTTTAAGTTGTTTTGAATACGGTTTGTCTTTTTTAGAAAAATAAAAATAAAAATCAGACTACAAATGATAGTTTAGTGGAATAAATGTACCTTTTCGATTAAGTAAGTTATAATATAATGGAGTGAAACGTCGATGAGTATAAAGTTGGCCTTCTTGGAGGTTGGCCGCCTCAGCCCAAGATTCAACATTGGCCCAAACTTTGCAAGCCCGCTTTGCGACCCAATAGTGGTACGGAAATCAGCAGCGGGCTGAATAACGCAGCTACCCAAGCGACGTGGGCCCAAATCGAAAGAAAAGCAATTGAGAGAACTTTGGACAAGCAAGCCCATGTCGTCACCATCATAGCGGTTCGGCTCGGCCAGAACCGTCGACGGTGACCCAGTCCGGTGGCTCGCTTCCTCTCCGACCGACTCCTTCCTCCTCTTCTGACCTCCGGAAGCACCATGGAGAACGCCGCCGCGAACCCTTCCGCTGCGGCCGCCGCTGCGGCAGGGAACGGCGTCCAAGCATCGGGGGCCGGAGGGGAGCGGCCGGAGGACGCGTCGAAGCAGAACCTGGCGCAGGTGACGAGCTCGATCCAGAAGACGCTGGGCCTGCTCCACCAGCTCAACCTCACAGTCTCCTCCTTCAACTCTGCCTCCCAGCTCCCCCTCCTCCAGCGCCTGTGAGTTGCCCGGAGATCACTCTATTCAGTTCCGCCCCCGCCCTGTCCTGCGGCTTTGCCTCGTGCTTCTTTGTGTGGGCGCTGTCATTCTTAGGGTTTGCGTTGCTGTTGACTGTTGTGTGCGTCGTGGCTCAGGAACGCGCTCGTGGCCGAGCTCGACACGATGCAGAAACTCGCCGAGGGGTGCAACATCCAGGTGCCCATGGAGGTTGTCAAGTGAGCTCCTCGGTTTCATAGCTTCACTCATCTTGACCTGTTCTATGGTATGGTTATAAGTGTTTCGTGTGCTGTTAGTTTGATCGACGATGGGAAGAATCCCGACGAGTTCACTAGGGACGTTCTCAACAGCTGCATCGCCAAGAACCAGATCACCAAGGGCAAGACTGACGCTTTCAAGGTATGGATGCATTGGATCCTCTCAATCATTGCAGAGATCGGTTGACATATACACATTTACATGCAATGTAGACAATTTTGTACTAGGAGTTAGCTATGGAGCCACGGAGCTGTTCAGCTGTCTGACTTTCAATTAATGACAATTCTGTGCTTTTTTTTTGTTACTAGTTACAATTCTTTGTCAGAAAGGAAGATTAGATCGATCCGTGCTATTTGAAACCCATGTTTCTTGTAACGAGAGTAATGTACTTCGCAACAATTGCCTAAGTGTTTTTTTTGTTGTTGAATCATGCTTATGTTGCTTACTTAATTCTGATATAAGAAATTACTAGTGTCAGGGAATACGGATGTGTTCCTTTCATCTTGGATTTCAGCAGCACATCACTTATCTTACTTGTATATCGGCATTAGAACCACCTATTTCATTCTGCTGAATTTTTTTATGGTTTGTTGTCTCTCTTTTGCCTTCCTCAATAAGAAACAGTCTGTCAGTTGTTAAAAAACATAATCTTTTTCTAACAGTTGTTCAGCCTTTTTCATGACTTCCTATTATCTTCTCTAATTAAATTTAGGTGAAACATACCATAAAAGTTTCTGTAGTACACTACTGCTCATGCTGTAGCATTATCTTGGTTTATTAGTTATTGATTTGGATATATGGAATTTCTTACATGACACTAAGTATATCATGTGTGCAAGGCATATGTGGCTGCAAGGTCCTAGTTTGTTTAATCTTATGGTTATCAGTCATACAAACAATTATAAATTGATCAGAGAACTTTTTGGTGATCACATGGGCACTGTTTTATGTGAACACTCTCATGATCTGTAACTAAATTAGCAACTCTATTTTTTCCGCATTTGATCTGGGGGTTAATTCACTTATGTTGCATCTAATTATAAAAACATGAATTTGCTCAATTGTAAGTTGGTTTATTTCAGAGTCTAAGGAAGCATCTTCTTGAGGAGCTTGAACAAGCTTTCCCGGAGGACGTAGAAGCATACAGGGAGATACGTGCTACGTCCGCTGCTGTAAGTGGAAACACGATTGGCCTTGTCTGATATTTCTACAGCATCCAAACAATATGTACTTTCCTGTTTATTGAGCCTAATAATTTTTTTACCTTTGTTGATAAAATGATATTTCTAGCTTAATTAGGGACGAAATGAACCTATGTCTATGTCGTGGCCAGTGCCATGACGGGATAAACACCACCAGGAAGATGGCCTGGTGGAATCGGTGTGAGGTCTAGATTATAGATCAAAGGGACGAACACAACATTGGAACTAGATTGATTGTTTCTTGGTTGCCTTGAGTGATACATCTCCTCTCCATACATAGAGAGGATTACTTGACTCCTATAGAATAGATCCAATGTACTACTAACAAATTTGATCATATCTCTACTTAACCCTGAACCTGAGGGAGGTGTGCTATGGTTTGCGGCTCAGCCCAAAGGGCCCAGATGGTTGCTGATAACATTATACACCTTTATCTATAAGTCGCCTTCTAAAAGCTATGCTTGGTGTTTAATGTTTAATTTAACTGGCACGAAATTTATTCTTTATATTAAATTTCTATTTTAACTTTATACGTTCAGGCATGTTCCGATGAGTTCAAATGTTGGCAGGGGAAAGTTTGTAGGTGAATTTAAAATCTATTTTAAGTTTATAGGACAATTTGTTTCATGCCCTCACTTTGAAGTCCAATGGTGAATTTGCCCTCATTATTTTTGACTTGGTGATTTTGCCTCTGGTTTTCAAAATGGAGGTAGAGTATACCCTTGTTCCATTAACGGGGCTTGAGCAGTGTCCTAATGGGGCTTTAACAGTGTCAATTGAAGTGTAAAAACTAAAAAGACTAGTTTGCTCATGCGAATTTGCCCTTTTTTTCTAAGTTCATGGTGATTTTACCCTAGTTTTAACATATAATGTTTCAAAAGTACTCTGGCAGATATGTAAACAGTTTTGACAACAAGACTCGACCAAATATGCATACATTTCAAATCAGTGCAAATTTTGACAGCAGTATGACAGAATCGGTCATAATGCCAGGGTTATTTCTCAAAATCTGAATATTTATATATCTGACTGGTATCTTGTGACTGATCACCATGTTTTTAGTGTGCCCACAACAGTGTTGATATCTATCTATCTGGATATTTTCTTTACTGAATCATTTAACAAATTATTAAAAATAATAATAAATGTTGTGCAAGTACTACCTGGATCAATTCTCCATTTCCTGATATTTTGACTGTCTATTTCCCATTAGTAATTGGCAGTGTCGTAGGGTTTGCTCCATGTGTCTTCATTTCTTGACATACTGTTTTAAAATAATCCTTCTATTTCAAGTTGTAGTCTTTTCAGTTTTATCATAAGTCCAACTTTTCTAACTTTGACCAGATGACCAAGTTTATAGAAATAATATATTAACACCTCGAATATCAAGTAAATGCACTATCAAAATATATATCATGGTGTAGCTAATGAATCTTGTTTGATGTTGTAGATGCTTATGCTTTTTTCTGTAAACTTGGTCAAAGCTAGAGAAGTTTGACTTCGAACAAAGCTAAAACGACTCACAATTTGGAACTGAGTAATTAGAACAATCGTGTGCATATAATTCTTTTGTATTAGGTAAAAGCATGACTTTACTCAACCTGTAGCAACATACAATGAGCATGTCTTTAGGTTGTCTGTTTGATGTACAAGGTAAAGTCTTCTTGTGATATTTAATGGATCAGAATCTGCAGGCAAAATTCAGTTAACTTTTGCAGTTATGGTCTAATGAAAGACCAAGCCATTTGAATTTAGTAGTTGTTTCATGTCTGTATGGAACCTGGCTATCAGACATGGAACTTGTTTGCAGTTTGAACTTTCAGGGTATCGGTATTCAGTACAACAAACTCATAATGTAATGTACTCCCTCTATTCCAAATTTAAGACGTTTTGGCTTTTCTAGATACATACCTTTTAATATGCATCTAGACATAGTTTATATGAGTATATCTAAGTTCATAGCAAAAGCAATGTATCTGGAAAAGCCAAAACGTCTTATAGTTCGGAATGGAGGGAGTAACTTGTTTGTACAGTTTTAAACTTACAGTGCATCGGTACATCAAGGCAGGAGTCTAAGGCTAGGCATAAAAACAGAAGCACAGATCAATGGATCCCAGCCCCTGCCAAATGAACCGTAGTCGATCCTTGCTGTTGTGATTGCAGTTTCTTCAAAATGTCTTATAGTTTGGAATGGAGGGAGTAACTTGTTGGTACAGTTTTAAACTTACAGTGCATCTGTACATCAAGACAGGAGTCTAAGGCTAGACATAAAAACAGAAGCACAGATCAATGGATCCCAGCCTCTGCCAAATGAATCGTAGTCCAATCCTTGCTGTTGTGATTGCAGTTTCTTCACCCCCCCGCCACCACACACACACCCACCCACCCACCCGCAAGTGCTTCTGTGCCTGACTGATCTTGGCATCTTGCCCTGCAACGCCCTGGCCGTTGCTTGCGCACTGCACTACCACAGCTGTCTCCAGCACTGCCGCTAAGCCAGTTACTCGTGCACCCTGCAGCCTGCAGGCCATAGGAAAGACCGAGAGGATAGGGGATCATGGCCTCATGGGTGAGATAGCCTTCTAGATAAGGCTAGGGACAGCATAGACCATCCCCATTTTCCTCTCTTCATTTCATTTGTTTAAACCGACTCCTACCACTAACAGAGTCTAAAATAGAGCAAAGGTGCCTTCGGTTGGGCCTGTTTTTTGAGCTGCAGCTTTTGGGCTTTTGTCTCAAAAGCTGGTTTTCTGCCTTGTGGCTATTGGATTTTTGCTATTGGCTTTTGTAATAATATTTTAGCTTCTCAACACACCAAAAGCCAGAAAAGCTCCTCTCAGCGTGCTTTTCAGCTTTTAGTTCATTTCCTCAAAAGCCAGCTCAACGACAGGCCCTAAATATACAGGGGCAAAATCACAAAGTTCAAGAAGTAAAGGCAAAATAACATTTAGACTTCAGAGCAGGGGCAAGAAGACTAATCCCCCTTAAATGTTTGATGGCATGGTTCTGCTGTAGGCTGGGTGATACCTAGTGCAAATTGGAGCTACTAGTTTTCTTAGGCGGGATGGGGCGGGAGGGTGGTTCCTAGTCCCTAAGCGTACAAACTAGGAGTAGGTGGCCGTCTTTTAGAACAATGCTGTTAGTGTTAAGATTCAACAGAGAATTAAATGACATAATTATTTTTGAATTTTACAGAAACTCCCTCTATATTCTTTTATAAGGCGCACACACATACCAAGATTCAGCTTTAAATCTTTGACTAATAATTTAGCTAAATTTCTAATTATTATGAATTCATAGTACAAATTTGATACGGTTAGATTTGTAATCAAATGTTCTATTCAATTATCATAAATTTGGAAGCATAAACAATATAATATAAAATAAATAAGTGGTCAAAAGTGTAGTTTGGGAGACTGTGTCATGTCAAGTTGTGCCTTATAAAAGAAAACAGAGGTAGTGTTAGATAATCTGGTATCACTATCAACTAGACTTGATTTTCTCAACATCTTATATCCGTAAGAAGCTGCCTAGTATTGCCAGGTGCTGGCTAGTATTGCGCAGTTCCTGTGCAGGTAGAGCCTTTTCTTTATCCTGAAATGTCCACAAACTCAACTAACTAAACTGGACCAATTGGTATCTGTTTTCATGATACTGCAGGAGCTGATAGTTACCATTTTGTCGTATTTTTAAAAATTAATTAGCAATTGGTATTGTAAGAAAGGTGAAAAGCAATTGATTCTGTGAGAAATATCTAGGCTTCATAATATCCTGCCGCTTGTTTGGGTTTCTAGAAACCAAGTTTTGTCAAACATTGGTAATTGTAACATCCGCAGATGTGCCTCAGCTGTTGCTTCGGTGGTTCCTCATTTGTTCTTGTTGCATAACTTCATAAACCCCATTTATGTGCAGGAGGCAAAACGGTTGGCTCAGTCCCAGGGTACTCTGCCTAATGGAGATGTCAAAGTGAAAGCTGAGCATTGAGGGAAGGGTACGACTACAGAGGGCAAGTTTACTATCTCTGTTTAGTTTGGGGATGGCTTTGTTAACGAGAAACTTGCATAACTTTTTATTGCACTTTCCCTTCATACGATTGATCAGTGAATCTGTACATATTATCATAGCAGTGTGGCACAATGTATTCAACTTTAACGTATAACTTTTAGAAGAAGAAAAAAACTAACCAATGACTGAAATTAATTTCTTTCTGCTGCATTGTCATATCTAGTTCATTATGTGCTCTGCTAGCTCAATATACGATATGAAGCTAGAGGGATACATACGGTTTTACCTGTGTGTTCGAGAAAAGAAATGTGAACCATGACAGTGCGGGATATAATTAAATGTTTTGCTCTATTTTGGTAGATTTTTTCAAGAACAACTACTCTTAGGGTTGGGGAGTGCTGCATAATTACTCAGTGTAGTGAATAGTGATATAATGCAAGTCACAATTAAAAAAATTATACTCCCATGGAATATAAATCATGAATAAATTTTAAGTTGTTGAGTTTGGAAATGTGAAAATCATATGAATAGATTTGTTTTGAAAAATATTTTCATAAAAATATATAAATGCCATTTTTTGATAAATATTTTTATAAAAATAAGCATTCAAATTTAAGCTTTGGAGACCGTGTTGTTTTTCTAAACGGTTTTCTTTACGGGTATGAAAGGCGAATTCATTAACACTTTTGGTTCCCCAAGGTGTTGGAGCCCCAACCCTGGATGCCCGGAGACGCGGGGTTATGTCCGGCCGGCTGGACCCTAACGACGGGCAATGTGATTTTCTCCGGAGAAAAAACTCATGTTACCTCCTTCAACCTTCATGAAAGTTTGTTTTATTTTTTCCTGAACTCTAAAATCAGGTAAAACACTTTCCTTAATATTTAAAACTGTTCATCTTCCGCTGCTTCTGCGCTTGGGCTGACCTGCTCCGTACGAGAACTCCGCTAGGCGCTAATTCCGGGGGCGTGTTGGGGAAAAAGGTTTTATGCGACGGCGTCGCAGGGATGCCGACGTGCGACACCATGAGGTCGTCTGATGCGGTCGGATCACAGTAACGAGCAGAAGAGAGATCGATAAGCAAAATCACGAGACTAATCATAACTCATATCTATCCAACTGCTTGCATAGCACTCTCTATGGGTGCAATTTTCTTTTCATGTCCTTCTCTGGGAGCGCTATAGGGAACTTATCAACGAGTAGCAGCTTTATGTAAACACACAGAGCGTCGGGTCAACCGTTGGTAGGCTGAATTTAGCCGTTGGAATTTGATGGAGTAACGGGCTACCAGCCCACTAAGATCATGATAGGATCGTGGCTAGGTTTTCGGCCGGAGCCGAAGAGAATGGACACATAGAGGGTGTTTGTGAGGGTGGCTCAGTTGGGCTCTGCGCTTCCGGGCTGCAAGTGCGCGTGTTTACGCACTTCTTGGCCCAGCGCGTAGCCTGGCCCCCTGCAGTCAAAACAGCTCTCTTAGCCTGGCTCTAGAGATACGCTTGGGATAGACGTTGTTTTGGAGCCAGGCTCCTCGCGGCGCATAACAGGGGGCAAGTGGAGAGCAAGATAGTTGTATTTTGTGTTGGCCCGGCTCTAACATAGTTCACAAACACAGTCTCATCTGGACCGGACTTTTTGCATAATGGAAGACAAACATGGGTTGTTGCAGTATTTAGGACTGGTCTAACATGGCCTGGGCCTAGCGAGCAAGCTAGGCTGACTACCCTCACAAACACCCCATAGAGTACAATTTTAGCCCACTAAGATCATGATGGGGGCTTTTGGTTGGAGGCCCAAGAGAATGGACATACAGGGTACAAATTTGTACTCTGTTCACATGCTAAGCCAGTTGGCAGTTGTCCCTAGATTAATTCCATGAATTAGCCTATACCCTATATACTACATAGGATAGATTTCCTTTTTCGTGATTGTTTCTTTACTCTCACCTGAATAATATAACTGAAAAATGGTTGCCATTATGCTTAGGTAGGTGGTTGATTTGCCTTTTGATGATTTATCTTTGTCATGCATTGTGAGTACGAGAGTAATCAATCCCTTCAAAAAAAAAATGTGATAGTCACTGTGCTTAGCTGATGAAGTAAGCTTGACATTGATGTCTGCTGCGAATAGATATAGTCTATATAAAAACTTATCAAAGATGCAGAGGATCTTTTAGACGTATGAAAGACTCATGAGCAACCATATGACATGGGTTTGTTTTGAAAGATATTCAGTGGGTACATCCAAATATGGATAGCTGAGATCATTTTCTTTTCTTTTTTTATAAGATCATTCTGATACTTTGAATTGATTGTTCCAAACGCGAAGGCGCTGGAGCTTCTAATCAGTGAACAAATTCCTGACCAATAAATTAGCAAGTAATGGATCACTAAACAAGTCGAAGGTGGTAATCGTATCCACTTACGAATGAGAAAATTTTGTAGCAGTTGTTTGATGCCTTGCTAAACTGTACTCCGCAGTAACAGTGTTACTTGTACGTTGCCGTACCATGTGCGCCCATTACTTGTGTGAGTGCTCCGTAACTTGTTTAGCGTCGACACCTATTGCCATCTGATGACACTCTTATTATAATGGGAGAGTCATACTAATTGCGTGTTCGAGCCTCTCTGATTTGAATGTATTGCAGCATCCTCTGATTAATAATTCATCTCTATATAGTCTGTAGATGTTATTAGCTGTACAAGGCATATTACTATCGTGGGTTCAACAAATAAAATAAAAAAGCTATATATATTACCCAAGGCGGCCGCGTGTACATCTGATTACGCCAGAAACCTTTTCACTCGATCAAGAGCAGGCTGTACATGTGGCTCCATTTGTCGCTGGATTAGGAAATCCATGCCACTAATCTGCATTAAATTATCTCTCCCGCTCCCGCCTGGCCTTCCCCTTCTCCGATGGGGGGCCTTTCGCTTTGACAGGGACGCGTTGCTTATAATACGTGGATCATGAGCTGTCACGTTTGAGTGGAACCCATATCGGTTAGATGGAAGCAACGCTAACCACCCTCACGATAACACGACAAGCGCCTGTGATATTCTGGAGCCTCCCCTCATACAAATATATATATAACCTGTATATAGACCCTTCTCTGGATTCTTTTTTTTTTAGGTCCTGGAATTCTAGTATCAAAGTACTCTAAATTGTCACCGTGTGACATGTCACTATATGCCATGGGGCCGGCGCGGCAGCAGCTGAGGGCGAGAGAAAGAGACCGCCTCGCCGAATAAATCAGCTTGAATTCGACGGGTTGCGTATGCGTCCGAACAAACAGCGGGTGATTTGGTCTTATATTAATTACCGGCAGTAACTTGCTCGAGTGTGTAACCTGTTCCTTGTTCGCGAAGAAGGCGAAATCAGCATTGGCAAAATAGGCTCAGTTACCACGTTTATTTTAAGAAAAAAAAAATGCTGAGAGCTCTTTTTACCACGTTTGCATGTGTACACTGGTCGCTGACAGGAGGACTCCTAGGATAACTATTGTGGGGTAAAAGTTTTGTCGCTTCTACCTAGGATAAGTACGTACGTCTCGGTAAATTAGGGCTAGGGTAGACCAGATGAGGTCGATCTTAGTGTCAAGCGTCACGCGTTGACTTCATTTGCAACGGAGTCGTCGAGGTTCCAAGTTTAGAATTGATAAAAATTGACTATCCAACATGGAGTTGGCAGAGTCGTGCTCGTGCATCAACCAGCATGCATGATTTTACTTAACATCAGTTCCCTCGTTCGATGCGACACGGCCTCGAATCATAAGCTTATTCAAGTACAATCACGGAAACATAACCCTTCCTTAGGGATTGTTGTACGAGGATGAGCGCGCATGTCCGCCGTTGATCGTTACACGATCTGAATTTCAGTCAATGCAACGAGAAGTGACATAAATTAACAACGGGAAACTTCACTCGCATGTACCAAACATATATATTTCCATACACAATAAGTTACGATATTATCGAATCATTTCTTTTGGCAAACCAAACTTTATCATATTTCAATCAAAATTATTTGAGTGTGCCTTGGCTCCTTTAATTTGCTTGCAAGAGGGAGTAGTGCACGATATGATATATTTATATGTTTGCCGCAACTCCGAAGTCGTTTTGGTATTTTCTTCAGGTAAAATACATTTTCAACCTTCAAGTGACACATAAAGTTCAATAGTGATTTGTATAGAGTTATGACTTATATTTAATTGAAATAAATAATAAACACGACTACAAGCAATAACACAATAGAAATATGAATAAATCAGTTCAAATAACTATATATAAAAATCATAAATAGGTATATATAATTTTGGAAAACAAATTGGTACAATTTTCATATTTTTGATTTCAAATAAATTGTTTGTGGGTTTTTAGAAAATAAATTAGATATTATTTTTATAAAATAGAAAATCACCATTGATACCAGCAAGAGGATTAAATTTATCTAATTTTTATAGTTGGAGCCTTAGAGTACACCCTCTAAAAGATGACGTTATAGGATACATGCTGGTTAAATTTTCTCTACTTCGATTAAATTTTTAAAAAATATGTGCAATATTTTTATCTTTAAATAAATTTATTATGATAGTATATTTAACGATTTATCTAATGATACTAATTATGTATTATAAATGTTATTACTCTTTTATATATAATTGGTCAAAGTAAAAAAACTAACTTTGAGCAAGGGCAATGACACAGGTCGCTGCGGGCGAAATAAACCCCATCGTGGCATTTCATTTAATGCGCCATCGGTATGCAGAGTCACATGCAGCCAATGGAGAATAAGTGGAGCAGGAGAACAACAAATGGGAACATACGCCTGCGCATACCGCTCATTTCAAGCCGGCGTTTTACCAGACGTCCGCTCCGCATTCTCTACCGGCGTTTTACCAGATGTCCGCTCCGCATTCTCTCTCCTTTAATCTCTCTGCCAGCTAGGATTCAACCCGTTTACAGTCGGTCATAAGCTCTTAGGAAGCGAGAATAACTTTTATTTTAGAGTAGTTAATGTTGAAAATTGAACTACTATAGTTCGAGGTTGAAAATGTATTTTATCCTCCCTCTCTTTTTCGATGAACGCTCATTCAAATTTTGCTTGCAGTTGTACCTTGGTTTGCCGTCCCTTAACATGAGTGCGATCCAGACTAAACTCACTAAACTACACTAGCTAGAGATCTCTTACCAATCAAATTAAAAATAAATATACAATGCATTTCGGCTTGACCTAGCTAAACAACGCGCCTTCCTTATCATGTGCATAAAAGAATGGCTGCATGCATGTTACTTGTGTGATCTGTGCCACCCTGTACCCTCCCCCCGTACTGTACTGAGCCTTGCTGTTCGATTCCCTTCCCCTCCCTCTCCTGCTCGATTAAGAATCTCTCCATCCACGTCGGCATCTTTTTTGCAACCTGTACTTTCATGTTCTCTCTATCTAATAGCTAGCTAGCTGTTCATCTGCTACTATCTTTGGGCGAAAGAACGGACCAAGAAAGCAGCCATTGAACATGCTTGGCGAATATATAAAATTGACTAGCTCGCATGTGACCTTCTCTATAAGCTCGTTTGATCTTTCTCTACATGTTCCTGGATTACATGATCTGACAGCGACGACAAGGATGGAAGACGTGTGGGAGAGAAAAATTCTTTTGCATGCATGATGATCGATGACGAGATCGAAGAAAGAAACTGCTTGATGGACAGACCTGGACCTTGATCTACTGAAGCTATGTACATCGTCGCTCTGTGCTGATGATCTGCTACGAACTCGTATTCGTCCTTAATTACGTGCTTGGACGGAATTGAACCGAGTGACCCGCTTGTGATCGTCGTATGATCGATCACTCACTGAGGGACTCGAATTCCCACCATTGCGAGCTGCTGCAGGTCTGCTCCGTCGTCGACGATGGCCAGCAGCTGGAGGAGTGGAACTGGAACGGCTGGTGCTCCGGCGGCCCCGACGACGACGTGAAGCCAGCTGCGGTCGGCTGCGCGGACGGCCGGAAGAGGGCTCCCACGTCGTCGTCCGTGAAGTGTGCGAACTTGCCACCGCCACCGCCCTCGGACGAGTAGAGCGCGGCCCCGGCGGCGTCCGTGAACTCCTCCTTCATGCCGCCGACGCCCGAGCGCACGTCGTCCCCGGCGCCGGCGTCCGCATTGCCTCCGTACTTGCCCCGCGGCTCGTGCAGCATCTCGGCCAGCTTCTCCAGCTGCACGCAACGCATTCAAGAACCGATCGATCGTTAGGGGAAAAAATGAACTTGAGGACATGTATGTATGATCATCTGAGAGCATATATGCAACGGATCAACACGGGGGGCGCGCGCGCGAAAGAGGGATGGGAGATGAGTGACGACGAGGTTGGCACCATCGATCCTGACCTGCTTGAGGAGCGCGTGCTTCTCCTTCTTGAGGGACTCGTAGCTGCAGAGGAGCGCGTCGTAGTCGTCGCGGAGCGCCGAGTACTCGCGCTCCAGCTGCTTGGACTTCCAGCGCGCGCGCTTGTTCTGGAACCAGATGGCGACCTGGCGCGGCTGCAGGCCGAGCTCCCGCGCCAGCTGCAGCTTCTGCCGGGGCTCCAGCTTGGTCTGCGTCGCGAACATGGACTCCAGCGACTTGATCTGCTCCTCGCTGAAGCGCTTCTTGTTCTTGTCCAGCGCGCCGCCGCCGCCGCCTTTGCCTCCCTTGCCTCCAGCGCCGCCCACCTCCATCATCCACTCCGGCACGTCGTCCTCGCCGTCCATGGCCACGCACGCACGCCTCTCGGATCACGAGCTCACTCCCTCAGCTCGAGCTAGCTCGCTGAAGTAGCTAGTAGTAGGCTGCTGCCTGCTGGGCAAGACGAGGAGGAGGAGGAACGGAAGGGAGGCAGCAG